>NC_081437.1:16429104-16792686 GCF_949786415.1 Peromyscus eremicus | reverse complement strand
CTCAGCCTTCTTCTAACCCAAATTTTCCTGTCTCTTTATCCTGACTATACTTCCTGCTTGGCTACTGGCCAATCAGCATTTTATTTATCAACCAATCAGAGCAACACATTCACAGCATACAGCAATATCTACAGCATAAAGTTTAAAATCACTGTTGAGAACATTAATCAAGATGGCATTCTGATGGACCCCAGAAAAATCTTCACAATGATTGTGAAAATGTTTACAATATTTTACCTTTCATTTCCATGTTCATTAACCTTCAAGATCACAAACTCCATGCTCAAAAACAGCCATGAGATTAAAATTAAAAGATTCAAAATATTCAATATTAGGAAAGTATCATAGTTTTAACAATTTATACCTTGTCTTTCCATTAAATTATGTTTCACTTAACAAATAAATATTATAATTATTTGATTGTGAATTCATCATAAGTATAAATAATAGAACTGATAAATTGGAAATAGGTACAAAAATTTGATTTATACTGGTTAATACAATGAACAGATAACAATCAATATAATCTGTAATCAAATTCTGTTTTCAGATGGACATTTTATTATAAGAAAAGTTTATACTTAAATTATACCTAGATCAAAGTGCTTTCCAAATGAGGCATTATACAGATGATTATGGGGAGATTTTAATCAACAGTTACACACTCTGACTTTCTTTGCTATATATGGTAACACAATTAAGGCTTATTGCTATAAAATCACATTTTTAGTATAAGAGGCTGAAACTTGCAGGGTCAAGTATGGAGTATTTTTGAGACTCTAAAGCACATACTCTACAGTCTTAATAAAAAACAATCAACATAATACATCACTCAAAAAGCTTAGTCTATGTGCTTTCTTTGTCATTGTCATGGAAAACATGCAAAATCTAAGTATGTCTTCTCATTGGGATTTAAGAATGAAAAGATTACATTAGGTACACTTACTTTTTCAAAATTCAAAATGACATACCCAACATCAAACAGACATGGGAGTTAGCTATAAAGACATTCTCAAACCTCAAACTAGAGCAATGTGAGATGAAAAAGAATTTTAAAATAAAAACAAATTATAAAATAAATATCCTCAAGTCTATATACTAACACAAATAAATAAAACTAAAGATATTTGGAAAAGCCATAGAGACACTCACTACTATTTATAAACCTACTTAAAATGTGTGTGGTGTGTGTGTGTGTGTGTGTGTGTGTGTGTGTTTAATAGACTTATGCCATACAAAGTGATTATTCTCCTCTCAAGAACCATGAACTATCTAATAAAAACCTCAGTTTCAGGTAAAGGAAACATCCCTTCCAATCGATGGTCCTAGAAATATAAAAGACTCCAAAACAATATGGGCTCCGCCATTGATTGCTCTTGGTTACTTCCCAGAACATGAAAGTAACCTCTGGCTCTTAAAATCTTTCTAGTCTCTCTTCAATGCTTTTCTCTAAGCTGGAAGAGTTCCATGGCATATATATCAATTCAGATTGAGCATCCTAAATTCATGCATTTTCTACATTTTGACATGCCATGGACCTCTGTAACAGTCTCCATTTGTTGCAAAATGCCCACTGAGTGGGAGGAATTCATGTTTTATACCATAAATCTACCTATCTACCTATGACTGGAGATCATAGACACAAGCAAAGAGCCACTACTGCCAATTTCTATACTAATGTTATTTCTAATTGTATTCTAAATATTTAGTATTTTTCTTGGACTCTGTTTATTAAGCAATATGTAATTTTATAAGTTGAGATGAAAATAAAGATCTTTAATGAATTTTCTAGCTCATAGATATGTATTTACTTTCACTACAGTTTTTCACTAGGTTTTATTTAAAACTCTTTTCATACAATATATTTTAATTACATTTCCTCTCCATTAACTCCTCCCAGATCTCAAAAAAAAAGAAAATGAAATTAAAACAAACAATTTAAAAAATGAAACAATAAGACAAATATAACAAAACAAAATGCAAAGGGTACAAAGAGAACATGGAATTTAATTTGTGTTGTCTGACTACTCCATAGCTCAAACCCTCATCAAATAATCTTTTTGCAATAAATGAAGACTACTACAGAGACAGTCACAACATGTCAAGATGCAGAAAATCATTGAATAGGGGGTGTTTGATTACAATTGCTACATCTACGATGGAATCCCTACACCCAAGACTTAGTGAAAATGACTGAAGTGATGATGAAAAGAATTAAGAGACAGAGGGTCCAAAAGTCTGTTGCTAGATAGTGTCTTTTCTTCACACATGAAAGGGGAACTAAACCTAGGAAATATCAAAAATATGGTTGCCTGAACAAGAATTCCATAATGAGAACACTAATTTGTATGCCAGTGTTGACAGGGAAATTCCACAAAGTTCTACACCTAGAGGAAGAGCTAAAGTTTGTCAACGGATGCTCAGAGTAGGAAAATCAGTATTCTCCAGGAACAAGCTCCCACATATTTTGTCCAGACTCATGTGGTCCATGAATGTACTTGTGTATGTGCATGTGTATATGTAAGTGCATGTGTATGTGTTTGTCTATTTGTATGTATTTGTGTATGTGCATGCATATACAAAAATATATACGCATTTAATACTAATTAAATAAGTCATAAATTTGGGAGAGGAGCATGGAAGTAGGGTAAGGTTGGCAGGGGTGATGTAGATTCAGTGCTCATGTATGAAGTTCTCAAAAAAAATAGCAGCATGATGAATAGAGGGAAAATGCTGAAGAAGATGGTATTTCTGGTTGATATCTGCCCTCTGTGCTCAAATTAGTTAATGCAGTCTGCTCTCTCTCTCTTTTCAGGTGTTTCAGATATTGTTTTCAACTGAGTTTTGTCTCCTAAGGGCAAGTTTCTAGATACATTTCTCCTGATGGGCTTCTGCCAATGGGTCAGGTTTACACCCATCTTTATCTGTAGCAGAGTAGATAACACCTTTGGGGAAGTGGAAAATATTTGTCTCTCGCTAAGGTGAGCTACACTTCTCCCATCTGGAAAGTAGCTGTGGGCAAAAGCCAGAGAATTATCATGTGCATTCAGATTAAAAGCCATGTAGGAAGGGCAGATATGGAAGCAGCTTTCCTTTGCATATCAAAGAGGCTCAATTACCAGCATTCTTTCAGCTCCAAAAAGAATTGAATTTGTCCATTATCTGAAATGAGGTGCAGCAATTGATAGCCTAAGTGATAAATGGCTTTTATACTACTAGTAAAAACATGATGAGCATATTAAAATGCATTTATTATTATGGAGCAAAGACAAATATGAGCCAGGTTTTCAATATCAAAGGGACTCAAGGAACATTGAGTTTTATAAGTATAATTTGTACACAGTGTATGCCCGTGTAGATATATAATACTTGTAGGATATACTTGCTATTTTAAAATGAGCTTCTATAAATTCTATACATTATTTCTAAACACCACCTAAGAAAGAGTAACTTAGAATATTTTGGAGGCCAGGGAGAGCTGGGTACCAAAGACTGAATTCATCTTTGCCCTGGGTCTAAATTATTCTTGTCATAATAATGAGAAGTGGATAGCTAATAATGTTTTCAAAGAATAGACAGAATATAATCTATCTGTATCTCTGTCTCTGTTTCTGTCTCTGTCTCTGTCTCTCTGTCTCTCTCTCTGTCTCTGTTTCTACACTCTTGTCTTTTCTTGATCTGCTACTACCAAATTTTAAATATTCTACCTTTCTCATTTTTTATTTAATTACATCACAACTCCTACTGCTCCTTCTAATCTGTCTTCTCCTCTCAAACTTCTGCTCCCTAGCAAACTAATCTTCTTTTTCTTTAGTTAATATTGTTGTGCATATGTGAATAAATATAAATAAATAGAAAAATCTAAGAATTAAATTATGTCACACATCAAATGGACCCAACATATATCTGCAGAATATCCCACTCAAACAACTAAGAACATACGTTCTATTCAACAGCTCACAGAAACTTCCCCCCCCTTTTTTTTCTGGTTTTTTGAGACAGGGTTTCTCTGTGTAGCTTTGCACCTTTCCTGGGACTCACTTGGTAGCCCAGGCTGGCCTTGAACTCACAGAGATCCGCCTGGCTCTGCCTCCCGAGTGCTGGGATTAAAGGCGTGCGCCACCACCACCCGGCAGAAACTTCCCCCTTTTGACACTGATTACTGGAGCTCTTGGGGATTCCATCACTGACTATTCTAAATTTGGAACTGTTAAACTAGAATGGAATCCGAACATTGTGGAACCCACCCACATCCTTGGTTCAAAGGCAGAAAACTGATGCCTAACAAACATTTGGAATAGTTAGAAATAAAAACAAACATCCTAGTATCCAAGTCACCAGTATCTCAGTATGTTTCTTTTTATCCAAATAGCTTTAAAAAAAGATTTCTTCCCTGTTATATTACTAGTTTTTCATCATTATAAAAGCACCAACTCACCGGGTGGTTTTTGACTCATGCCTTTAATTCTATCACTCAGGAAGCAGAGCCAGGCAGATCTCTGTGAGTTCGAAGCCAACCTGGTCTACAGAGAGAGATCCGGGACAGGCACCAAGACTACACAGAGAAACCCTGTCTCGAAAAAAAAACAAAACAAAACAAAACAAAAAAAAGAATTCTATATGTGGTTTAGAACATTTTGACAAAAAAAATAAAATGAATTTAATCAATATACTTTGGTGATGATTAAATTTTGTAGTAGGATATTAGCATCTTTCATATTACTGTCTTAGAATACATTGTTATTCCTGCAGATATTTGCGTGTCATGAATAATATTCGTTCATTTTATAGTAAACCACCTTTATCAAAAGTTGGTCATATTGCTCTAAAGCTGTATGTAATTTCAATGCTTTCCGCAAAAATTCAGTAGTTTCAAACCAGAATGAGCAAATGAGGCTATTAAGTTATAGAATACAATATAGAATAACTTAATACAAATTTTGCCATATATAAGTATATACATATATATGGAATGAGCAGGAGAGAGAGAGAGAGATAGAGAGAGAGAGAGAGAGAGAGAGAGAGAGAGAGAGAGAGAGATTGTAGTTGCACAAAAGCTGACATGATCGTAAATAAATGACAACATAAACTAGGGCATAATTAGGCCAATTCCCACCACATTAAATAATGTTGGTATGAATGAATCCTGTGCCATAAATGATAGCCTGCTTACTTCTCTTAGGAGTTAATAAAGTTTTACCTACCTAGCAAGAGAAGGCTGGTATGCCTTCCAGAGTTAACTGCTGCAGGTTCTGATTCTTTTTTCCCTATTTACCAAAAGTTATAAATAAGTGAGACAGAAACAGCAGAGGGATGTCATAACTGCCTCAGGTACCACTATACTCAAAGTGGCAGGACAGTGAAAAATAATTTGTACTCAGTCAGAGGGAACCTAAGAATGACTGAAAAAAAAAAAAAAAGACACAGGAAGGATGAGTATCAACAGCTACATGACAACATCCTTTGTATTACGTTTGTTTCCACATACTGTGGGGACACTAATCATGGATGGAACAGGTCTTGCCCAGCAGAAGGCTGAAAACGTGAAGAATGATTCTGTCTATGTTAACTGCTCTTCAATTCATTCCCCACTATCAAGTGTCCAGATTTCAGATATCGCCACCCAGTGAAGTGGTTAGAGAATCAGGACCGCTGAATTCATCAGTTCAGAAGCATACTCGCTCCGAAAACAGTAACATCTCAGGATGAGATTGTAGGAAAAGTGGTTCAGATGAATGGGCAAGAAGGTAGCTGTAAGGTTAGAAAGCAGTCTTTTCAAGACGTGTGTAAAAAAGCTCAAAGTCAGTGTGCAGCAGCAGAAGAAAAGAAGACCAACAAATGAACATGGAGAGTATTATTAAACAAAGGAGAAGTTGGCTTATTCTTGAGTGTTTTCTGTCAGAACACTGAAGCCTCACCATTGCTGGTCACCAGTTACATGATGAGTTTCCCACTCAATGGTAAGCTGTTTTGAGACAACGTATTGCCCTCTCCTGGTTTCATCCACAGTAGTCTTCCCAGGAAATGGTAGTACACCCACAAACAGCGTCCATTCGACTTCCTCCACCTCTCAAATCATTTCTGCTTTGAGACATACAGTATACAGAGGTCTGTGCTCTTATCATGTACCACTGAGTCACACACACAAGCTCCTGTGTAAACTTGTAGCCATGTCCCTTTAAAATCTATTTTTTTTCCTTTTCCACTACAAGTAGTTTTCCTACAAAAGAAATATTGCTTCATTTTATTTTAAATTTTTTAACCTTAGAAATCCCCCCTTTATTGAAAATAACTCAAGCTACTTAGGATGAATGTAAAACCTGTAATGTCAATTCTCATAGGTAAACATCCTACCGGCTTCCCCACTTCCTTATTTGTACCATTTTGCGTCATCCTTCTTTCCTGGAACAGCCATTTTCATTTAGCAAGTTCTTGATTTTTCATCATAGTTCCCCTGACTGTGGCTCTCTAGATTTATCGTTGTGCCAGACAGTCATGAATGACTACCTCATGGACTTTACATGAAATATACATTACCTGTACATTCAAAGGTAGGCATGGGCAAGAGATTGCTGTGGAAATAAACTGTGGAGAAAACTGAACAAGGGAAAAGAAATTGTCAAAGCCCAACTCCCCATTCTTCTTTCTTCTCTACTGAGATGAAAATAGTAGCCTGCCCTATGTTGATAAACAATCAAAATCCGAAGGATGACTGCCTTGAGAGTGAATGGGACCTTCAGCTGAGTAAATGCAGATGTCGAAGGTAAGAAAGTCTTTGTTTACTGTCAACTCCTGAATGGAGCCGTTCATTTTCATTTCTTGTTTCTACCCTCAGCTGTGAAATATGTGAAAGGACTGTATCCATAATCTTTTGGTACAGAGAATTAATTTTAAAACAAGAAGAAGGAAGAAAGGTGGAAGGGAGGGAGGGGGGAGGGAGGGAGGGAGGGAGGGAGGGAGGGAGGCAGGAAGCAAGGAAGGAAGGGAGCGAGAGAGGGAGGGAGGAAAGAAGGAAAGAAGGAAAGAAGAAGATAGGAAGGAAGGAAGAAAGGAGAGAGAGAAGAAGAAGAAGAAGAAGAAGAAGAAGAAGAAGAAGAAGAAGAAGAAGAAGAAGAAGAAGAAGAAGAAAATAACTGGAAATGACCATCTAAGCCTCACTTTTGGACATTTAATGCCTTCTCTTCTAGGAGCTACAATACCACTTGTAGCTGTTTTTTTTTTCTGCCTGCACTTGTTCTTAAGAATGTGAAGTCGGTCTGACCCAAAGCAAAGTACACCACCGCTTTTCGTCCCCTTAGCTACTACGTTAGGATATTATGCTATTATAAAACAAGGAACATGAAGAACCAATTCCTCAAAATTAACACTAGCAGTGTGAATGTGTTTTAAAGGAATAATCAAGGGAAAATTGAATTCATTTTCCATAAAAATTTCATGTGCCGCTTTGGGAGGGAAAAGAAATCCCTCACTTAAACTGCAGGTTTGAGTAATCCAAATGCTAAATGATTCGGGTAACTCATGTTGAAGTGGAAATTCATGCTTCCAGGACTAAAAAAATGTTAGTGGTATTCTTCACATCTCTTTAGGTCTGAGAGATACCAGACAGCCTTGGCAGAAATTTTTCGAATATCACTGACACACATGACCGTTACCACATGTGGTCAATGACATACATGATAATTGACACATATGATGACTGGCATAAGTAGTCATTGACACACATAACCCCTGACACATATGCAATGATGATTTATTCTCCTCTGCTTTGCTCAGATCAAAACTCCAGGCTTGGCAAGAATTGGGAATATTCTCTCAAATTGCTTTTAGGTCTAGAATCCAGACATGTAAAGATGTTTATTAGGCCATTTGTGCCCTTTTATGGACCCATAAATTCAAACCATGAATAGATACCTCATTTAGAATCTTTGCTGTATAATTTTGAAGAAATTCTTAGAGACTTAAATAGAAAAATTGGCTTCACTTGCCAATCTTAAATACATTTAAGGGTGATTTATTAATTATACAATATGTTGAAATCTTAATTTAAGATCAAATAGCTGGTATTTGTACATGTAAATTAAAAATTTTATCTGAATATTTTTCCTACTGGTGTACATACCAAAATTTTTATTTCCTTAATGTAACAAAATCAGATTATTTAACTTAGTTTTTATTATAATCTATTAGGTTTCCTCTTTTAAATAACATTGGATTTATCAAAATAAATGTTGAGCTGGCTTGATGTAAATAGAATACCAAAGATAGTTTCAAAGATGCCACTCTTTTTCATTTTAAGTATACATACATGAAATAGTCATATAAAACGTAAAATGCTTATTAATATACAAATTAGATTTTAATAGCATAACTTGAAAATGCTTTCCTTTATTGGAATTATAGGGAAGCTGCAATGCATTTAAATTCTCACTAATTTTATTATCAATATTATGTACATGTATCTAGCTAACACGATGTCGTTCTTTTAGTCATGGAACCCTATAGAAAAAGATGACTTGAAACGACAAGCCCTTGAATATGTGCATACACACAGCTTCAATTTGATATAAGAGGACGCTCTTGGTTGTATGTACATCCCAAATGACATCTTGTCATCTTTCAGGACAGAGTATGTTTCTCTCTTCTTTAAAGGCAGAATGGAAAGTACACTTTCTGAGCATAGAAAAATTACTAGCTTGATTTAAATGGTATTTCTTTCTCTTAAATTTAATTCAATAGACATTTTTGTGTTATTGATAGTGAAACTTAACTCAGAAAGTGCATAATCAATCGGCTTTTCAGAAATCTAGAAAAACTATATCTATTCTTCTCTCTCATATTTATTTCTTGATTTCTAGGTCTATTAAAGGTCTTTAATCCCTTCACAGGGAAAAGCTGATAACCAGGCAAACACTTGGGCCATCAATTATGAATTGTCCATCTAGTGTGGTATTCTTTGATATTAACTATTAGCCTAACAAATAATATAAAATACCTTGGGGTAACTCTAACTAAGCAAGTGAAAGACCCGTATGATAAGTACTTTAAGTCTCTGAAGAAAGAAATCGAAGAAGATATCAGAAAATGGAAAGATCTCCCATGCTCATGGATAGGTAAAATCAACATAGTAAAAATGGCAATTTTACCAAAAGCAATCTACAGATTCAATGCAATCCCCATCAAAATACCAACACAATTCTTCACAGACTTGGAAAGAACAATACTTAACTTTATATGGAAAAACAAAAAAACCTAGGATAACTAAAAGAATCTTGTATAATAAAGCAACCTCTGGAGACATCATGATCCCTGACCTGAAGCTCTACTATAGAGCTATAGTAATAAAGACAGCTTGGTACTGGCATAAAAACCAACATGTGGACCAATGAAATTGAATTGAAGACCCTGGCATTAATCCACACACCTATGAACATATAATTTTTGATAAAGAAGCCAAAACTGTACCATGGAAAAATGAAAGCATCTTCAACAAATGGTGCTGGCTTAACTGGATGTCAACATGCAGAAGATTGCAAATAGATCCATATCTGTCGCCATGCACAAAACTCAAGTCCAAGTGGATCAAAGACCTCAACATAAATCCTGTTACACTGAACTTGATAGAAGAGAAAGTAGGAAGTAGTCTGGAATGCATTGGCACAGTAGACCACTTCCTAAATATAACACCAGTAGCACAGACACTGAGAGCGACAATTAATAAATGGGACCTCCTGAAACTGAGAAGCTTTTGTAGAGCAAAGGACCCAGTCAATAAAGCAAAACCATAGCCTACAGAATGGGAAAAGATCTTCACCAACCCCACATCTGATACCCAAAATATATAAAGATACCCAAAATATATAAAGAACTCAAAAAGCTAGACTTCAAAATATTGAACAATCCAATTAAAAAAATGGGCTAAAGAGCTTAACAGAGAATTCCCAATAGAAGAATCTCAAATGGCTGAAAGACATTTAAGGAATTCCTCAACATCCTTAGTTATCAGGGAAATCAAAACAAAATGCAAATCAAAACATCTCTGTTACACCTGTCAGAATGGCTAAGATAAAAAACACTGAAGACAGCTTATGTTGGAGAGGATGTGGAGCAAGGAGAACACTCCTCCACTGTCAGTGGGAATGCAAACTTGTATAGCCACTCTGGAAATCAGTATGGCGGTTTCCCAGAAAATTGGGAATAAGTCTTCCTCAAGACTCAGTTATACCACTCTTGGGCATGTACTCAAGGAATACTCAATCTTACCACAAGGACACATGCTCAACTATGTTCATATCAGCATTATTTGTAATAGCCAGAACCTGAAAACAACCTAGATGCCCCTCAACTGAAGAATGGATAAAGAAAATGTGGCACATATACACAATGGAATATTACTCAGCAGTAAAAAAGCAATCACATGAAATTTGCAAGCAAATGGATGGAACTGGAAAATATCATCTTGAATGAGGTAACCCAGACTCAGAAGGACAAACATAGTATGTACTCACTCATAAGTAGATACTAGATGTGAGGGAAGGGATGGCCAGACTGCAACCCACAACTCCAGAGAGGCTAGCTAACAGGGAAAGACCCTAGGAGGGACACATGGATAACCCTGCAAAGGAGAAGTGGATGAGATCTACATGAGTGGACTGTGTGTGTGAGGGGGTGGCAGAGGGCAAGGTGTGGGGGATGACAACATAGGGAAATGGGATGGTCAACCTGAAACAGGGACAGAGTGGGAGGTCTGGAGGAAGATACTATGATAGATGAGGACATCATGGGAATAGGAAGAGGCAGGGTGCTGGGAAGGCTTTCAGGAATCCACAATGAAGACCCCACCTTGATTTGCTGGCAGTGGTCCAGAGGGTGCCTGGACTGGTCTACTCTGGTGACTGGTCTAGCAAATAACTTAGCTGTCATCATAGATCCTTTGTCCAGTGACTGATGGAGGCAGATGCAGAGATCCACGGCCAGGCACCAGGCTAAGCTCTGGGAATCCAATTGATGAGAGAGAGGAGGGATTCTACAGGCGAGGGACGTGGAGATCATAATGGGAGGACATGCAGAGATGACCGGCCACACTAGTGGAAGAACTGTGGACTGGTAGCTGTGAAGCCCCCATGGGACTGGACTAGTCCCTCTGGATACAGAAGACAGTTGTTTGGCTCGAACTGTTTGGGGGGCACCCAGGTAGAGGGATCAGGATCTGTCCCTGGTCTATGGGCAGGCTTCTGGGAATCCAGTGCCTGTGGTGTGGCACCTTGCACAGCTTTGGTACAGTGGGAAGGGGCTTCGACCTGCCTAGGCTCAGTGTGCTGGGCTCTGCTGACTCCTCATGGGAGACCTCTATTTGGGGAATGTGGGGATGAGAGGTGGCTCCAGAAAGAGGGATGGGGGGTGGGGGAGTGAGGAGGGGGTATCTGTGGATGGTATGTGGAGTGAGTAGAAAATTTCTTAATAAAGAAAAAAATCGAAATGAAAAAGATATATATCAAGGCTATATGTAGGGACCAAATTATATAACTCCTTTATTGAACTACAAGACTAAAGGTGGCAAAAATAAGTTAGACACAATTTCCACATTAGATGAACAAAACCAAATGCACACCAATTATTCATTTTAAATAATATCTCACAGGGCTATTTTTAATTAAAGCAATATTTAATGATATTTCCAAATATAGTTACATTACAGAAAGATTTTAATTCTCTGTGTGATTTGAAAAATATTCATTCTTTCTTAGTTGTCTGTGATTTATGTCTGCTGTAGCTTAATAGCCAAAAGATTGACAACAATGGATAGTATATATAGAGTTTCCTGCCTCTCATTCTTTTCTTTTCCCTTTCAATTGCATTTATTAATTTTATTTTATTTTATTTGTACAAGTGTTCTGCGGACATGTATGGATGAAAAGCACTGGTGTGACTGGTGCCTAAAGAGATAAGAGTAGGGAATCTGACCCCCTGGAACTGGTGTTATGCCAGGTGGGTTGTGTCTGCCTCCTTTTCTAACAGGAGATTTCAAACCTTCAAAGTAAATGTATCCTGTATGGTGTGAAAGGTGCATGTGCTGCAGTGTCTTATTTGGGAATGAAATGCCGTGCAACCCAGGAAAGAGAACAAATATACTGTGTAATGAGTGTAGACTTAACCCAAACACATTTTGGGTGCATGTATGAAATTTTCAAACAATGGAAAAAGAAAGCAGGATATGTGGTTCTCTGGTAGACCAAAGACTTAACATAAGTGGAAGAGCACTGTATTCTGACCCTAGTGTAGAAAAAAGAAAAAAGAAAAAAAGACAGGATAAAAGCAGTGCTGATGTAGATTGATTGGTACATGTGTGTGTGTGTCCCTGCATTCCATCCCCATTATTAAAACATACAGTCAAGAAAAGAAAAAAACATGGCTACACTATGCTGCAGCTTTCTCTCAAGAGATGGAGCCTATCACTCCTTGAATCTGGTCTTACCCAGTCAGCTGACTTTGACTAGCAAGGCATTACTACATGCAAAGCCAGCAGTAGTTGAAAGGGTTTACCATTTGGCCTTGCCTACTCTTGCTTTTCCTTTGAACTCTGCCATCACTGTGGAAGAAAAGGTGCCAGAAAATAGTGAGAAAGATGACCTAAGGCAGGGGTGCATCAGCTGAGCAACTGACTATCTGCAGGACCAGAAGCGTAAGGCCCAGCTGACAAACAGAATCTTAAGCAAAGGTGGTTTGTTATTTTGTGCTACAAATTTTTGAGTAGTTTACTATTGAGAAAAGAAAAAATCATGATAATGTGCAAAAAATGCGATATGTAAATCAGATTATTGAAGTATTGGGGGAACATAAAATTGAAAATTTCTTCCTCCTCAGAGCTACTTGCAACATGTTATTTCCTAAGAACATACCCTCGGTATATTTATGGAGAAAGAATGTAAATATGTCATATGGCCTGGTTATAATTGGAAGCAGCAATTACACCTCACTGTGCATGTGAACTTGAATAAATCACAAGGGGATGTTTGGTGTGCTATAAGAATAAATATTCTGGAATTAGGAAAATGCCATTATGGCTGATGAATAATTCTCATCTAAGTATCAACTCTGATAAGTCGTGAAGGAAGGGACACATGATGCCAGATATCATTTGAAGAGAGGTGGACAAAGGGGATCCAGGTGCAATTCCTCAGTAACAGACAGTGTTAACACAACAGAGTCCTAGTGTTTCTACCAGGAGTTTTGGAAATCTCACTCTAGAGTTCAAAATTAAATTCAGAGATAATATAATCACTCTACCTGTATAATTCAAAAGTTATCAAGGGAAAATCCTGACCTAAATATGCATGATAAAAAAGAGAAATTTACAATAAAAACAAATGGAGATCCTTTAATTGGCCAGTGCTCCATTATTGTGTACAGTAAAAAGAGCTGGGGAGAGGAGGGCTGGAAATATATAAACTGAGGTAAGAGAAGTGTGCCCCACACCACAAATAATATAGTCATGTCTTGCTTTACTCTGTATTTTCATTCCTGGAAAGTCCAGGATTTGTATACTAAAGCTAATCAAACAACTCTTGTGATTCTCTATAAGTCAAATCTAAGTTTATATAATGATGAATAAATTATTCTTCCACTTATGTAAGCACTCAATAGCTTTTAAATGAGTGATATTTAAGACAGTTGTTACTATGTGGACATGTGTCCTTCCATGCAGAAAGTTTCTGGCAATAATAAGAACTAGAGGGTTTATAAAAAATGGCCTAACCCAGAAAAAACAGCTCTGTAGATAAAATGATCCCAAATTTATTCTCTCATTGTCTCACCACAATTTATATGCCATTATTTTGTTTCTTATCTTCATAATTTATTTGTATTTTGGAAATTCTTACATGTAGATACTTCAAACTTTTTTTTTTTTTTTTTTTTTTTTTTTTTTTTTTTTTTTTTTTGGTTTTTCGAGACAGGGTTTCTCTGTGTTGCTTTGCGCCTTTCCTGGGACTCACTTGATAGTCCAGGCTGGCCTCGAACTCACAGAGATCCGCCTGGCTCTGCCTCCCAAGTGCTGGGATTAAAGGCGTGCGCCACCACCGCCTGGCGATACTTCAAAACTTTAAATGTTATGCTTCTGCTGTCTACTAAGTGTTTATCATTCACTACTTAACTTGGTAAGTAATGATCCTCTTTGACTGGCTTCCATTTCACCCTTCCCAGCTCCCTAACACAATTAGATTTACTTTTGATTTAATCTACAGTCAGTTTATCCAGCATTATACCTGTGCAATATTGTTTACTGCATAATTTTTTTAGGTTTTTTTTTCCTCAGAGTTAATTATAGTTTCATTTTACTTTTGCATTTGTTTAGTATTCTTTGCATATTTAAATAAATTTGCTGGCTTCAGCTAACAGTTTTATAACAAGCCTAGTGATAATTAGCTATTCTAATTTTCTGTTTTATCTTTTTAGGCACTATCTTACTCTCGTGTTTTGGTGTGGGCTGTGTACTGTCTGGGCTTTCAACACAAGTAGCTGTTTCCTGTTCTGCTACAGGGAATTTGCTTTGTCCCCTTTTTTGAATCATTTTGGGCTTTCTTTTCTTTTATGTGAGTCAACTGCCTCCCTATAGTAAAACACCACCTATAGTGTTCAATATACACCATGTGAATTCTTAGTTGAGTTCCTGTGTTACCATGCTCTCATAGATTCCTGTTTTACCATGAAGAATTCAGTGACAGTCTAAATCCACATCTTTACAGACAGTGTAAAATCAGATTTACATTACTTATATTCTATTTTTCCTGAACAGCTTTTAGGATGCCCTGATGTTTTAAAATTTCATGACTACCAATGGCTTATTGTTCTGTCCATAGAACATTGCATCCCTCAATACCCATCAGAACACATTCTTCTAGCAGGAGATGCCAATTAACGCTGACTGGTCAATGTTACAGAGAAGAGAATGTGGAATACACAGTCTCACCTGGCATAGGTATCATGCCCCTCTACTCAAGCTTCAGGGGACCTCACACAAGAAACAAAAAGACTGTAAAAGCCAGAGGTAGAGGATAGTTTCCAAGAGTCCAAAGTTTTCTGGACCAAAAAAGGGTAGTTGAAAATTCAAATTCACAGTGACTGTGACAACATTAGCAAAACTTTCCCAAGTTGAAGTCAGAAAAAAATCCTAGCATGGAAGGGAGCGGTGCCAGCTTTGCGTTTAGAATTACTTATTTACTTATCCCCTTATTTATCGATTGATTTTGAGATGGAGTCTCTGTATAGCCCAAGTCTTATAGCCATCCTCCTGCTTTGGCTTTGTAAATCCAGTGATTACAGGCATGTGCCACAGCGCCTTGGAGTTTGTTCCTTTTCTAGTTCCCTGAAGTATAATGCCACGTTGATCCTGCGGGCTCTTTTATGTAGTCCATTGCTGGAGTATTTCTTCTTGTAACCGCTATTGCCATAACACCCATTTTATGAGAGGAATGATCCTATACTTTCCTTATTTTTTATATTCTCATCATAATTTGGTATGAATGTTATGATAGCCCTTTAAAAATGATTTATAAATGTTTCTTACTCTTCTTCATTCAAGAACACTCTTTCATATGAGATTGTTGTAATATCTGTGCTCCGTGTTTGGGGATATTCTTTAGTGAAGATAAATAGCTGAAATTTTAGTCAATGTAATATAAAATGATGAGGTATATTTTTATTCCTTTTCCTCAGCTTTAGGATACCAGATCCTCACAGTAGATTATGCATTCCACATACACTTTTGAATTTATCATTGAAATATGGCTTAATAGATACTCATATTCTATAACTGTAACGTCTTACTGACTGAGGTTTCTTGTCACGGTGAAATAGCAACCAGGATGGAGGATGTATACAAGATAGACTAGTAGATTCAATGAGAAATGACACATCGAGAACTACAGTGAGAACTAGTCAGGGAATTCTGAGTAATGCTAATGTGTTTTTCTTCCCCCTCCTTTCTCTCCTTGATTTCTCTTTATTCCCATTCTCGCCATGAGCAAATAAATTGTATATGCTTTCAAAGAGCAGTCTTTGATGTAGCTTAATTGTTGTTATTTGATTTTAACTCTATTTTGTTTCACAAGGTTTATTCATATTATCTTCCTCCTTCTATATTCCATGGATGTAACTGTTTCCATCTAAGTTCTCACGATGGATACCTACATGGAATGGATACCTACATATATTGTCTATTTATAAACTTTATTTTAACATGTGATATTTCTAGATAAAATTTTTTTTACTAACCATCGTTTCACCAATATTAAACAAGTTTAGATTTTCAGCAGTTCAATTCACGTTGATTTATACATTTTTTTAGGAGTTAAATTTCCTGTTTGTAAGCAATAGATAAAGGCAAACCCATCTCCACTGCTCATGGAACATTTCCAAGGTTGCATTCGTCTGTTTTTTTTCCTTGAAAATTGACTATAATCTGTCATTTGTGTGGACAGAGAGGTTTAATAAACACCTGTTTGATCATAATATATATCTTCCACATTTATTGATTTGATGTGGTGTGTCTCCCTGTCTATCAGCCATTGAGAGTTCATCACTCTTTCTTGCTGTAATTCTCTGTGTATCATTATTCATTGAATCTATTATCTTTTATACATTCTATATCCTTGTTGCTAGTTTGTTCACACACACACACACACACACACACACACACACACACACACACATACACACCACTGGGATATATTTCTGTTCCATTAACCCTTATATCATCATGCATTGCCATGTTTCTTGTCATTAAGTCTATGAAGCTTCTACTGAGATACTCAATTGTTGTTTTGGGTTCTGTTTGTTTATTTTTTTTTGGATGCAAACCTTTTTAAAACACAGTCTCACTTTTAATTCTAATTAGATCCTTTTATCAATTGCTTCTAAATGTATTTTGTTTTGATATATCAGGCTCTATATTTAGCTTTTCCTCTGGCTTTGTGTTTGTCCCATATATTTTATGTTCTTTCATTATCTTTATGAAGTATTTTAATTATTGATCTATTTTCATTTAATTAGATTCTAAGCTACATATTATAGATGTATTTAGTGATTTAATATGCAACTTTGAATTATTATAGTCAGCATTTACTTTTTTATCTCTTACTGTTAATACAATGACTTTGTGGTTCATTACTTCAATGGCTCATCTTCATTTAATGTAGTTTTGTGGTACTTTTTAGGTGTACATACATTTTTATCTCTAATGAATTACTATTACTGTTTTGTACAATTAATAGCATCCTGTATAACTAATTTTCTAAAACCTTTATCCAGCCATATGTTTTATGGTTTCAACTTATGATCAATCAATTCTTTATTATAAATTCCCATTTAGTTTATTTTTCTTTAAGTGTGTGCCTACTGATGATTATTTACTTACTTTCTTTTGCATGAAAATACAGTGGCATCATCTTTTAAACTATATTTTGGGATCAGTGAGATGACTTGATGTGCAAACCTATTTGTTGCCAAGCCTGTAGACCTAGAGGCCACAATGTAGAAAGACATAACCAACTTCTACAAGCTATCCTCTGACCTCCACACATCCATATACATGCAAAGTAAATAAATGCAATTTAAAAAAATGTAAAGGTATGTTTTGGACTGGAGAGATGGTTAGGACTCAGTGAGTAAGATGATTGTTGTATAATCATGAGAACCAAAGTTCAATCACCAGCATCCATGAGAAAAGAAAGAAAGAAAGAAGGAAGGAAGGAAGAAAGGGAGGGAGGGAGGGAGGGAGGAAAGAAAGAAAGAAAGAAAGAAAGAAAGAAAGAAAGAAAGAAAGAAAGAAAGAAAGAAAGAAAGAGAAAAGAAGGAAGGAAGAAAGCAAGCAAAAAAAAAAAGTCAACATGGCAGTGACAAAAGGATCTCACAGGCTTCTGGCCAGCTGGTGTTGACAAATTCATGATTTCCAAGTACATTGAGAGATGCTATCTCAAAAAATAAATTGAGGATGGTAATAGAGGAAGACACTGTTGTTGACCTCTGACCTTCTCCCACACAAGCACATACATATGTGGGTGTTCACTCACACTCAAGCTGACACAAACAAAAACATACCCAGGCATAAACCTTTCCTCACACACAAACATATTTTTACATGGACTTTCAGTTCTATGCAGCTTAAAAACCATCACCCCATTTTTTTCCATTTACAACTATGATGGATGATGTCGTTCTGTATGCTGTGAATATGTGTTGCTCTGATTGGTTGATAAATAAAGACGTTTGGCCAATGGTGAGGCAGAATAAGGTTAGGCAGGACATTCTAACTAGAGAGAGAGGAAGGAAAAAGACAGAGAGGGAAAATTATGCTAGCTGCTTCTACTAGAAGCAAGATGTAAAGTACTGGTAAGCCACAAGCCATGTGTCGAAGTCTAGATTTATACAAGTGGGTTAATTTAAGATGTAAGAGCTAGCTAGCAAGAAGCCTGAGCCATTGGGCCATATAGTTTAAAAATAATATAATCTTCTGTGTGTTTATTTGAGTCTGAGAGGCTGCAGAACTGGGAAGGACACAGGAAAACTTCCAGCTACACAATTATTTCTCAAGATAATTGCAATGCACTCAGGTTAGGTATGAAGCTCTTCATAACTAACATACTTGTGATCTGTAGTCCCTCTTATTTGTGGAGCTTGAAAGTTTTCATAAGTCACAATAATACTTCATTATGTCTTCAAACATTGTTTCTGCCTTTGTTTACCCATCTCTCTGGCATACCATACACATGTATGTCCATTGTCTCCTCGGGGTCTTGAGTGTCTCTTACATTTTTTCATACTGTTTGTGCATGCTTCTATCCTTTCTCAGCCCAGCATCTCTTACTTGGTAATTTTAATCACTTATTCATTATTGCCCAGTCCATTGTCTGTTAAGTAAGTTTTCCTTGTTGCTATTTTTAGCTCAATAACTTCCATTTGTTTCTTTCCAAATACTTAACTGGTCCTTGATAAAATTATTCACATTATCATGGATGTTTACAGAATTGTCAATCACAAATGGAAGTCTGGTCTCTTAACTACATAAACATTAACTGTGCTTTGAAGATATTTATGTGTTATTTTTATCTAGACTTTCTGTGTGTTTGTTTTGTTCTGTTTTTTGAGACAGGGTTCCTCTGTGTAACAGTCCTAGATCTCCTGGAATTTGCTTTGTAGACCAGGCTGGCCTTAAACTCACTGAGATCTGTCTGGCTCCACCTCCCAGCACTGGATTAAAAGTGTGTGCCTCCACCATCCAGCTTCTAGGCTTTTAAAAAAAAAAAATTTATTTTATATCTCAACTTTTCTTTGAATACCAAGTACTAAGAAGAAACATTTAATTTTTTTTGACACAGTATTATGTTCTTTCAGACAGAATGAAGCCTGTTCTTTATTAGGAAGAAGATCACTTTATCACTCATTGAATGAGCTGATTTGAGAGTGCAGTAAAATCTGGGGAAATTGTGTATGCCTGTCTTGCTTTGACCTGACTCATCAGTTTAACTCTCTGCTTGTATTGACTGCTGCCTCGCCAACTTTGGGCAGGCCTCATGCTTCTGATGTTTTCATCACGTTTTTGGCCAAGAGACGCATGGTAACTTTGTTGGTTTTCAAAATTCAACTTAGTTTCTAAGAATCTTTCACCAAATACTTTGGGATTTCAATGAATGCTGGAAAGGTGAGTAATGATGTTAGCCTCTCAAATTCTGTATACCTGTGGGTACATGGCTCTCAGTACTTTTTTTTCAGGGCACCCAATGTTTTCTTGTTTCTCTGCATCCTGACAATCACCCTCTGCCTGTCCTGTCCACATTTGACTCACCGTAATTCTCTCCTGTGGTGAACTGCAACGGAATGTTGGCTTCTACTTTCCAGAATCTTGGTTTCTTGAGGTCATTTTCACTCAGTAAATCAAATGATTTCTGGTACAACCTAATTTCTATGCTGTCTAGCTAAGCAAATATCTACATATTAGTGGACAATTCTAATTTTGTTACTCTATATTAACTTGCTATTATACTTTCATTCACATGGTAGCAGATGTTTCCATTTCTAAGTTCAAATAACAATGAAAAATAACTTCAAACTGAAAACACATTTTATCAGTCCTACTGTTTTTAGCAAGTGAGATTTTCTTTCGATGTCCATTATAGATAGTATTTGGATTGTTCTGGTAACCCAGAGCAACCAATCAGCAGGACTCTTTGCTATTGTGCAGCACAGATCTGTATATTCAATTCTTTCATTTGTCTATTTCTGGACAAATGACATCTAGTTGAATTCAGAATTTCATTGGTAACAGACACAAGAGTGAAATATTTCATGTATTTTGTGCATAATAATCATAATGTTTTGTGCATAATAATCAAGACCAGGAGTGTCATAGTACTGTGAAGAGAATCCCTTGCTCCCAGGTGGCTTTTGGTTAGTGTAGCAAGTGACAAATTTATAGCATTGCACCAACAAAACACAATTATCCGGGATTAGGATTTTAGGAAAAGTCAAGATCAATTTGTGCAGTGTTGTTTAGTAAAGTAACACATTAAAAAGCTTCTAGAGCAGTGGTCCTCATCCTTCCTACTCCTGTGACCCTTTATTACAGTTCTTCATGTTGTAGTGATCCCCAGCCATAAAATTATTTTTGTTGATACTTCATATCTGTAATTTTGCTACTGTTATGAATCTTAATGTAAATATCTTATATGCAGGATATTTGATATGTGATCCATAAGGGGTTGAGACTTCAGGTTCATAACTGCTGCTCTAGAGTTTGGTTTTACTGGAGGGATAAGCCAATGAATTTCACACATTAGCCAAAGTTCAAAAATGCTGAATCAACAGTAGTATACCATTGCATAGAAAGAAATCACAAAAACGGCAATAATAATAAATACATCACAAGTACTCCGGGTATTGACAAAGCCTCAATCATGCATTGAGATAAACCTCAAAGCCAAGGTCTACTCTAGAGGAGGTAATAGGCCTCATGGCCAAGGACATAAGGGGAAAGAGAGAAGTTTATCAGACAGTCATCCTGATCACATTTTGGTTTTTCAGTGTCCATGCCTAACATACATGTCACAAAATAGTAAGAAGATGACTTAGCTGGAAAATCAACATGAGATACAGAGGATGCAGAGATACAAAAAAGAAACTGTTTACATGAAATTTCACAGGAAAACTGTGTATTATGTAAAATAGTTTTTTCAACTCAGCAAATACCCACAATAAATATTGTTTTGCAGTGGAGGAAAAAAGCATGGAGTGTATGACACTGAATAACAGATTTCTTGATGGCGAGACTCCGTGTACTCTTTAGCAGGAGTGTATGGATTTGTGTTCTTGAGTGACCAGCAGGCATTGTTTTTTGCAGAATGCAGTGTGCAGAATGTCACGGACCAGTTTTCAGATGCTAAACTCTACCCACCTAGATATGTTATTTTTATAAACATTTGCCTTTAAATTTTTTATTGATATTTAACTTTGATGGTTTCTTGTTTGTGTTTACCTTCTCCAGAAATACCTTTCTACAAACAGAAACATAATGGGTTATTTTAGACTGAAATCAAATGAAAACTGAACCTATGGTTTGCAAAATGATGTCCATGGAGAAGAGTATAAATCACAAGAAAGATGTAAATCTTGCTTGCTCATATGTTTGCCACTAAAACATGCATGAGTTACAAGTGACTTCTTGGAAAAAGTGACTCTAATCCAAACTGAAGCTTACCTCACTATCCAAATAAACATGAAAAAGCTGTCAACTATGGCTGTGAGTCCCAAAGATCCTATCATCTGCATTAAAAATGAATGAAATGAGAGAAAGGGAAAACCCATCTGCAATTTAGATGTATCAATTTTTTGTTATCTTCATGCATTTTGGGATAAAGAAGCTGGCAACTTGCAGAAAATCCTACAGGAAGATGGCTTATGGCTCCAATTTAGTATTTTAGAATAATCCACATTTTGTACTAGACAGCCATTAAAATTCATCATTACATAATAGTCATTTTACTTCAGGCTAAAGCTCATGTTTACTTAAGCTATGAAATAAAACATAACAAAGCAGTTAGATAATATACTATGGATAAGAAAAGAAATAGAAAAGCCCATGATCATTAGTCACATAGCCTGGATCATGCTACTGCTGAGTTTCAATTTTTTTTCCCTTGAAATTTTGTTAAGACTTGCATCTTCTAAAGTGGCTGGAAGAGAACATTAGCTTTATAATAAAGCAAAACTCAGCCAGAAACCCCTAGGCTGGACACTCTTCATATGTTTCCTAGAAAATTCTTCTGTTATAAAGTACGTATCTTAGACAATTTAGAAGTTTTGTGAAATAATAATACAGTCCTCAAAAGAAGGACTTTTCTGTAGGCATGAGAGTATTTAACTGTATGTCTAAATGGAACATAAGAATCAAATCCATGAGTCATAACAGGTAAGAGTTAACTTTGTAAATAAAATTAACAACTCATGAATCGAGAGAGAGACAGAGAGAGAGAGACAGAGAGAGAGAGAGAGACAGAGAGAGAGAGAGAGAGAGAGAGAGAGAGAGAGAGAGAGAGAGAGAGAGAGCGCCCCAGTACTTGTATATCCATGTTTTTAACATTATGGTAGCTACTAAAAACTTGATTGCATTCAGTTTGGATACGGAGACTGTATCTTAAGCAATTATCTTGGATACAAAAAGAAGTACATGTAATCCTGGAATGACCTTGTTTCAGACCTGTGAGCCTTTGCAAACTCTGCCACCAAATGCACACAGATGACAAACATGTAACGTGTATCCATTACACTAAGTCAGAAAAGAGACAACTGGATGAAATACATATGTAAACATAGCTTAATGCCAGGTTAAAATTAAGTTGTATTGCTGGGCAGCTATGGCATGTATTGACAGATTATGAATATACCCATGATTATTGCTTATGATAGAATTACACCTTTCTCTTTTCTATGGGTAGTTGAAAGTTAAATACTGCAATGACTATTCTTTCAAGCACAAAAAAAGAAAATATAAAGTGCTACAACAAAAAACAGTG
This sequence comes from Peromyscus eremicus, assembly GCF_949786415.1. Taxonomy (NCBI): domain Eukaryota; kingdom Metazoa; phylum Chordata; class Mammalia; order Rodentia; family Cricetidae; genus Peromyscus; species Peromyscus eremicus. The sequence goes on along the minus strand of NC_081437.1, from coordinate 16,769,626 downwards.
ATATTTTCTTCCAATAGTTTACAGACCCAAGTCTGTAATATTTATCTCTGATTAGACAAAATAACTCCATGAGAATACTTGGACAACTTATAAAATGTTTCAGCAAAGCAGCAAGGTGCAAAAATAGCACACAAAAATCAGTAGCCTTCCTATATACAAGTGGACTGAGAAAGAAATCAAGGAAATTGTACCCATTTGAGTACCCTCAAAGGTAAATCTTCTGATAACTCTAACCAAGTAAGTGAAAGACTTGTATACTAACACTTTAAAACACTGAAGAAACTAAAGGAGACACTAGAAAGTGAAAAGATGTCTCATGTTTATGGATCAGTAGGATTAATACTGTACAGATAATAAATCTACCAAAAGAAATCTATAGATTCAACACAATCCACATCCAAATCCCAACACAATTCTTCACAGAAATAGAAACATCATTTTAAACTTCGTACAGAACAGAAAAATATCCAGGATAGGTAAATAAATCTGAATAATAAAGGAACTACTGGAGATGTCACCATCCCAACTCCCAAGTTGTACTATAGAACTATGGTAATAGAAAGAGCATGACACTGGCATACAAATAGACATATTGATTAATTGAATCAAATTGAAGTCCCAGATGTAAATCCATACACCTATGGAAACCAGATTTTCTTTTTTTACACCCCCCCAAAAAAAACCCCACACTGGAGAAAATATAGCATCTCCATCAATTAAAAAAAAATATAGCTCATGCTGGGGAGGATTTCGGGTAAGGTGAACACTCACCCATTGTTGGTGTGAGTGCAAACTGGTACAGCCACTAAAGAAATCAGTGTGGTGATTCCTCTGGAACCTGGGAATAGATCCACCTCAAGATCGAGCTATACCACTCTTGAGCATATACCCAAAAGACTCTGCATTTTACTACAGAAACACTTGTTCATCCATGTCCACTGTCTCTACAGAAACATGTTCTCATCCATGCACTGCTACTCTACTCTTAATAGACAGAAATTGGAAACAGCCAAGATGTCCATCAACTGATGAGAGGATAATGGAAATGTATTATATTTATACAATGGAAAATTACTCATCTCTTAAGAAAAATAAAATTATTAAATACACTGATAAATAAATGGGGCTAGAAAAAAGTCATCCTGAGAGAGATGAGGTGGTTTGAATAGGTAAGGCTTCCATAGACTCATGTGTTTGAATGCTTGGCCCATAAGGAGTGGCACTATTAGGAGATGTGGTCTTATTGGAGTAGGTATGACCTTGTTGGAGGAAGTGTGTTACTGTGGAAGCAGGCTTTCAGGTTTCATATATGCTCAAACCAGACCTAGAGTGACAGTCTCTCCTTGTTGCTTGTAGTAAGAGTTACTGTGGCCATGGTGTCTCTTCACAGCAATAGAAACCCTAATTAAGACAAGAAGTAGTTCAGATCTAAAGAATTAATATCATGTTAGGCTTTATTTAGTTTTTTTTTCTATTTTAAATTTATTTCATTTTACATACCAACCACAGTTCCCCCTTCCTCCCCTGTATCTTTTGTTCACCCCACTCCCCATCCACTCCTCAGAGAGGGTAAGGTTCCCCTAGGGAGTCAACAAAGCCTGGCAAATCAAGTTGAGAAAGGATCAAGCCCTTTCCCCTGCATCAAGGCTGAGCAAGGTATCCCACCATAGGTAATGGGCTCCAAAAGCCAGTTCATGCACCAGGGATAAATTATAGTCCCACTGCCAGGGACCCCCACAAACAGACCAAGACACACAACTGTTATTCACATTCAGAGGGTCTAGCTGAGTCCCATGCAGGCTCCCCAACTCCATGAGCTCCTACTAGGAGCTGTCACTGTGGGTTTCCCCATCATTATCATGACCCCCCCCCACCTTGCTGATATGATCCCTCCTCCTTCTCTTCCACTGGACTTAAGGAGCTCAGCCCAGTGTTTGGCTGTAGACCTCTGCATCTGCTTTATCAGTTACTGGATGAATGTTCTATGGTAACAATTAAGATAGTCACCAATCTGATTACAGAAGGCCAGTTTAGGCACCCTCTCCACTATTGTTGGAAGTCTTAGTTAGGGTCATCCTTGTGGATTCTGGGAATTTTTCTAGTACCAGGTTTCTCCTAACCCCATAACGGCTCCCTCTATCAGGATATCTCTTTCATTGCTCTCTCTATCTCCATCCTCCCCCAACTCAACCTTCCAGTTTTCTCATGTTCTCATGCCCCATGCCCTTTGCTCTTCCCCTCCCACTCCTAGTTTAACCAGGAGATATTATCTATATCCCCTTCCTAGGGCAATCCATGTGTGTCCCTGTTAGAGTCCTCCTTGTTACCTAGCTTCACTGGGGAGATAACATCTTACATCTGTCAGAATGGCTAAGATCAAAAACATTGATGACAACTTATGTTGGAGAGAATGTGGACTAAGGGGAACACCCCTCCATGCCGGTGGGAGTGCAAACTTACACAGTCATGTTGGAAATCGGTATGGTGGTTTCTCAGAAAACTGGGAATCAATCTACCTCAAGACTCAGCAATACCAATCTTGGGCATATACCCAAAGGATGCTCAATCACACCACAAGGACACTTGCTCAGCTATGTTCATAACAGCATTATTTATAATAGCCAGAACCTGAAATGAAGAAGGGATAAAGAAAATGTGGTACATTTACACAATGGAGTATTACTCAGTGGTAAAAAAAAGAAATGACCTCATGAAACTTGCAGATAAATGGATGGAACTACAAAAAATTATCCCAAGGGAGGTAACCCAGATGCAGAAAACAAACATGTATATGTTGGGTTTAAAATATATTCAAATTATTCAAATTCAAGATATATTCTATAATCTGACTAGTCATAGAATTTAGGTACATAGTAAGGGACTAGGAAGGAGATAAGAATTCCTCAGAAAGGGAAAATAGAATATAGTATTATTGAGAAACAGAGGAAAAACCAGAATAAGAAGATTAAATGGGACTATATGGGGAAGATCAGGATAAAGGAAGAAATGTGGGGAGGAACCATTAACAAAGACTGGCCAATTAAAAAAATCATATGGAAACCTACTAGTATAGGAGCATCCTAAAATACATGCATGTATAAGAAGAATCACTACATCATGGGGGAGACAATGCCTCAATCACATGCCACCAAGTAAGGCCTCCAGTGCTAGGAATGGGTTACATCTTGTTGAGCCTTTCCTCAGAGTGACCTCATAGAAGCCCTCAAAACCACAGGTTGTTGCCAAGGCTACTGATTACTCTCCACAGGCTGTTAGTAAGGCCCTGTTGCTGAAGACAACACTTCCTGACTTGTGGGGATTTTGTGGTTCTCATTTTCATTTCACTATTGTTGTTTTGTCTGTTTTTATTTTTGAGGCAGCTTTTGTTTGCTTCAATGGGTCTATTTGAAAGAGTGAGAAAAAGAACTTAACTCTAGGAGGTAGAGAGATAAGAAGGATTTGGAGAGAAATTGGGGAAGGGGAAAGGTGATCAAAATACATTATAGACATTTTTCAATTTAACACAGAAATTTCTCTTTCCCAGGGCAACTTAATGCCAATATCATTCATAATACTACAATAAAACACCAAGACAGCTCTGCATTCTTGATGATAAGTTGCTCATCGATGGGATCATTTTAAGGCAATAAGAAGAAATAAATTCCAGAGAAGCAAAGAACAACTAATCTATACTTTATAAATAAAATATGTGATTATATTACTATTACACTTAGATGAGCACCAAGAAAGAGGTCTACAGAAAGTTATTCATTTACTATGAAAACTGTGGAATACACAACAAAAGTATCAGTCACCATGTTATAAGCCCATTGTAAAAACTAAAGGATAATGAAGATATAGCACCCTTGTTAATTCAACTAAAGTATAGATAATGTCCAAACAAAACAGTTACTTTGTCAAAATATATTATTGTTGCTAGTCAAGCATCTACTCACAGAAATGAGGTACTTTGGAGCTATAAATATGCTGTGTCCATTTAAAATAGAATGAAAAAGAAATTTGAAGTACGAAGAGAAGTCAACAGAGCTTTGGGTTTGGAGAATAATGGGAATATGTTGAAAAGAAGTCCCAGCAAGTGGCCTCAGCCAAAGAGTCTGAGGTGACTATAATCTCCCAGTGGACATCTGAAAATGTCTGAAATGTATGCTTATCAAAAAACTGGAGATAGAGATACGGCTTTGATACAGTAAGAAAAGCCAGTGTCACTGCTAGATGATTTCCTACAATATACAGGAAACAAAGCAAAGCAAAACAAAACAAAACAACAAAACAAAGTCTTACCCACAGAACTATCTATGGTGGAGAATCAACTTCATTTCTAACGGAAAGTAGGTTTGAAAATATAACATGTGTTTTTCGGTATCTAAAAAGCTTAGGAGGTATTTCTTTTACTATTCATTTTGTGTTGTGTTCTGCCATGGCTTCAATACAAAATTTTGACAGCCGTGAACAATCCCTCCCCCACAAAACTGGCTTTCTGATGATTAAAGCATATGCAATTAGGACCAAGGACAGCCAGAGCTCTGTTAGAAGTTTAACTCAAGCCAGTGTTAGTTGCAAAGGAAGACGAATGCCTTTTAACAGTGCATTTGTGATGTGGATTATACTCATTGTTAGTAATAAAGCTGATTGGTGATGCTGGGCAGGAAGAGATTGAGCTCAAGAGCCAGACTAGCCAAATTCTGGGAAGAGAAAGGGTGGAGTTGGGGGAGACGCCAGACTGCCACCAAAGAAGCAAGACATACAAAAAAAATGAGGTAAAAAGCCACCAACCACGTGGCAAAGCATGGATAAAAAATATGGGTTAATTTAAATGTAAAAGCTAGCTAATAATAAGCCTGAGCCATTGGCCAAACATTTATAATTAATATAAACCTCTGAGTGATTATTTGAAAATGGCTGAAGGGTGGGGTAGGATTACACATTTGTGAATATATTTCCCATCAGAATGAAAACTTCCTGTGGGTAGAGAATCTTTATGCAAGGTTCATTGCTTTATGACTAGCATCTAGAATAATACATGACACTCCATAGCCACCCAATAAGTACATGGTAAATTTTAATGAAAGATTGGCAGTCACTAGCAAGATAGCAGAATTCCAGATGACTTGAATTAAAAAGGAGGAATAATAAATAAGGAATGGGTTCAATGGAGACCAAATGCCAATGTCTAAACCTCCCAGAAAATAAGGTAAAAAGCTAAGGTTTAAACTGTAGAACAAGACATAGATATATTACTATATAAATTTAAAGGAAACTACATATTTGTTTATAGGGAAATTATTCCTATAGTCAAACAAATTAATCTATCCATTATACGATACAATCATTTTTAGTGTAGTAAACAGCACATTAAATACATTTTCTGAGCAATTTTCACTGCCTCACATATTATTAACAATACCATATATAATCTTAAAATCAGCGGCATTTGTTGTTTCACATTTAGACTTTGATTTCTCTGCTTTCAATTCATTTAATTACTATTGACCTTTCTTTCCATATGTTTTGCTTTTCATTATCTAGACATAAAAATACATATTTTTTCTTCTTTACAACCAACACCATGCCTGAGTTGAATGTATTTTTTTTTGCTATGATTTTTCAAAGAACATTAAATTCTTATCCTTTTTCTAAGAGGCATTAATGAGCAATTCAAGCTGCCATGCTGGTCATAACACTGCCAACAGATTAAGTCACAAAACTGATTTAATGTCAGAAGTTAAAAGTTGGTATTTTAGAAGTCCTATTGCTAGGTTTAAGTACTAAATATAACCCACCATTAGAAATTTTGAAATCATTATTTGCCCCATTTTATATAAAATATACTTTTCATGAATTTTTTTTTTTTTTGAAATAACACTGGGACAAGAAACCTTGTATTGTTTAAAGCCAGCAACTAACCTGCTTGGCAAACACGCAAAGAAAGGAGCTGTGTAGACTTGTCATGACAGAATCTGAATGAACTTTAATATCAGGACTGTTTTCAAGCCATGTAGTCTTTCTTTAGTCATGAGCTGCAGTCAGAGATATTTCAATGTGGGAAACGGAGGAAGTCTTTGAGTGAATGTGTAATTTTTGACATGGGCAAAAGCACCAAAGCCTCATAGACCTATAGGAGTGCCAAAGATATTTACTGATGAGGCACAGGAGGATTATAAAGCTTTTCTGTGGTCCCATCATGAATGCTGACATCATATGTAAAAACTATAAAGTACATCTTCCTCCTCCATGATGACTACAGACAGCTCCCCTACAGAAACCTGCTACCAAGATTAGCTAAGTCTGCCTCCTTTTTAAGTTGTATACCATAAACCCACCTCCTCAATTCTGATGCCTTCCAAGTTTTCAGGTTGTTCTAAAGCTGGTGCTCTCTAACACAATCGGTGCACCTCACCTCACACCAGCTTTTCTGTGTGTCTGAATGCCTATCCTTCCTTTATTCCCTCAGTTGTATCAATCTCTGAAGCTTTGCAGAGCACAATATGTAGTCATTTATATTTAAGTCATTCTATATTATAATTTGAATACTTAGAGCCCTCAAAGTTTATAAAGTTACATTCTAATCCCCAATGTGATGATAATTGGCAGTGTAACCTTTTGTAAGGCATAAATTCATGAAAATAGAACCAATATGAATAGAATGTATTGTATTTTGAATGAGAATGTCCCCCATAGGCTAATATGTTTGCATGTTTGGTCCCATGTTAGTGAAAATGTTTGGGAAGGATTAGGAAGTGTTACCTTTTGGGAGCAGGTATGACTTTGTTGGAGGAAGTAGGCGGGTGAGCTTTGAGGTTTCAAAAGCCATTCCAGGCCCATTCTCTCTGCTGTCTGCAGATCAGAATGCAAAGCTCTCAGCTACTTGTCCAGTGCCATGCTTGCAGGCCACAATGCTTTCTGCCATGATGATTGTTGACTAACCATTGGAAACTGTAAGCAAGCCCCCAATTTAAATGTATATTTTAAGAGTTATCTTGGTTGTGATTTCTCCTCATAGCAATAGTAACCATAACTAAGGCAGAAGTTGGTACCAAGAACTGTGTTATTATTATGACCATGCTGTTGTTTGGAGGAATATGGAAGATTTGGGGACTTTGAACTAGAAAAGTGGTTGAAACCTTTAAGTGTGGCTTAATGGGCCATTCTAGGAGGAGCATGGTAGACAGTAGTGCTGAGGGTGATTTGAACTATGGCAACAAAGAGATTTCAGAAGGGAATAGTACTGAAGACCATTCTTGTCAAATTTTGACAAAAATGTGGCTGATTTTTCTATAGTCTTAAATATGCTGAAAGTTAAATTGAAGAGTTTTGGAGTAATGTCACTGGCAGAGGAGATTTCAAGAAAGCCTTGTCTTGAGTCTGTCACATGGTTATTAGTGAAAACTCATGCAGATCTGCAATCACACAGAACAAAAGGGGCAATAGAAAATGCACTGTTTGAGAACAAAAAGAAAAACAAGAAATTTAATTTTGGAACAAAGCCCTGAGCTCAAGCAGATGAGAATCTTAAAGAAAGGCCTGATACTGGATGGAATAAAGGGGGTGGTAACCCCAGGGCAAGACCACAGCCAGCTAAGCTTCTAGTTTGTGAAAAGAAATTAAAGGAAAACATGAGTAGCAATGGAAAACATCAACAATCGAATGCTTATACAAATATAAATCAAGAAAGGGACCCAGGTCTAGCCCCAAGGAGATGTAAAGCTTGTCAGCATTGGCCACATGGTTCAGGGTTTAGAAATAATGTAGTAAAGAAGTTGTGGAATCTTTCCTTTCAGTTAAGGAAAGCCACTCAGTCCAGGTCAGTGGCAGGGAAGTCCTTGAATGATGGCTTGGAGAAGCCATTGTGTGAAGCTGTGAACTTGAAGTCTGGATTGCATTGGAGACCACAATATGTTAGAGATACCACAGCTGTGGGATATCTACCAAAGAGAGCTCAAACATGGTGTAGAGTATGTCACAGCCAGCAAATCTGGAAAACAAAAGCCACCTCATGAACTCTTTACCATCAGACATGGAGTTGCAAAATTTAGAATTTGTCCTGCTGGATTTCACCTTGCTTTGGTCCAGTATTTCCTCTTTATGTTTTCCCTCCTCCCATTTGGAATAGAAATGTAAAGGGATAGGATTAGTGATGGAAAAAAAGCTAAACTTAAATTCTGTCGATGAAAAATTAATTAAATCAAATAAAAAGCCTCACCAAGAGATAAGATCTCAGATAACAGAATATCATGGGATCAAGACAAAATAGAGAAATTAGAACATGAAGTATAGGACAATGATAAAATAAAAACAATTCATGATTAGAATGTATGAAATTTTTGGAACATGAGGAAACAATCAAATCTATTAATTATGAGAATAGAAGGAGGAAAGAATTCCATGAAAAAGGCATAAAAATATTTTAAATGCAATTGTAGTAGAAAACATTTAAATATAAGAAAAGTGATGCCTGTTTGTGTACAAGAGGCACAAAAAAATTACACAGGAACAGAAATGAACTCCCAACTTCATAATATAGCTAAAATGTGTTATGCTTACATAGACAGAACAAAGAAAGTGTATCAAAAGGTAGAAAAGAGGTAACATTTAAACCAAGCCCATCAGGATAATAGCTGCCTTTGTAGCAGAAACTCTAAAAGCCAGAAATGCTAAGAATGATGTAGTTGGAGTTGTAAAGGACCACAACTTCCAACACACATTACTATAAAAAAAATCTGTTGTGGAGAAAGAAAACTATTCCATCCTAAAATTGAACTAAGTGAATTTAAACCAGTTCTACTAGTCGAACACCACAGTGAAACCAGACAGAACGTCATGTAGGACCTGATACTTTACATGCCAAAAAATAAACACTGGAGTAAAGACAGCATTTTCAACAAGTGGTATCAGAAAACTTGATATCTTCATGTAAAGTGTGGAATAAGATCCATATCTCTTACCCTACACAGGAATCAACTATTGATATAGACATGATAGGATGAAAGGGTAAATTATTGAATCTACTTTCAAAGAGCAACAACTTGCTTAAAATGTTTTACAGTGCTATAGATTTTTAGTTTATTGATACAAATTTAAAGCTAATTTTGTTATGCTGTATATATATTTCTACTCTTGTTTAAGGTATTATGTTTACACAACTCATTTAAAATTGTAATGTGTAATTAAGAAATACAGATTAATAATCAGTCATCTATGATAATCACACTTACAGTCATGTTAGTTAAGTTTTCTAGGTATACTTACATATATTTCAATTAGGTAGATAATCTTCAAACACTTCAAAGACCTACAAAATATGGCATTGAAAATGTTTTAAAAACTTAGACTTTCTGGACTGTGAGACACATCTGCTCCTGGTAGCACCAATTTACTTTACAGAGAAAGATGGACATGGAGGACACTCTATAGGGAGTTTATCTTCTTCTTGGCAAAAATAGCCATTTGGGCAAGAAATTGCTCTTGTCTGGACTGCTGATACTACGTTATACAAACTGGATATTCAGGACCCATGGGAAGGTGACCTCTGAACTTTGCAAGATGAGATGGTCCCTTAGGTTCCTACTTTCCAGAGGAGACTGCCAGATATTCTACAGGACACACAGAGAATTGACTAAAAAACTCTAGGCCTATAGGCTGAAGATGGATGTCCCAACATTACAGAGGAACTTTGGGTGATTGTCTAAGCAGCCAGCTGTCTCTGTCATTCTAGATTTTTGGAAGTTGCTTACAATGCACTTCCTATTTACTTAGGTAATATTATATCCTTCTGAAGTCTTTGATGTAGTCGAAGACTATATTGTTATACTTGTAATTTTCCTTGGTTATAATAAAATATAAATTAGATATGAAACTTTAGACTCACAAATACAGGATAGATAGACTTTTTTTCTTTAATTTTGCCAATTACAAATAGACTAGATATTGTAACTGTAATTCTTGCTTGATAACTGTTCTATTATATGTAAATTTACTATGTTAAAGTTAAAACCTTCCTTTTTGATTAGACAGAAAAGAAGAAATGCTGTGGGATAATGCTCTTGTACATTGGTTTAATAAAACACCAATTGGCCAGTAGCCAGGCAGGAAGTATAGGTGGGGTGAGCAGACAAGGAGAACTTTTGGAAGAGGAAGGGCTGAGTCAGGAGTTGCCAGCCAGATGCAGAGGAAGTAAGATGACAATGCAGAACTGAAAAAAGGTACCAAGACATGTGGCTAAAGATGAATAAGAATTATGGGTTAATTTAAGTTTAAGAGCTATTTAGTAACAAGCCTGAGCTAATGGCTGAGCAGTTATAATAAATATAAGCCTCTGTGTGCTTACTTGGGGGATGTGAGTGGGAGAGATTTGTCCCAACTGCCAGTTGGCCAGGACACAGGAAAACTGCCAGCTACAAACTATAAATGGTCAAAGACCTGCATGTAAGCCAGAAAAACCTGAAGTTGCTGAAGAATAAAGAAGGGAAAACATTACAAGGTCTAGGAAAAAGTAAGGACATTCTAAATAGCACTCCAGTCACTTAGAAAATAAAACAACAATTAACAAATTGGACCTCATGTTTTAATTATCTCTGTATAGGAAAGGAGATAGTAAACTGACTATAGAGACAGCCTACCAAATGGGAGAAAGGCATTATCAGCTATCTGATAGGAGCTTAATATTCAGAATATAGAAAAAAACTAAAAAAATAAGCAAGATAGCAGAATTTTGTTATAGTTTTCTTCTCATAAGACTCACCTATCTCACAACCTCTCAAAATCACTATAGGAAATTCCATTCCTCTTATTGATCACACACAAAAAAAATAAAATTGTTGTGCCATAACGTTAACAAAAAGAACCCTCCTTTTTTTCTCTAATCATATCGTGAATAGCATGGGATCTGCCTTGACTTTCACCGGTGTTAAGCTCCATGTGATGAGCTGTTCCTCAAACATTTCTGGTTTTCAAACTTGTCCACAAAATTAACTGAAAACATTCTGACTGTCTACCTGCCCTTGTTGTTTGTTTAGTTGGTTTTGCTGTTGTTTCATTCATTTGCAGTTCTGATGATCAAATACATAGCCTTGTGCATTCAAGATGAGTACACAATCATTGACCTACATCTCCATGCTCTTTAATTCTATTTTATCTTCTATTCCTTACAACAAATCTTCATTTTTCTGAATTAACTCTCTTCCCATTTTTACCCATGCTTTTCTTTTTCAGCTAAATTCTAGGGGTCATGTTCAGACCCTCAAAACTCTTTAAAACTTTATGTAAATCATTTGGTTCCCTACTTTGAAGGGAAGCATATTTACAAACTTTTAAGTAATATTATAGAGAAAAATAATCTGTCAGCTATCTCAAAAATTTAAATCAATTCTGTGAATCTCACATACATCTTCTACTTGGTGACTTTTCTTCAAACAACACTATAATCAACATAAAATAGAATATTATATTGTGCTTTTTATTTTTTTTATTTTTGGTTGGGTTTCTTGTATTTAATTTTAACTCACAAGTCTGTGTGTCATCATTTGACTAGACTGGACATGAAATGTGCTTAAGTAAATCGGAGGCACCTAAGGAGACAATGCATATTTACTTAATTGGTTTTAGTAGATGTGAGTGATGAAATGTATCCTGGCCTACAAATCAGTTTATTTTTAAAATGAACTTGCAAATACCTTCTAACTGGTAACTTTTAAGATTTGCTGGGTAAAGGCCTGGGGAAATGGCTCAACAATTAAGATCATGCACTGCTCTTGCAGAGAACCCATGCTCAGATTCCAGAAGCCTCATCAGGCAGCTTATAACATGCAAAATTCCAATGGAGGCTCTGATGCCCTCTTCTGGTTTCTGAGCACACACACACACACACACACACACACACACACACACACACACACACACGCATACACACACACTTAAAAGTAAAATAAAATATGAATGTATAAAATCTACTTTGTGGTCATGAAAATATTTTATTCTTTTGGTAAGAGACAGCAGGTCAAAGAAGAGTTAAAGACAGACCTGTGCTGGGAACATTGGATTCTGCTCAACACGTAACGGACATCACTCTTGCTAGCAGTGCATTGTGGTCCAGTGAAGCGATGACTATCAAAGGCTGCAGTTATGAAGGTGAAGTGAACTCCACATTCTAGAATTTTCTGTGACAATGTGACAGAATTAGCCTGTATTTCCAGAGAAAACAAAGAGTATTCTCAGAGTCAGGGAGAGGGCAAGGTCAGAGGCAATATCAGAAACTGCAATAATAACAAAAGTCACCATTTACCCTTTGTCAGAGGGGAACAGATATGCAGCAAGGCCAACACACTTGGATCTAATCCCTCAGCATGAGCCTCCCATTTTTTGTTTATTCCTTCATTATATTCTTGTAGAAAACAAAATGATGTTTTGAATTTCTTTTCTCAGCATCCTTTCTCCTATGAACAACCCTGCTCCATCCTGCTTCCTAAGGTATTGCTTGTCAAATACTAATTAACATTTTAATTTATCACTAATGAATATGTTATAATTCATTTTAATTCTCTCAGAGTTATGGTACACATTCCTGCCAAGTCAATGAGGAAACTGTTCATGTGTGTTTTTTTTTGTTACAATTAAAATTTTCATTAATATTGTGTGTTCAGAATCTCTCCTTCTGCCGGGCAGCGGTGGCACACTTCTCTAATCCCAGCACTTGGGAGGTAGAGCCAGACGGATCTCTGTGAGTTCAAGGCCAGCCTGGTCTACAGAGCAAGATCCAGGACAGGCACCAAAACCACACAGAGAAACCCTGTCTCGGAAAAAAAAAATCTCTCCTTCCTGTACAGCAAACTGGATTTTAATTTTATTCAAAGCAGGCAGTTCAAGGAGCAAAGCCCTTTGAGTTAAACTGTTTGGCTTAGCTCCCACTTCTGCTGTTTGTAATAGTTGGTGGATTTCTTTTAGTCTTCTTCCTTTGTAACACTCTGGACTCTCAAGCATAAAACAAATCACACTTTTCAAAATGCCTAAACTAGTATATTAGTGGCCTATCATTAGCACACAGAAACTGCAGAATCTTAGAAATTTGAAGTTTTCCATATACCTTAATAATAATAAAAAAACTCTAAATCACCTGGGATATTATTTAATTTTCTTGCAACAGGATTTAACTGACAAATTGCAGGCAAGATGCTTATTTTTGACAAGATTTGTTTGTAATTTAGTTCTTTACGGAATAAGATAATAGTTTATACCTTAAAGCCTGGCACAGAAGAAAATAAATAGTGGTAACAGCATTAGTAATGTTATAAAATTATTGTCATGGTTTAGCTATTAAATGTTCCTTATAAGTTCACATGTTAACATACAGTCCCTAGCTAGTGGCACGACTTTGAATATAAGAGGGAAACTTTTGGAGGTGACCTCTAGTTGCAAGAAGTAAGTCGCCCAGAGAATGGATGCTTTTGATCCCCAGATCCCTCATTCCACTCACTGCCCCTCTGTGTGTAGCTGTCTGTCTTTCTCCCCATCCCTCCTACCCACCTCTATCCTTCACTGTTTCAGTGAACCCCCTATCATAGCATCTTGCATACATGATGAACTATTTTATTATTGGCAAAGAAATCAAGAGCTAGGTAACCATACACTAAAACTCTTGACAATGTGAGCCAATATAAATACCCACTCACTTTTACTCACCTTCAAGCTATTTTCTCAAGAGTTTGTGCCAGTAATAAGCTATCTAATAAAATGATTGAAGAAATCAGGGTTATATAATTGCCATTTACGTCTACTAGGAAAAGATTCGTCATGCCAACTCACTAGGAAAATTTGAGAACAGGAACTTAGTAGTTAGCAATGGATTTGGCATTAGAAACATCTCACCTATCACAGAGAAAATCCCTAGAGCACTGGTTCGCAACCTTCCTAATGCTGCAGTCCTTTAATACAGCTCCTCATATTGTGGTGATTCCCAACCATAAAGTATTTCATCGCTACTTCATAACTGTAATTTTGCTACTGCTTTGAATTGTAATGTAAATATTTGATATTCAGAATATTTAAAATGTGACCTCCAAAGGTGTCGTGACCCACAGGTTGAGAACTACTTCTCTAGACTATGTTCTCCCAGAGTTATGTGCAATTATACTTTATGAAAAGCATTCTCTAAACAATTAAAAAAATATAATTACTTAGAATATTAAGCAAAAATGATACATTTGAAAGAAAGATAATTGTTGATATGCAAATATTTTAATTTGATAATGATAAAACTCTACCTTATTGACACCGGTTTAGGAAGAAATGGGTTTGAATTTTTAAAGTTCCTTGGTGCATTGTGTATATGTGCATATGTATACATATTTATTGTCAATGGGGAACATCATTAAACTCCTTGTTCCTATAATTTAAACACAGTCCTGTGTTTTCCCCCCAGAAATCCACCAAGGTTTTGGGGAGAAAGGTGCTTGGCACAGAAGACTATAGAAAAGCCTGTTGCCTATTTTACAGAGTCCGTAACAGGTGGCAATACACCCCAGAAAGTAACCTATAGCAGCCGTGAGTTGAATTCATCACTAAGGAAACCTTAGTTGATTAAAATTAATCAGCTTTGCTTTGAGGATTTAATTTACATCTTCAAATTTGGTAACAATAGGCAAAATGTGACTCCATCTGGGCAAACCTCATTCCATACTCTGCACTGTTCAGTGTCTCCCAGTCTCCCGTGCACCTCTAAATCTAGCTTCAAGGCAGAGTGAAAGCTGTAGTGACTCTCCACAGCTCAGTCTGAGTAACAACTTTGTATCTACTATTTACTAACCATGTGCAATAAGTTATTTCATCTAGCTTTGAATCAGTATCTTCACTAATATAATGCAAGGCATAATATCCACCTTCTGAGGTTGATCAATACTACCATGCTTAGAACAGCATAAATACAACTAACAAATATTAATTATTAGTGTTATGCATTGAGTTGCAGTAATAATGTTTTATTTTTAACTACCATAATAATGAAAACTGACTAAATTTTCCCTATCATATAATTGCTACTTTCTTCCACAAAACGTGTTCTCACTTCTGTGATGCAAAGGTTTCTTCTTGAATATTACTTAGCACTTATAGATGGTAACAAAGAATATACTCAATGATACTTTGTTTTTAAGTTCTGTGATGGTTGACCAGATCTAGAATTATCTAAGGGACACACTTCTGGGCATGTCTGTGACAGAGTTTCTAGACTGGATACTACTGGGTATTTAAGCACTAAGTATTTTCATTACACAATAGTGCACAGTCATTTGCAAAACTGATTTTCTAACTCTGGACATAATATATTTTCATTCCAGACAAAACTAGAAAACTAATAAAATTATGATATGTATTAGGTACAATATAGTTTATCATGTTTGTATATTTCTAATTGAAGTGTTTGCACCCAAACTTTTGATTACATTTCTTCCTTTCCTTCTGAACAGTTGGTTGGCCAAACTTTATTTCTACTTTTCAAATCTTATCTATAATGTCCTCAGTTTGGGAATCCCAGTTAGCTAATGAATTATTCTAAAATGTAGATTTGACTTTTCTCCCTCTCCTTATTTCTCTCTTTCAAAAATAAGCGTTTTTCAAGTGTATGATCAATTTTACGTGATGTATTTATTAGTTAGGATTAATTTCCTTTGTTTGAATACTCTTTACAATGACCCTCCTAGGGAATTTGTGTAAAATAACAACAGAAGACTAAGACAGCCAAACTCTAGCATGGATAGGAGAGGGCCTCATGAAGTCCCATCCTTAGCTAGGGAGCTTTTAGCAACTGATGGTTGCTAGGGTAGGAAGAGTCAGGCTTTTTTTTTTCCAGGAATACAGTCCTGATAGATTGGATACCCATGCTTCAGTAGACTGTCCTTTAGCCAAGTACACATAGGCAGCACTGAGTAGACTGGGAAGTTTTAACAAAAGTGTACATGAAGGTGGGAGGGAAAAATGGAGAGGAATACAGGACAAGAATTGGAAAGGAAGGGACAGGGTAGTAGATCTGATCAAAACACGTTGTACGTATGTGTGAAATTCTCAAACAATAAAAGTTCAAATAAAAAGTGAAGAGCAAATAAAGTTATAATTGACAAACATTAGAATAATTCCTTTGGTTTCCAGAAAAGAGAGGAAAGTAATACTACTGTGGCACAGGTAGCATAATGTCTATGGGGGATTCTGTGCAATTTGTGAAATGTTTTAAAAACTCTGAATATGCTCCAGGCACATTACAGAAAGTACTGGGAAACTAATAAGAGTATAAAATATAAAACAGCTTATTCACTTTCCATCTGTGTAAAGATATATATAATTATTAACTTACAGTAATGTTTCCCATTCTGAAGTTACACGGTAATATATTGAAACTTTGGATATTTTTATTGTAATTGAGCCATGTAATTATGTTTCTTCCTGTTAATAAATTTTCCTAACCCATGATTTTGTGTACTTAGGTACAATTTGGGGTATAGGAGTATGACCATAAATAATTTACTTTCTTAGTGCTCTGATTTCCTTCCATGATGGACTACAATGTAGAAGTGTAAGCAAAATAGACCCATTCCTCTTTAACTTGCTTTTGATCATGGTGTTTTATCACAGCAGCAGAACAGAGACTAAGACAGAAGTTGGTACCAAGACAGTGGGTTAGTGCTCTGAGATACCCAATCACATGTTTAGTGAAGACGGTGGAAGGGCCTTGTAATTTTGGTCTAGAAAAGTCATTGGGTGTTGAGATGTCAGTGGACTATGGTGTAGGACCTTGGAAGATAAGGATGTTGAGGACAATGCACACAATGGAGGCCTGGCTTGTGAAGTTTCAGAGGGAAGTTTTAAGACTCAATTGAGTCCATTTGTTATTTTGGATTAACATTTCGTTGTTCTGGCTAGCTGGGGCTAAATAATTAGCTGTGATTAACAAGATATCAGATCTACTAATGTAAAACCTTTATTTTGATGGGATACTCGATGCCGGTCAGCTGGAGATGAAAAGTTAATGGTGATTAAGAAGAGACCAGCATCATTGAGGTGAAATCTTCTGGGAACTGTTTCCTGAGAGTCAGCACATGGAAGCTGTGTTCTCCATGTGGTCAAGTTTGTATTTTATGCTGACAACAAAATGTGGTAGTGTAAGAGTCATCCAGGTTGGGCTGCTTCTGAAGGTCAATGGAGAGTGAGTGGCTAAGGCTAGACACTGTGTGGCAGGACTGGAATCTCTGAAGAGAGGCTGTCAGTAAAAGGGCATCCCAATAGGAGCAAGGAACCCAGCAGTTTTAGAGATGCCAATGTTATGGGCTGATCACCATGAGCAGCAGCAGCAGTGGAGTGGAGCCAACAGGAACCTAGAAGATAAGCTGTGTGTGCTGCAGACCTTAGAGCTGGAGAGGTGAAGGAGCCCAAAAGACCTTGAATGAATCCCAGATAACTAGACACTGAATTGTTTACACTGTTAAGATTTGGTTTTGCTTTGATTTAGTCATGACTGTGGCCTGGTTCTTTTCTCTTGAAGTAAGAAAGTATTTCACTTATTTTTATTTTACAGGAGCCTACAGTTGAACAACTTTAGATTTTAAAAGAGACTTTTCAAAGAGACTGAATGTTTAAGTGTTTGAATTTCTAAAGGCTGTGGAATTTATAAAATTTGGAACATTAAAATTTTTGAATGCTAGTATTATAATGTTGATATTTGTGATCTTGGGGATCCTATGCTTAAGATACCACCCCCAGTGTCACAGTCCACTTCCTTTTGCCTCTTGATCAAGATGTAGCTAACATGTCTGCCTTCACACTTCCATGCTCCCTGTCATGATGATAATAGACTAAACATCTGGAACTGTAAGGGAGCCACACCGATTAAATGTTTTCCTTTATAACCATTGTTGTGGTCATGGTGTCTCTTCACAGCAATAGAAACCCTAACTAAAACATCCCTCATCTGAGAAGCTTCTATTTATATTAAATTATGATTAACAATAACCTACAAACAGTCAATTGACAGAGAATAAGAGACAAAAGAATGATTAGCCTTAAAGGGAACATATACAATGTGAATACTTCATCCGTGGCTCAGGGATCATTGCAGAAGAAGGACAGAGAGAATATAAGAGGCAGTAAATGGCTATAAGAAAACATCTTCTGGACAAAGTGGGACACCTGCACACATGAACTCATAGAAATTGTGACAGAATGTACAAAACTTGTAAAGTCCAAAGTAGACAAGACTCCTAGTATGGAGAGAGGGTGTGCGCATGGACTATTGTCCTAAACCGTGGAACTGTTAGTTGCTGGGAGAGGGAGACACAGTTTTCTATATGAGTATAGCCACTGGTAACTCAACCACTTCTTAACGGAAGATGACAAATCCAACAATATTTGGATACCACAAATTGATCTCTAATTATTTCAAAGAAGCAACAAGATACAAAATTGGCTGAGTAGAGACAGGAGTTATAAATTGGAAAAGAATCGGAAGATGTGGATGAATATAATCAAAACACATTAAATAAAACTCTCAAAGAAATAATTTAAAAATTTGGGAAAGACTCTTAAATAAAAGATAGAGCTTATGAAAAAGACTTCATAATTATAAAAGCACAAGAGATCTATTTATCTACCTAAAACTATATCTTAAAATAAATAACATTCCATCTAAATTATAATATTTATGTCCTCAGAGCTGATCTTTGAAGATTTGGTGTTTATTAACCAATACTCAGTTCTACCTTCAATACAGCAAAGGCATCATGGTTTTAATACAACACAAAAATTACAGAGACATCATTAAAAAAAAAACAGTATTTAAATGATGAAGACAATTTAGGCTGTAACTTGGTGTAATTGCACTTCATGATAATCATCCAAGTATTTTGAAAGTACATGGGATGAATTTTACTACCTTGCTAGGAAGACAGTATTCATAAAATATATTAACTGTAAGTGCCTGGGAATACAGTTTGAGGTGGGCAAACACATAAAATGGTTTCTCACAGATTGTATAATTAGAGACCTTGATGCTCTTATTACTTGAGCAGTTCATTATTTACATTGACAAATTAGTAAGGAGAAATCCTGGACAGTTGACTTCAACTCTAACCTTGTTCCTCTGATGTTTTCTCTGCATGTGTTCTTGAGCATGAAAGCCACAGAATTAGACTGAGAAGCATCAACTTTTGGCATTTTTTGTGGGCTTTAAAGTAAAATACTTGTGTTACCATCATTGCTTTCAGACAGGACAACCAAGCATGGAAAAAAAAAGACATTAAAATGTACGTATCTGCTCTATTTCACAAGGATCTATAGATATCTATCACAAACTGTGTAGTTTCTGGAGATACCTAAAATCCAATCATATCAATTAAATTCTTAACCTTTATATACTTAATCAAAATCCCTAAAGTCGCCCATATTAAGTCATAAGCAACAGGAAGTCGGATTTATTCCAAGAAGTTGGGACAGATTAATTAATTAATACACAGAAATCTATGATTAGAAATACTCAATCTCAATCAATTGGGTCATTAAAAAGGGTAGCCTTCTAAACACAATTGCATATAATATTTAATTTTGTCACTTGGCTAAACTGCTTATGCCTATTTCTTTGACCCATATAGAGATACCAGAGTTTATTTAATTGTGTTCCATATCAACTGAGCACTTAGATGCATCAGGCAGGAAGGATGCTGTGAGCTTTATTCTTCATCTGGTCTTTTCAGCAGAAATTCCAACTGCACTGCTCTGAGTATCAGAAGGAATGGTTTCTAGTTATCATCATACATATAGGCAGTATCATCTAAATGGTAAAAGATTGGCTTAAACAAATAAATCACTTATATTGGTTGAGAACACCACAATGTTAAAGAAGAAAAATCATCATCTTGGCTGAGCTTCCAGGGTACAAAGTGAACACACACAATAAATGTGGAGTGTATGAATTAGTAATTGGGATTTTGGAAACCTAGGCAAGCATGGAAAAGCTCTTTGTGCAACACCATATCTACTGGGACAAGTGTCTAATGTCAATATAAAATAATAAAATAAAACGTTAAATTCAGCAGGTAAAGACATGATGCAGCAATTAAGAGAACACACTGCTCTTGTAGAGGACTCAGATTTGATGCACAACACCATGTCAGATGGTTTACAACTGCTTATAACTCCAATTTTTGCAGGACCTTTGACCTCTGGCCTCCAGGGGCGCTTGCACGAATGTGGGCTTACCCTCCCCACACATGCATATAATTAAACACTTAAAATCTTCATTTTTTGAATAATTCCTTTATTCTTGAAAATGTCATACATGTAAATATGTATGTAAGTAAAATATCATATACTTTCAATTTCCTCCCCAACTTCCCTTTCAACATGCACCCCTTCCAGTGTCATCTTGCTTTGTTTTCTCACACACTAATTTCAGAGAGTGTTGTCCATATGTGCTCAAATGTGGGGCCGTCTGCTAGCACACAGGAATCCTACTAATGGCCACATGCTAAAAAATAAAAGGAATGATTCGCCCTCTCCTGCCAAAGCAACTATTCACTGCCAAGAGCCTCTGTATGCCCCCCTGAAGATTATCCCCTCCACCATACTAAATACATAAATAAACAAACAATATCAGCAGCCTTCTGCAGACCTGGAAGCTTTGAACACCCTTCTGAAGACCAAGTAAGTATGCACAGGGGAACCAGGGAAGGAAAAAGAAAACAAAATGAAACAAGAAAAAGAAATGTATGCTGATCTCAGTGGGTGGAAGAAGCCGAGTATTCCAAGTGCCTTGATGCTCCGTTACAACTTTGCCTGAAGGACAAAACTGAGCTTTTTGCGAGTCAACACTGCTTTTACAGCATCCCTTCGCTTTCACTATCATGTAGTTCAGAACACTATTTTTTTTTTCTCATCTCTTTTTATGCTGCCATCACACATTGTTACCATGCAACTGGGGAGCTGGGTGACAAGGTATGAAAAGTCTATGCATGAGCCCACTAAATTATTGTCATAAAGCAGTAAGAAAAAAATGTTTCCGATAAACGTGCTGACAGATGAAAATTTTATAGCGGACGTCTCTTAGAACTGATCTCCTTTTTAAGTTTAAAGTATGGAGAAAATAGATCATGGACCGCCTGAGAAAAAGATCGCAGCAAAAAAGGAATAAAATAACAGAAGTATAGCTCTTACCCTTACTTAAACCAAAGGCCAGTGCATGAGTCATTTTTTTTTTTGGAGGGGGGTCTTCATTACCCATTTGCAGAAGGAAAAAAATAGCCTAAAATGCATTGATAAGAAATGTTTCCATATTAGATCCAGTCAGACTCCTTGTTTCAGCCAACGGTTTATGAAAGATAATTTTGCAACTGTGTCTAAATGGCACTCACGGCTTTGTAGGATCAGGATGTAAGCAATGTCAAAGCAAGTTTGTAGAGGAGATCTAGTGATTCTGTACCATTTCAAAGTGTGAATTGTCTCTGCAGTATCTCTGTATGAGTTCATGGAGTTTCTACTTGTTTTCATTAAGCTCCAATAACTTCTGATTGTAGTAATGTAATCACTCTTCAGTCTAATGTACTTTTCTGTAAGATTGCTAGCACTGAAACACAGGCCTAGCTAGCACTATTAACACACTTAATAATTGTTCTAGGAAAGCAGAATTACAGTATAATGCAGTATGTCCATCATTATCTGGAAGGAACCCTGGCATAAGACTTCTTCACATTAGTGTACACATGAATCTTTGTGCTTCTTCTCTGTATTATCAAACTCATAGCAGTGCCCTATTTTGATAATACAGGTTTACTAAAAGCTTCATTTTTTCAGCCATTATTATTTCAATATTATTTAGTCATATTATATTACTAAACTGTAAGAACCAACTCTTTTCTGAGCAGGGGAGAGAATGGGCAAGAATGTTCTTTTGAGGTTCTATCACTCTCTGGTCTGCTCCGCACCCCACAGAGAACACTGAGAAGGTGTCAGCCTCAGCTTGCTCATAATACTCTATCTTGAACACAATAATTTTAACAACCAAGTAAATCTGTGAAACTTGGTAGGTATATCATTATGCAATTCATTAACTCATACCACTTTATTACCATAAGCACCCAAATCAATGACATTATAGAACTTAAGAAACAAATGTAAAAGTACAGATACACTAATAAAGCAGTTTTGTCTTCAACTGGTTGCCTGTAAGCCATCACTTCCCATATTCCCCTTTATTTCACATATTTCTTTATGATAGTACATGGAGAGAAGATTGTCAGGCCCTCTGGGAAAGTCTTGTTACGCAGCTAAGATTTGGAATACCATGACTTGGCTTATTGTTCCACACTATACAAAAGGCCTAGGATTCTCTCTACCTCCTATATCCAAAACACTGTTTCCTTGGTGTTTTGGTTTATTTTCCTTTTCCAAAACAACACTATATTATATCATCTTGTCAAAAGTATCCAAATGATATTTTTATTCAATGAAGTTCGTGGTAGCCTGTACTAGTTTTAAAAAGTCTATGGACTTCAAGAATAATTTATTTATAATTTATATTCTTAACATTACAGTGTTGGTGAATTTTGTTTCATTAGCTGTATAAGATAATTCCCAGGTCATTTTGTGTATATCTGTTAGAAACCATGATTGATCAAATGTACAAATTAAATAACTGTGTTCCTTTAGGTTCTGATTTTGTTGGCCATGTATTTCAAGATACATATCAAATGAAAGCAATCTTCTAATGTAATCCTGTGTCTTTGCCTCTTCCTTTGGGTTCTCTAATGTCTACTGGGGTAGTTGGAATTAATGACATATTTTTTTTAATTCAGTCACCTAATGAAGGACATTCAAAGGAATGCTCATTCATAGAGAATCTCCAGTGTGGGTGGTTACAAAAGCAAAAAGCATCATCCCAATTTAGCCATCCTAGCTCCAGGCTATAGATTTAATGTCTTATCTTTATTCTAATATACTTAGGAGACATCAGAACCTAAAGTTAATTAAAACTGTTTGGGATTCATTTTTCAGGCGTGTGTGTGTGTGTGTGTGTGTGTGTGTGTGTGTGTGTACATATTACATTCTACTTTAGCTAAGTTTCTTTACTTTGACCGCAGTAAAGTTAAACAAGAAATGAATGTGATTTTGTATTCATTTTTAAACGGATACTTTTGACTGTGAAAGCATTACATGGCAGAAATAGCTTTACTATAGTCTTCCAAATGCTTCTCATTCTTTTATAGCCATCAAGGTGATGTCAGTCACATTTCCTCTATACCAGTTGTTGCGATTTTTATTTAATGGCAACACATATTTTAATATTTCTTGCTTTTGAATTCATTGACATGACAAGATAGTTCTGACAAATCTAGTTTCTCCAGCAAAGAGCAGCCTTGCTAAGAGACAGATTCCCCCAAGTGTATATGCCTTCTAATAAATCCACTCCTTCTAATTTAATTTTCCCTCAAGAATTCATTTGCCTTCCATGTTGTTTTAGAATGGATTCCCTCAATCACCTGCCAGTATGTGTTCTTAGCATGGCATTTCTCAAGTGGGAAAAGTAGAATTTTAAATGGGTAAAATAAATCATAATGACTACCTTTAGCCTAAAAGTCTGCCTGGTACATTTTGAATAGCTATGTAAATATGACATGGTTAGTACCAGGAGATGGAAAAACACATACAGGTAAAAAAAACACATATGGAAAAAAACAGTTCAGGTAACCTGGGTATCATGGCTCATCATACTAGATAGAGTATCAGCCAGAATATATTTAGTTTTTTTTTTTAACAAAGGTCATCTTTCCCATCTCTTTTACATTGTACTTTGTACTCAAAAAGTATATGTTTTCATGTATGGTTCTCATAGAATTTCTGATACAAGCATTCCATCCATTTTACAGATGATAACACTAAAATTCAAGGTGTGTTTAAAAATTTACACAGGTTTACATGATATTACCATGTCTGAAAGCCATGAAATAAACCTGCCATTATACTATTCTCCAGGACTGAAAAGCCACAGGCAAAAGACAAAGTGAAACCAATCATGTTTGATTCTCCCTACAATATTTAGCTGGTAATTTTTTTCATGTAAGAACATTAATCCAGCAATATATATAAAGAACAGGACTCGTATTATGTGGACATCCTATTCACAAGCTTCTCATGGGTCATGGAAAATTAAAATAATTTTCAGCTTGAGTACAGACTCATTAGAACATCACTAGAAATGTCAAAGAACCATATGTCTATATTTGCAAATTATCTTCCCAACCCAGTAGGAATTAGTCAAAACAGTCAGGACATGGCTCTCTGACTCTCATTCAGTTCTGTAATAGGCATAAGACTTAGGTAATCTCCATAACTCTGACAAGTTAAAGGAGTTCAAATGACCAATAAAGTAGAATGCAAACCCATTTGAGAAATTTATAGCATTTTCACTTGTACATGATTAATAACGGCTTCAATTAGTTTCTTTATTAGAAGGAACCTGAAAACAGATGCTATTGCTTGTAATCATAAATATTTCATTTTCAAGATAAATGAGTATTTTTAGTTTCCCAGATTCATTAATAATACATTAACAGTCATTAAAAGTCTATACCTCCTCTATAAGTGGTTCTTTCTCAATCAAAGGATATTCCATAAATATTAACAATGTGACTAAATTCCCAAAAGGCATAATATTATAAAATTAAAGTCAGTTAACATAAAGGAAAAATAGGAGTATAGAATATTATGTCAGTGTTGTTTTAAATATAGAAAGGGCCATGCCTGACAGAAAACCAGGTATGCAGATCTTCATCTTCTCCTCTCTCTCTCTCTCTCTCTCTCTCTCTCTCTCTCTCTCTCTCTCTCTCTCTCTCTCTCTCTCTGTCCTTTCAGACCCAAGCCCCCAGTCATGTCTCTAGACAATGTAACAAAACACAAGCTGCAGCCTTTCCTCCCCCTGCCCATATCTCCTGAGGATCCTACAGGCCATTCCTTCCTAATCTCTCTCCCGCAACATGTTGCTTTGTCCCAGACCCCAACTCCAGAAAACAACTCCACATGATCATCTCATTAGATGCAGGAAAAAGCCTTTGACAAAATACAACACCCTTCATGATAAAAGTCCTGGAGAGATTAGGGATACAAGGAACATCTCTCAACATAATAAAAGCAATTTACAGCAAGCCTATATCCAACATCAAATTAAATGGAAAGAAACTCAGGACAATTTCAAAAAAATCAGGAACAAGAAAAGGTTGTCCATTCTCTCCATATGTATTCAATATAGTACTTGAAGTCTTAGCTAGATCAATAAAACAACTGAAAGAGCTCAAAGGGATGCCAGCTGGAAAGGAAGAAGTCAAAGCATTGTTATTTGCAAATGATATGATAATACACATAAGTGACCCAAAGATTCCACCTTGCAACTGCTACAGCTAATCAGTACTTTCAGCAAAGTTGCTGGATGCAAGATTAAATAAAAAAAAATTAGTATCCTTCCTAGAAACAAATTGCAAACAGACTTACTATTGACATGATGCTTTTTTTTTTTTAACAATACTCTGAGGCCTCCAGCACATTTCCTATCAATAGTTGATTGATCTCATCATTTCCTTGTGCTAGAGGACCTGGCAAACCCATATTAGATCAGATGTGAGTTATATATAAGGGATGATTCCTATTCCTGATTACCCTTGTAACTGAATAAATAAATGAAGTTAATTCTGACTCAACAGGGATAAATTCTGCAGTTTCAATATGTAAGGTTACTCTTTCGGCATACTGAGAGTCAGTAACTATGTTGAGAGGTTCTAAAAAATCCATTAGTACTATCAGAATAGCATGTAATTCTGATTTTTGGACAGAATTATAAGGACTTTGAATCACTTTACTTAACAATGTCTAGTTCATTTGTAATTGACAAATTCAGTGAAAATATCTCATTATTTATCCTATCAATATATCACCACACAACACTTTTTATATCAGCCTCAAATAATACATCTTGGAGTAATGCTAACCAATCAAGTGAAAAACTTGCATGATTAAAAACTTCAAGTCTTTGAAGAAAGCAACTGAAGATGATATTAGAAGAAGGAAAGATCTCCCATACTCATATATTGGTAGGATTAACATGGTAAATATGACCATCCTACCAAAAGCAATGTACAGATTCAGTGAAATCCCCATCAAAATCTGAACACAATTCTTTACAGATCTTGAAAGGACAACTATCAACTTCATATGGCAGAAAAAAAAACAGAATAGCTAAAACTATCCTGAATTATCAAAGAACTGGTGGATGTCCCATCATTTCTAATTCAGGGTGTATTATAGAGCTATAGTATAAAAAACAAACAAAAAAAAAACACCTGTATGGTATTGGCATAAAAAACAGATAAATTTATCAGTGGAATCAAATTGAAGACACATACATAAACCCATACATGTATGGACAATTGATTTTTTTTATAAAGAAGCCAGAAATACACATTAGAAAGAAAGAAGCACCTTTAACAAACGGTGCTGGTCAAACTGGATGGCTGCATGTAGAATAATGCAAATAGATCCATATTTATCACCCTGCATAATGCTCAAGTCCAAGTAGATCAAAGGCCTCAACATCCAATCAGACACACTGAACCTGATAGAAGAGAAAGTGTGAAGTAGCCTCGAATGCACTGGAACAGGAGAGAACTCTGACTAGAACACTGATAGCAAGCCACTAAGATCAACAATTAATAAATGGAACCTCATGAAACTAAATAGCTTCTATAAGACGGAGAACATAACAGCAGCCTACAGAATGGCATGTATTCATTTATAAGATAATTATAACCATTAAGTAAATGATAACTAAGCTACAATCTGTAGATCCAGAAAGGTTAGGTAAAGAGGAGTTGTCTGACAGGAGGACAGAAATCTTCCTGAGAGGGGAAACAAAATAGATTTTAAGTGCAGACTGGTGGCATGTGGGGACAGGAGGAGGGATCAGGTGTGAGGGATAGGGTGGAGGAAGAGAGACCAGGGTTAGATGGCTGGAATTGTTAGAAGGGGGCATCTGGAAGTGGCATGGAAGCCTAGTGCAGTAGAAACTTACTGTTAGCTATGCAAGGTGATCCTAACAAGGACAAAGTAATGGAAGAAAAGAGTCTCAACTGATCATCTCTTGTAGCCAGGCAAAGCTTCCAGTGGAAGGACTGTATTGCATTCAATTGAGTTAATATCCCATGGAAATTCCAAACAATCTAGACTGTTGCTAAGATAAAAGGTTGCTCTCCACAAACTGAGAGCGAGGACCCATTGTTGAGGACAACAGTCACACAATTCATTGAACAGTGAGAAGTAGAGCAGGTGCCTACATGGAGTTCTCACCCCTTCTTTCTAGTCTCTTTGGTACGGAAAGGTATTTTGCAGGCTACCGAAAGAGAAACTTGGACACAAATTCAACCACAAAACCTCTGACCTACAATCTGTCCTGCCTACAAAATACGCTAAAGCAATAGTAGCACAGAATTTGTGGTATATCCAACCAATGTCTGATTTGACTTAAGGCCCACTCCAAAAGAAAGAACCCGTACCTGACACTGGGTGACCAAAAACCAAATACTAGATATCCCAGAGACCTAGGTAAAACTATAATTAGGATATATTGTATGACAAAAGAATCTATTTCCAATAAAAAAATAAAACAATAAATAAAATTGTATTTGTAGAAAATAAATTTATTATCTTAAATGTTAGAAAGTACTAGATTTTTAGATAAATAATAAAGTAAAAACAAATAGTATTCAAATGACTATTTTATATATATATATATATATATATATATATATATATATATATATATATATTTAAATTTATACATATAAAGCTATAGAAGCTGATTAGGCTAGACTATTAAGATAGATTTAATGTAAATATATGATAAACTTAAAATCAGAACTCTGATACTATATACTTTGGTAAGTTAAGTAATAAAGTTCTGTGATATTTACTTGAAAAACTAAAAATAATTATTTTGAGAATTGAACATTGCAGGCAAGAAATATCACAGATAACGTTGTATAAAGTTAGAAGGAAACATCTTTTATACCATGGAAGGGTTACAACCTTTTTCACCCAGTGTTCACAAACAAGCTGGGCACAGGGCTCTTGTTCAGTGTCTTTGTTCCAAATCAGGAAGCATGGCCTGGCAACATCAGCTTCTCAATAGGTCTCAATGAATCTTTCTTTGTGTTAATTCAGGTTGTCCACGCCCAAGATGCTAGGACCTGATGATGATCTGACAGTGCTGCTAAATCTGGCTGTTTTATATTATGGAACCTTTAACAGTATCATCTTGATTGAGTTTATTTTAACTGACATAAACCACATGAAACATACATTTATTATTTTGTGGGCCCCATGTAATGTTTCCGTGCATGAATACATTAGGTCCTCGCTAAATCATGGGGTATTATCAAACATTGGTCATTTTGTTATGTCAAAGCTATTCCGAACCTTTGCATTGTTGATATATATCAACAGTGTAACAGCATTCAAGAATTCCTTCCTCCTTAAATACAGCTACTTCAGCAGCCCTCCCTAATCCTCTCAACACCCCGGCTTTCCCCAATCCCTGCTAAATTCAGCTCTACTCTGAGCTTCTAAGGGGACACACTTTAGCTTTATTGTGTGAGTGAGAGCTTGCAGTCCTTAGATTTCTGTTCCCAGATCATTTAACTCAACACAACAATCTCTGGTCCCATCAATTTGTTTCAGAACAGGAGGGAATTTCATTGTGTCATTTTTTTAAATAACATTTTCAATGGACAGACACTTAGGTTGTCTCCATTCCTTAGTTATTGTGATGATTCTTGCAGTGAGCAAATGTCTCTTTGGTATCCAGAATATACCTGGAGTGAGGTTGCATATATAATTTTTGTTTTGAAAACCTACATACAGTTTCCCATCTATTGTACTATTTATATCCCCACAAACAGTATACAGCAATTCTCCTTTCTCTATATCCTCATCATGTTAGCACTTTTCTTTGTGTTTTTGGTAATAATTATTACTTACTGGGTAAAGTATTATCTCATTATGCTTTTCATTTGCATATCCTGGGGATTCCTGATTTCCAGCAGTTTTTTTTTTTTTTCATATGTCTTTTAAGTATCTTTATGGTATATTATTGCCAGGGAGAAAAGAGAATGGGTCTGTATTTCAGTGAAAGTGTTTAGGAAGACTACAGAAGCAGAGAGGGATGAGGGGAGGGGACATAAATTGGGAAACACTGAAAGATAGATATGAGTGTACACTAGTCCTTAAGGATAAGAAGCTGAGTTATTACATTTGTTTGGCTGTTTGCTTGTTTGTTTATTAATGTTCCCTCTCATAAAGTGATGCACAGATTTCGGGTTACAAATGGAATTTTAACTAGAGTTCTGAGCAACACAGGTCCACAGAGTCCATGGAAGAGTCCTTGAGGCTCTTTATTTTTTACAAAATGCATGATGTAGTAGACATTCATAGAAGTTGTCAGAAATCTCATATTGGTTCACTAGTTGTTGTATCTTGAATCTGCCATTTCCCCCACAGGCTCACATGTTCCTATAGTTGGTCTTTGCTGGTGGTGCCATTTTGTAATTTTGTAGAAATTTTAGGAAAATATGGCCTCCTAAAAAGAGGAAGTGAGTTTCTAGAAGGTAAGCCTGTTCAATTACATACAAGCCACAACTTCAGTGAGAGTTCTTTCTCTGTTTCTTTTGGTGTAGCAAGATGACTTCACTTCACTTCCTATTGCTAGTAAGCTGAAGACTGTAGAGTCAAAAGCATATATTTAAAACAATGAAAATCCCAGACAGAATAAAAGAAGCCCCTATTTCATATAGACCAACAGAAGGAGGCAATAGGAACCTCTACAAGTAAGATTTTTACATTCCTGTTGTATAATATTCTTTTATACTGTGTGAAGCTAAATGGGCAATAGCTAACAAGAGGGATTTCAGGGACTTCTGGACAGAGAGAACTCTGGGAAGAAGAAAGGCAGAGTTGCCAGCCAGACACTGAGGAAGTAAGACAGGTAGCACAGAATAATGTAACCGAGACATATAAAAGAACATAGATTAAAAGATATGGATTAATTTAAGTTATAAAAGCTAATAGGACAAGCCTAAGCTAAGGCCAAGCTTTCATAATTATTAATAAGTCTCCATGTTAATTTTTGTGGCAGCCCAAAGAAAAATTCATTTACACATCCAGAATATGGTCTACCAATAAATATAATCCATATTGTATGTGCATAAGCAGCAGCTGAGACAACTAGACAACCACTGTTCTTCTACCAGAATAGCCAGGAAAGAAAAGTAAGGAACCCAGGAACTTAGAAAAGTCAAATTCTGGAAGGGAGGAACTCAGATGATCAAGACCTAGTTGACCTTTAAATACTCTGATTTAAGAAACTCAAAGAAACTCAGTTAGAAGATAAAAATGAGAAATGAGGATGGATGCTTTGACTAAAGTTGGGCTTATAGCACACCAAGCACAATCACTTGCTGTTGCAAATAAACAAATATTTATTAGAGAAAACTAGGAAAATTAATTAATGAACATGACCTTCCATTTGATGTCTATAATGGATTCCAAAATTACCTGATTTTCAAGAACCTAAAAATTTCAACAAAGTGTCAATGTGAAATAAACCCATCAAGTTTTACTCCTTAGAAGCAGCTTTGGGAACTGAGTGAAAAGGATTTAAACAAATCACCAGAAGAATGAGAAATTCCAAGAGAAATACAAAGTAAATGTATAGAAATTCTAGAACTAAACAAACAAATAAAATTCTAAAGCAAAAATAGATGAATTTAACAGCTAAATTTATCCCTTCTCTATTCTCCAGCAGTGAAAGAAAGATAATTTTAAAATAGAGCAGTGGAAATTATCCAAGATGAAGAATGGCAGGAATAGAAAAAAATAAAATACTTGAAAATGGTAAAGCCTTGGATACCTGAAGACTATTATCAGCCTATAAAATACAAGAAATACAGAAGGATAAGAGATAAAAAACAAATTTTGAAAAGTAATTACAATTAACTTGCAAAATTTGACTAAAGGCAGATGTGCAGATTTAAGTTAGGAAGAGAGTACTACAGATAATAAACATGCAGATAGAGAGAGAGAGTTACTATCCTGAAGTATAATATAAATCAAATTATCAAGAACTAAAGATAAAGAACAAATACCAAAAGCAAAATAGAACGATGACCAGATATCTGTGTGGGGGGTGGAGGAAGGTGAGATGTTTCTGGAGAGGTTGGCATTGGGATCACTGTACTGAGTAAACAAGAATGCCCCCTCCACTGAGGATCAGCATCATTAAACAGTCTGTTGAGGGTCCAGCCAAAAAAAAATAATAAATTGGAGCTCTCCTTGATCTACTACATGTGCATCTCCTTCCCTTGACCATTGTCACTCTTGGTTCTCAAACTTTGGCTTAACTGTGTAAGTTAAACCATTGAGTCACCTTACAAGTAATATTGCAGATGGATTCTTAGCCTCAATATTAACATAAGTCCATTCTCATAGTCTGTCTTACATACAACATACACAATCAATCTGTTCTGTTTGTCTGCAGAAGCCTTCACAAAACACTTCCTATATTAAACTGTAAGTGTATAGATGCAATGTAATCCTTCTCATCATCTAACAGTGCTTTTTATCTTGTGTGTATGAGTATTTTGCTTGCTCATATGTAAGTGAATCATATGTGTAAAGTGCCTGCTGAGGAGAGAAGGATGTGTTGGATCCCATGGAGCTGGAGTTATAGATGGTTGTGAACAATTATGTGGGTGATGGGAACTGAACCCTATAACTGTGCAAGTGTAATAGATGTTATTAACCACTAAAATATATCTCCACAGTAATCTTAAAGAGAGAGACTTTTTAAATTTATGTGGAAAACAAAGAAACTAAAAGATAACAAAAAATTGGAAAATATGTAGAGTCCTTTAGGTATATGCTCAAGAGTGATATAGATGTATCTTGAGGTAGATCTATACCTAGCTTGCTGAGAAACTGCCACACAGATTTCCATGGTGGCTGTACAAATGCATACTCCCACCAACAAAGGATGAGTGATTCCCCTTAACTCTGCATTCTTTGTCAACATGAGTTGACCTTTATTTTGTGACATTGATCTGTGACATTCTGACTATGTAAGATGACATTTCAAAGTAGTTTTTGATTTTCATTTCACTGATGACTAAGGATGTAGAACATTTCATTAAGCACTTTTCAGCCACTTGAGTCTCCTCTTTTGAGAATTCTCTGTTTAGATTTGTACTCTATTTTTAAATTGGATTATTTGTTTTCTTTATGTCCAGGTTTTTTTTGAGTTGTTTAAACATTTTAGATATTATTCTTTTATTCTTTTCTTTTTTATTCTTATATCAGATGTATAGTTGTTAAAAAGTTTTTTCCCATTCTATAGCCTAACACTTTGTCTGAATGATGATGTATTTTGCCATACAGAAAATTTTCAATATCATGAGATCCCATTTATTAATTGTTGGTCTTAGTACCTGTGCTATCAGTGTTCTGTCCAGAAAATCTCCTTTGCCAATGAGTTTAAGGCAATTCCCCAATTTCTCTTATATTGGCTCAATGCATTTCATTTTTTTTATTGAGGTCTTCGATATATTTGGAGTTGAGTTTTGTGCAGAGTGGTAAGTGGGGATCTCTGGATTCTTCTATGTGCAGCCATCCAGTTTGACTAGCATCATTGACTGAAGATGCTGCCTTTTTTCAAGTGTGTACTTCTGGCTGTTTTTTTAATCAAAATTTAGGTATACATAGGTGTGTGAATTTTGTCCAGCTCTTGAATTTGACTCCATTGATCAGTGTGTCTGGTTTAATGCCAGTGCCATGCTATTTTTAGTACTGTAGCTCTGCCATGCAATTTGATGCCAGGGATGGTGATACTTCCAGCAGTTATTTTATTATTAAGGACTGTTTTAGCTAGCCTACTAAAGAGATACTTGCTCATTGCTGCTTTATTCATAACTGTCAGATATTTGAAACAGACTAGACGTCGGTCAATGGATAAACTGATAAAGAAAATGTGGTATATTTATACACAATTACTCAGCTGTGACAAAAAAAAAAGAAATCATGGAATTCACAGGAAAAATATATAGAGCTAGGAAAAAATCATTCTGAATGAAAAAATATCCAAAATAATAAATATATTATCTATTATAATATATATATATATATAAACTGTTAACCTTTCAATGAGCAGGTTACAATCCATATAACCACAGAAGTTAGTTATAGAGTAAGGGACTTGTGGGAGGATTGGATAATCCTAGGAAGGCCGAATAGAATAGATAGTTATGGATCTGAGGAGGGTACTAGAACAAGAAGATCAAATAGAGAGGGAGAGGAAAGAGGATAGGGAGGGAGCAAATACATGGAGGAACAGCTAAAACTGATGGTCATTTGAGGAGTTACATGAAAAACAAATACAGCAGCAGTTTCCAAAAATATGTAGATATAGGAATGTTATCTAAATGAAATCATCAAAAAACGGGGAAGATGGAGTCCCAGCTGGACATATCCAGTTGGCAAATAAAGATTCCAGTACAGGGAATAAGTTACATCTAATCAACTTGTTGGCCAAAGGAGCCCAATGAGAACCCCAAAATGCTGCAGGACATTGCCAAAATTATTTACTAATTTCTCTTCACAAACTAATGGTAAGGCCCTATTCATGAAGACAACACCTACACATCTCATTAAAAATGAAGAACATGAGTTGGCACTCTCTTAGAATCTTTACTCCTACTGACTAGTGTAAAGAATACTTGATGGAACTCTACATGCTACCAAGGGAGAAGAGTAAACACAAACCCATCTACAAACCCTTTGATCTGCAACAGTGCATTACAGAGATGCAGTAGTGCAATGGCACCAACATTGTAAGTGTAACCAACCACTCTCAATTGAATTTAAGGCCCACTCAATGATATGGAACCCATCACTAACATTGCTTGGGTGTTCAGGAGCCTGACACTGAGTAGGCCAGGGACCTAGTGGGGGAAAAAAGAAATGTTTTGCTAAAGGAATATGGCAACAAAATGATTTATAACAACATTTACTATACTCATAGATACCTATCTTGCTCAGCCATCATCAGAGAAGCTTGCAGTAGATTGGAATAAATACAGAGACCCATAGTTAGATAATGTGTAGAAAATGAGAGACCTTAGAATACTAAGTCCTAAATGGGATGTACCCATCAATTCCTTCTCCCTCTCAGCTCAGGGAACTCTTGGGAAGAGGAGGTGGAAAGATTATAAGAGCCATAAGGGATGGAGAACAATAAGGGAATGAGGGCTTCTAAATACATTAACTCTTAGAGTTTTGGTTATGAGCCTAGCCTTTAATTTCTAATCCATCACTCTAGCCCAACTAATACACATGAACTCACAGAGACAGTGGCAGCATGAACAAGGCCTGTATAGGTCTGGCCTATGGTAGGAGTGGACACAAGTCCACATGCTGAACCCAGTTGATAACCACTCACAAATAAATGAAAAATTAGCCTGTTCAATATGCCCATGGCCAAAGCAAAATAAACTCAATGGTGTACTTGGTATATTTGTTGTTGTTGTTTTTATTTTTATTTGTTTTGTTTTGTCTCACAATGCTTTAACTTGGCATTTTTCTCATCCTACAGGTCTTTTGCATATGTATAGCTTCTGATTTTGTGTTTTTATGGAATTTCTATGTTTGCCAATGTGTGAGTGTCTGCTTGTCACGTTTAGGTGTTTCTTGTCCTTTTTCTTTGCTATTTTTCTTCTGTTTGTTTGTTTTTATCTTATGTTATTCTTTTCTTTTTTTAAAGATTCCTGCTTGTTTTCTAATAAGAAAGAGCAAGAAAAGATGTGGGTGGGGCAGCTTTAGGAGGAGTCAGGAGGGGAATCATAATTAGAATATGTTATATGAAAAAAATCTATTTTCAATAAAATTTACAATTTAAAAATAAATTAAAAAACAAATTGAAAACTCAAAGTTACCTAATTTCATAGTGACACCAACGAAGAGAGTTAGAAGTAGAAAATGTATTTAGGACAATGATAATAGAATCCAGAAATAGATCCACACTCATACGGCCTATTGATTTGTACAAAAATGGTAAGATTGTTCAATTGGAGGAAGCTTGTCTTTTTAAATAAAAGGTACAGGAATAACTGGGCATCTATATAAAAGTGAAAATCATGTAAGACAAGTACAGAAAAATTAAGTTAAAGTGGGTTACAGCTGTCATAGGATTGATTTTATTAAAAGTAGAAACCAAGTGAACTTATTTCAGAAGGCATGTATGCTGAGACCTTTCTAATTAAAAGGCCAAGGGCATTAACTCAGTATGAAACGGAAACAAGTCTCAACCCCAACATACACACAACGCTGCCATGAGAGTTAGCATGATGATAAGACAGAACATCTCAATTAGATCCAATAAGCACAAATACAGAGCGAGCTGCTGAACTGAAATTGAGCATTAAAGAAATTAACAAGCATATAGCACAGAGATAAAGAGAACCAAAATAAGAAAGAAGGCTTAAGTGATTTGAAACTTATAATTAGAAGGTTTAAAGACTGTCAATCACAGTCCAAAGATGATAGAAATAAGAAATGAGAAGGCTGACAATATTAGACACGATGGATAAAATGTCACAGAACACATTCCAGCTGAACTACAAAAAGCAATAAAGATTTAAATTACCCAAAACACAAATGGAAATCCCAGATAAATAAATGACAGTTGGATTGTTCAAAGCAACGAGAGGAAATAAGTATTACCCTGTACTTGTGTCACTGTCACACCTCTCTAGTAAGAGTACATACTTGGGTAGATACAATTAATGCACTTATGTTGCTATTGCTGCCTTCTCATTGGTTTAACTATGAATACCAACCCTTTTCTAATTCTATCAACCTTAACTCACAGCTGATAACTAACTTAATTCATAACTCTCATAATTAATTCTGCCAATATTTCCCTCCTTAGAATAGCAAATAAAATAATTCATGTTTGGTAACACATTTTTCTATTTTTTTTTTCATTTCACACTCCTATGAAACTACACCACGGCTTGATTAACTTATGAAAAAGATAAATTTCTCCCTGTGTAGGGAGCCAGAAGTCTAAAATCAAGGTGCCAGCAGGTTTGGGCTCTGATGTGGACTGCTCCCTGCTTTCAATTGTACCTCAATGCCACTTGTTCTGGAAGAGATGGTGGCAGTGTTGTTGTGTGATAGAAGGATGAGGGGGATGATGTCCCTTTGTAAAACTGTCAAATAACACCATGAATGCAGTTGTTGGGATGGGGACTTTGTGACATAAGTTCCTCAGAATGGCCATGCCTCTCAGCGTATTACACTGGGGATTAAGTTGTCAAACTATCTATTTTAGAGAACCATGAGTACTCTAGTGAAGGGTCTCATCTCAGTAGTGTACAGTGCCATTTCCAACAAAGACTGATAGTATTAAACTGAGAACTATAATCCAGTACAGTTAGTCCTTTGATACAAGGTCCTCTGTTACTCACAACTTAAACTTCCCAATTACTGTTAAAGAATTCTCAGACCCAGAATGATATTGTACTAAAAACTGTGCCTTTTGGGAGGTAATATAGTTGTAAACTTCCCACCTTACCTGGTTATTTTTAACCCCCTAAAGCAGTGTTTCTCAACCTTCCTAACTCTATGACCTTTTAATACAGTTACTCATGTTGTGTTGACACTCCCCACCATAAAATACTTTTTGGTCCCACCTCAACTGAATGTAACAGACTTTGCTGTTCCCTCATGGGATGATTTACCCTTTTGGAGGAGGGGATGGGGAGGTAGTCAAGGGAGAAGGCAGGGGGAAAGGGATGGAAAAAGGGATAAGGGTGGAATCTATGGTTGCTATGTAAAATGAATTAAAACAATTATTGTTGTTGCTACTTCATAACTGTAATCATAGTAATGTAATGAAAGATAATGTAAATATCTGTGTCTTGTGTAGTCAGAAGTTTTCCTGTGTCCCGCCTGGTCCGCAGCCACTCAGACCCAAGTAAACACATAGAAGCTTATATTAATTAAAACTATTTGGCCATTAGCTCAGGTTTATTACTGACTAGCTCTTACACTTAAATTAACACATAATTCTTATCTATGTTTAGCCATGTGACTTGGTATCTTTTCTCAGTTCTGCCTTGACACTTTGCTTCCTTTGTGTCTGACTGGTGACTACTGACTCGGGCCTTCCTCTTCCCAGAATTCTCCTTGTCTGCTTATCCTGCCTATACTTCCTGCCTGGCTATTGGCCAATCAGCATTTTATTTATCAACCAATCAGAGCAACACATATTCACAGCATACAGAATTTCATCACCCATCATTTCCCCTTTTCTTTCTATTTAAAAGAATGGTTTTAACATCAACATAGTAAATTACATATAACAAAACAGTTATCAAGCAATAGTTATAGTTATAATATCTAGTTTATTTGTATTTGGCAAAATTAAAGAAGATATCCTATCTATCCTATATTTGTGAGTCTAAGGTTTCATCATATCTACCTTATCTCTTACCATAACCAAGGAAAACCATAATTATAATTACCTAGTCTTCAACTACATTAAAGACCTCAGAAGGATATACTATTACCTAAGTAAACAGGAAGAGTATTGTAATCAACTTCCAAAAATCTAGAATGACAGAGACAACTGCCTGCCTGGACAGTCATCCAAAGTTCCTCTGCAACACTGGGGCATCCATTCTTCAGCCCATAGGCCTAGAGTCTCTCAGTCACTTTTCTCTGTGTCATGTAGAATGTCTGGCAGTTTCTTCTGTGAAGTAGGAATCTGATGGGCCATTTATCTTTGAAAAGTTCAGTAGTCACCTTCCTATGGGTCCTGCATGTCCAGTTGATACATTTTGTCAAGCAGTCCAGGCAAGACCAATTTTTTGTCCAAATGGCTATTTTTTTCCAAGAAGATAAACTCCATATGGAGTGTCTTAGACACCCATCTTTCTCTTTGAAGTAAATCAGTGCTGCCAGGAGCAGATGTGTCTCACTATCCAGAAAGTCTAAGTTTTTAAAACATTTTAAATGCCATATTCTGTAAGTCTTCAAAGTGTTTTAAGATTACCTAGCTAATTGAAATGTATCTATGTATACCTAGAAAACTTAACTAACATGGCTATAAGTTTGACTATCATAGAAAACTAATTATTAATCTGTATTTCTTAATTATCCATTACAATTTCAAATGAGCTGCATAAACATAATACCATAATCAAGAGTAGAAATATACATATAGTATAACAAGTATAACAAAATTAACTTTACATTTGTATCAATAAACTAAAATCTATAGCAATTTAAAAAAAAAGTAGATTCAATTATCTACCCTTTCATCCTATCATATCTGTATCATGTCCCCCTTTTTTTCTTTTAGAAAGATATTGACTATGGCCAATAACAATTTGTAACCAATCTCTAAGCAAAGACAAATATCCATAATCTATTTTTTGGGAATGTGGGCATAGTGTTCTAGGCTACTTCCTGCTGATAGGGGGTGCTGGTAGTCTTATGGGGATCCTGAGAAAATTCGAGATAATGGTCAAGTCCTGGGAAGACTGGCTATAACTTTTGTTGATAGGTACCATCTGTTAAGGTTTGGGAGGTCTGGCTTGATCAAATCTGATCCATATTAACCTTGGAAACAAAAGCAGAGCCCCCTTTCCAAAGCAACATATCCTTAGATCCAAATTTTGAACTCAAGATACCTATAAAATATACGTATTGGTTTAACTGAGTAGCCTTTGTAATCAAATGTCTCTCTGTAGTTAAAAATCCCAAAGAAAATACAATCCAGATTTTGTATAATGCCCATCTTTATATGGCTTATTTTTTATATTACTTTACTACCTCTTTAAGACTTTATTTTTAAAATTTTCTATTTCTTTATATAACTATCTATATTCCTTTTCCTCTCACTGTCAAGCCTACATACATTTTTACAGACATTGTAAACCACTTAGAGGTTTATTTCATCTGAATCTTTTTTATTGTGAATCTATTGCTTTAAACTGCAGTGGCTGAAGTTGAAGCCTTGGCTACTGACTATGCCCACCTCAGCTTTTCAATATGGAGTTGGTAGGTTTACCACCAGCTCTGGGAACCATGTGGACCACCAACTCTTGGAAGCAGTGGATCTATGCCTCCATTAAAGCAGCATGTAGCCACTAAACCTCTTTTTTCTTCCTTCCTTCCTTCCTTTCTTTCTCTTTCTTCTTCCTTTCTTCCTTTCTTTCTTTCTTTCTTTCTTTCTTTCTTTCTTTCTTTCTTTTTTTCTGTAATAGTAAAGACTAAATCCATCATGCAACATACTGTGTGGCTTGGAAAAGCCTCTGTGTACCATGGGGGGAATCCACCATGCTGCAGGTCAAGCCCTCATACAAACCTGCCACAGAGTAACTCAAGCCTGCAGGCTACAGCTGGCCTGAGAGATTCAACTAGAAAGCTTTTTTTAGCTCCATTTTAGAATCTCTCTCTCTTTTTTTAAGCTTTTCATGTTTTAGGTGGAAACTCTTGCCTCTCCTTTTGGTGTCATTTGTAGTTGAAAGGTTTCTCTGTTCCCACCAAGTCCCCCCAGTCCCATGGCCCACTTATAAAATAGTCACTCAGAAGCTTATATTAATTATAACTGCTTGGCCATTAGCTCAGGCTTATTACTGACTAGCTCATATTTAAATTAGCCCATAATTCTTACCTATATTAAGTCCTATGGCTTGGTACCTTTTCTCAGTTCTGCCTTGACATCTTACTTCCTTTGTGTCTGGCTGGTGATTAGTGACTCAGCCCTTCCTCTTCCCAAGAATTTTCCTTGTCTGCTCACCTGCCTATACTTCCTGCCTGGCTACTGGCCAACCAGTATTTTATTAAACCAGTATACAAGGGCATTATCCCACAGCAGTCTTGGGCAACAGCTATGTAAGGGTCAACCAAAGTGGCCACAGGTTGAGAACTTCTGACCTAGAGCATTCCCTTCTGTATTTAGAGACAGGAAATAGCCCATATTTCTGTACAAAAAGATGTGTATAGAACAAACCCTCAACAAACCCTTGCCTTTTCTTTATAGGCAAAAGGTAATCTTTATAGCAAAGGGGGTTGATTTAATTACCTTCTCCACACCTTTTGTCTTTTGCTCACAAATTTAGTAGTTTAAGATAAAATAGGCTTTCAGTAAATCTTTTTGTTTTTAAATTCATTTACTTTTGTGCATGTTGTATGTATGTGTACCACATTTATTATACCTGGTACTCACAGAGGCCAAAAGAGGGCAGCAGTAGATCCCCTCTGCAAGTGCAGCAACTGTTTTCAACCACTGAGCTGACTCTCCAATCAATAATGCTCACAGTTAGGAAAAATTAGGAAATTGTCTTAATACAATTTTTTTTGCTTTTTCCTTCAAAGGCTACCTAAAATAGGCTGGTGAGATTAAATAACAACACTCATGATAAATTGAGTAATAACTTGTAATTATTTAAGAAGCTATTTTCCCATGATGAATATTTTAAGAGTGTGCCCTCATAAACAAAATGTGACTTAAAGGGAAAGAGTGAAATCATTTGGGTGTAAATTAAA
This sequence comes from Peromyscus eremicus, assembly GCF_949786415.1. Classification (NCBI taxonomy): domain Eukaryota; kingdom Metazoa; phylum Chordata; class Mammalia; order Rodentia; family Cricetidae; genus Peromyscus; species Peromyscus eremicus. Next base: position 16,728,937 of record NC_081437.1, on the reverse strand, counting down.
TAGCAAATCCTATACCACTCTCAAACCCAAATGAAAGAAAGTACGTGCCTGTAATGGGTTGTTATGTCAGGAAGTGTATGTGTAAATTGATGGCAGTTTTCCCAGCACACAACAAATAAGCTAATTTCAGTCTTGGCAAGATTCTTCCATTTTCTCATTTAGGTGCATCATATCCATCATGGGGAAATAATGAACCATACCAAATAGGAGGACAACATCAAATACGTCTATGAATTTTAAACATGATCAGCATTTGCAAGCTAAACCAATAACCGATTTCTCACATGTCTCTTCAAATGGTCTGCTGAAGATAGTTAGATATAGATCAATGATCAATAATAACAGATGACACAGATTGTAGATAAATAGAAATAGATAGATCAATGATAGACAGACAGACAGATAGATGGAAGAGAAATGCATAAACATGTTTAGGCCCCCTGTGAATTCAGAGCCACCTATAACTTGATGTGATATAGAAGTAACAAAATTCTAACTACAGATGGTTTGAATAATTTCTACCATGAAACTGAATACAGATGCATTATTATGGCATTAAGATGTATTAATTCTGCATTCCCTAAACCACCCACAAAGTCTACTTCAAGAGCTGTATAATCCATAGTTTTAATCAATGATACCTCTGAATAGCCCTCTGAATAACTAACAAAGTCAGAATGGAGTTTCACTCTTAACCCCACATTAGCCAATGTCCAAAAATATGTATTTGAACAAAGGAGTACAATTCTATATTTTATTACCGTGAACACTGCCAAAATTATGAGATATCCACATTAGTGTCTGTGGTGGTTTGAATGAAAATGGTCTCCATTGGCTCCAAAATTTGAATGCTTCGTAACCAGAGATTGGAACTGTTTGAGAGGATTAGAAGGATTAGACTGCGTGGCCTTGTTGGAGGATATGTGTTGCTGGGGATGGGCTTTGAGGTTTCAAAAGCCCATGCCAGGCCCCGGTCTCTCTCTTCCTCTCTCTCTCTCTCTCTCTCTCTCTCTCTCTCTCTCTCTCTTGCCCTGCCTCCCTCCCTTCCTCCCCCTCCTTTCCTCCCAACCCTCCCCTCTCCTTGCTGCCTGCAGATCAGGATGTAGAACTCTCAGCTACTTCTCTATCGCCATATCTGCCCTGTGCCACCACGCTCCCCACTGTGATAACAGTGGACTAAACCTCTGAAACTGTAAGCAGCCCCCAATTAAAAGCTTCCTTTTAGAAGAGTTGCCTTGGTCATTGTGTCTCTTCATAGCAATAGAGCAGTGACTAAAACAATGAGCTTATTCATGTAATCCTCCAAAATTATCTCTTTATTCATTATAATCCTGTACTGCATTAAGTCCTGAAAGCAAAGCGATGAATAGTATTTGCCCTTGTATGTTCAAATTCTACTAGAAAATTTGGAGAAAGTAACAACAGTAGGTTAAAGTGCAATTAACATAAATATTAAATTATAATTAGCTGTTTTCAGTTAGATTTTCAATTTTCCAACTCTGGCACACCAATTTGTCTTGGGTTTTATACTCAGAGATGAAAACAATGAGCAAATACAATCTAACAATTATTCTATTCAAAGAAAGATTTTGTCAAATTTTCTATGCTAATTTAGCAAAGTAATTTAGCATTTATTTAGCTTTAATATTCCCAATGAATAAGTCATTATCATGTAACATTTTCCAATGACTGAAGGCCTTTTATTCTGTCAATATCATTCACAATGAAAAAAACTGAAGTAAATAATTTGGAAGTCTAGTCTAACCCAAATCTTTGGGGTTCCTCCCTAGGGTTCTACAACTCTAGTTGACCTGGAGTGAACCCATTCTATACCCACATTGTTCCAATTCACACATAGCACAAATGATCCAGTACTATTGTCACATTCACAGGTTGTCACCAGTCTTTTCTGAACCATGTCCACCATTAGTTGCAGCTTCTTTACATACAGATTATACACAGAGATCTCACATTATAAAGGAAATTAATCAGACAGATTTGGAAATAATCCTGCATTGACACAGAGGACATGGCATGCCTTTGATATGAGAGAAAGTGTGTCAAATAAAAGGAGGAACAATATCAGTAGCTGAGAGTTCTACATCCTGATGTTGTATCAAGAGTTATTAGTCTCCAGGTAGACTTAGTAAATTTTAAACCCATTACAAGAACCATTCAACTATGCTACAAACAAGATCGTTGTAATTTTACCTCAGGAGCGGCATATTGAAAGTGAGTTTTATTAAATAGCCCTTTGGAAAATCAATTCCTGCCATTAAAACACTACTACTATCTGTATCAAGAAGTCATAAGGTTCTATAAATTTTGACTCCCTATATGTTGGTGAATTACTGACACTGTCCTGAAATGATAAATGAATATCTAGGGTAACTAGATTCTTCTGCCATCAAAGGTGCTTTTTTTTTTTCTAGCTGTTATCAAGGATCTTCTTCCACTTAGTACACTCATCTTGGATTAGTATAATATGGTAATATCAAATATCTTTCCTCTGTTCTGACATGTCTCACCACACCTCCAAACAGTTACTCGATTGACTCGATTTCTATAGAACAATGTGAGTAATTTGTTTCTGTCTCCCTCCTGTCATCATGATTCAATTTCACAAGTTGTATAACACGATGAAGGTCGAGTGTCGCTTCTGTTTCTCCCAACTGCTGCTGAGAGTACAGGAGAAAAATCAATGATATGCCTTTGTTTTAAAGGGCAGTGAATGGTAATTGAGAAAAATAATCTCATTCTACTGCCTGTTAGTGTGTAACGGATTCACAGTGGAAATGATAGGAATTAAGACACACATTTCTTGCTAATACAGGGAGCATATGACACCTTAATCTCACTTTTCACACAGCTCCAGTTTGAGGACAAACTTAGCAATGTCATCCCAATGGGACAGAATATGAGTATACCAATAATATTTGATATATAGGCGTCCATTTACACTTCAAGACCCATTTCCATTTTTAGAAATTAATTTCAAGGCAACTTGTCACATCATAAGGATAATACAATGATATGTTATTGCCATTGCAATAAAATCTATGGCAGCTTCATATAGATTTATAAATCCATTTTAATTATGGACTTTCTTCAAACTCAGAATACATTTAATTAGAGAGAATAGTAAAAAATAGTGGGAGGAGATTTAATCATGCAAATGGGGTGATTATGTCCTTATGTCTGTTGGATATAAACAAAGCATTTCTTTTCAATTACACTTAAACTTCCTAAGAATTACTTAATACCTACCAGGTGTCATACACTGCATTATAAACCATGAACTGTGCAAAATCAAATGGTAGGGTTCTTAATAAGAAACTTCAACTCTTCCAAAGACATAATGCATCATAAACACACACACAAGACACACAAAAGAATCAGGAAAATATGTAAATGTACCTGCTAACGAAATGGCATTTTCTTATCTTTAGTGAAAAAAAAGCTGCTACATCTTCCATATTTTACAAATTTGAAGAAAGTCCTACAAACACTTAACATTATTGTCTCTCTTCAAAGGAAACTCCATTTTAATACTGTCAGCAATTACCATTTTGATTTCCAATATTATTTATCGCCATTTCATTATTCTTTCTCATTCAGTGAGACCACCTATTAGTAAAAATTGGCACGCAGAGACGAAGTCAGATGGGCAGAGACGAAGTCAGATGGGCTCATGGATTTTCTAACAGTACATTTTACTCCTTTTTAAATGACTTATTTAAAATATGATGGTGTAAATACCTCAGGCATCTCAGGATGCGTGTTTTAGATGAGGATTGTGCTGAGAAGACTGGTAGAGGAAAAGCCACACGATTGAAGCCAATAAATCATCAAAACCCAAACAGTTAAGATATGTGGTAGGACAGAAAATCAGTGAATATGATTTGACTTAACCATTCATACTAACTTTCTTAGGCAAAGTGATAAAATTCAACACTTCATTCACATCTCGTGTTGCAATATTCTTGGGGAGCTATCTGGAGAGCTACCATGAACACAATTCTTGACTAATTTCCTCTATAGAGCAACCCTTACATGATCATTTCTAACTTCAAAGAGTAATCTTCTGATTATCTAGTGTATAATTTTGTGCATATGCAAATGAATGAAGTGACCTTGGTTTAGTATAATTTTCAAATTTTATATGGCTTACTAATTTCTAAGACCTTCCTACATATTTTATACCAATGTATTGTCCTAAAAACATTGGGAATACAATATGATGTTTTTCCTCTTAAAAGGCAGTGACAGGATCAAAAGGCTGATGGACAATCATTCTATATCCAACTTATTCTTCCTTCTTGGCTCACAATTATTCAGTACACTACTCTCTTTACATATCCCCTCATACACCATATTCTCTCTAGATAAGAAACCAGTTGATATTAGGCTACCATTTAAAATCGGTCAATGAGTTTCAGTGCCACACAACACAAATTAGGCTCTCTAGATTCTGCCTTGCCTACTTGGTATAACTGAATTTGTACTTAGAACACACACACACACACACACACACACACACACACACACACCAAGAAAAAAAAACTATGAACTTAAAAAAAATAAAATAAAATGAAGCAAGCAGTGCCCTCTCTGAGATGGAGTATGAATTTTAACCAGGGGAGAACAGACTACAATTTGATTTGATTTCTTTAAAATATGTTTGTACTTATTCTTTGAGAACTTCATACATGTCTATAAAATATTTAGATTTGACTTTAATTTCTTCATTTTTATTCTTGGCCTTTATCCAAGGGAAGCTACGATGTTCTTATTTCTGCCTACATAATCAGAACACTAAGATTCTGAGGAAGTTCCTGTTCTATTTTCTCTCTTTTTATGCTATTCTAACTAATCCTGCCCCAATGACATCCTCAAGCCCAGACCTATATTATTTAAGCCAAAGGTAAAATTCCAAAGAAAACTCTGGGCAAATGAATCTATACCATTCAAAAACTATGAAGGGAATCCTCATGGGTTTTTCTCTGTATTCTTATTGTTAGCCTCATGTTTGCCCCGATTGTGTATAATGATGTTACATGGAAATAGAGCTCACAGCAAAACTTCTTTCTGGCCAGAAGAACTGGGGCAAGAATTAGTAGGTGGCAGAAATAGTTAAAGTGCAGAGAAAGGGGTCCCTTGACTCTGTGAAATAACTAGCAAAAGCCAAACATCCCTACCAGCTACAAAGGGATGAAAAAACAAAAACTATAGCATAAGCTTTAAGAACTGAACGATAACATAAACCGTTGGCCAAGGGCAATGGCTCCTGAGTGGTCCACATGTAAGACATATTTAAACAGTGTGGAAAGGGGGATAATAAATTGACACTGGAAGAAAAATTGACAGAGAATTGGAATTTGGTTATAATTAATTCATTAAAATGAACTCACCATTTTACTGATTTTAATAGAATCAAGAGTTACATAACATAAAATTAAAAACATTTCAAAAAGCAATCCAAACCCTTTACATTTGAAGAGTTGGGGAAATGTAGTCATTTTGCATAGGAAGCAATATCTGAGTAGATTTAAAGTAGGTAACAAACCCATACAACAGTAGACAAAAGCAAATGATCTGTGTGATGGTCAGTTTTCATTGTCAACTTGGCACAACTTGTAAACAACTAGGAGGGACTGTCTAGACCAAATTGGCCTGTGGGCATGTCTGCAGGACACTACTTTGTTTCCTTTCATTAAAGTAAGATCTACCCACCAGGAATGATATCACTCCCTTGCCAAGAGATCCTAGATTTCATGAATAGAAATAGGAAACTGAGCATTGGCAAGCAAGTTGTTTTTTTTTTTTTTGGGGGGGGGGTCATAGCAGAATAGAGAGGACAGAAAAGGAAGTTTATAAACTTCAAAATGAAACAACAGAAATTATCTAATCTGTAGTCTTGGTGGTTCACACCCTTAACCCAGCAATTAAGAGGCTAGAGGCTGTGGATTAGTGGAAGGAACAGAGGAGGGGTGGGGAGACAGACTGAAAGGAGAGGAGAGAGGAAAAATTTTTGCCTGGATGTAAATAAATATTTTAAAAAAAGAGGCTACAGTAGAAACATCATGAGGTTTACAGAAGAAAGGAGGGCAGGAGGGAGGGAGTAGGGGAGTGAGGAAGGAAAAAAGAATTTACTAAGCCTGAAGTAGAGAAAGCACACTCAAATAAAATAAAATAAAACAAAACCTCAAGGACACAAAAGATAAAAACAAACATAAGACCTATAAAACGTGTAAACATGTCATAAATTAAGGACAAAAATCCATGCTCCAAATTTCACATTATAATCCATTCAAATCAGAAAATTGGGGAATAATAATATAATATGCTAAAAGTTAGAGAAAGATCAATTAAAATGCTATACCTAATGAATTTTTTCTAATGAATGTATATTATAAAGATAATTTCAGGCAATTAAAAATTGTTGACAGATGATCTATTAAAAAACTAATAATGCAAATTCTTCAGATTTGTCTGAAATATTAAGAAAACAAGTCTTCAGACATTTTAGGAGTAAGAAAATATAGTAAATATTTGTTCAAATTTTCCTTTTTAAATTCTTAAAACACCCATGATTATTCAATGACGTACATAAATGCAAAGAATATCATGTGATAATTGTTACTGTACATAAATAAAGTGCATGGGGCAACTATAAAGTAATGTAGAAAATATGATAAACCTATGATATAGTTTGATATTATCTATGCTTTAGTAGAAGTGATAAAATATTAAGCAGTCTGTAAAGGTTAAGTGTTGTATAATCTCTAAGACATCATTTTAAAAACCACTGATGTAACTAGAGTTTTCTTGCCTTGCCCACAGTCAGGACAAATCTTTGTCACCCGCCAGTCCCACAGCCGCTCAGCCCCAACCAAGTAAACACAGAGACTTATATTGCTTACAAACTGTATGGCCGTGGCAGGCTTCTTGCTAACTGTTCTTATAGCTTAAATTAATCAATTTCAATAAATCTATACCTTGCCACGTGGCTTGTGGCTTACTGGCATCTTCACATGGCGGCGGCTGACAGTGACTCATTCCGCCTTCCTGTTCTTTCTTTTCTCCTCTCTGTTAGTCCCGCCTATACTTCCTGCCTAGCCACTGACCAATCAGTATTTTATTTATTGACCAATCAGAGTAATTTGACATACAGACCATCCCACAGCACACTGAAGTTTACAAAAACAAATAGACAAATGAAAGTGGACTGTTAAGTATATTAAAGAGCAGAAGATAATGAATATAAGAGAAGTAATCTTGAAACTTTTTTGTCAGGGACAAGGACAGAATGTCTAGTTAGTGGAAAAATACAGACACCCCCCCCCCCCCGTTAAGACAGGGGACTAGATCATCTTACAGTCAGGTTGCCTAGCAACAGGACATTGAGTCAGAGCCCTTGACCCTTTCACCCTGTAAACATCCTATACAAACATCCTGTTAGCTTGCCCCACCTTATGCAGATGACAGCTTCTTGCTCCCCCCACCCTGCAGAAACTATATAAACCCTCCTGGAGAAAAATAAAGTGGCACCTTGATCAGAATCTTGACTTGGTGTATTTCCTTTGTGTTTCCTGTCCCTATCATTTCATCCATAGGGTGGTCGAGAACCCGTTGAAGCCCTGCAGGCTGGGGCAATTTTTTTTATCAGTCCCAACCTCTAGATTCTTAAGTGTCTTAAAGGCTTTGTTTATTTAGTTTATGGATGATTTCTCTAAGGTTTTGTTGTTGTTGTTTTTGTTTGTTTGTTTGTTCTCATCCAAAGCCTTTTCATCTAGCTTAAGATGCTGAATCCCTGGCAGGTTTGTCTCCACTTCTAAAATCTATCAACTTTTTGGATGTCTATCTACATACTGTTATTTGAGACTAAAATGTTTTTCCATCCCCAGTCACAGGTACACAACCCGTTTGTTTAACTCTTTAGGCCCACCACAATGCATGCTACATAATATCTCTCCTATTCTTTTCTGCTGTCTGAATGTATTGTCCTTTTAATGCTCTCACACCATTTGAAAATCTCCTTCATAGTCTTTATCACAAACTTTCATTATGTAATAAAAGACAACTCTAAAACTCCATCCAGTGGAATTAAAATTATAAATTTAATTGGAATAGGACTTAGGCAACTTTCTTGAAAATATATTTTTACCCTGTCATTTATGGAAACAGTGGACATAAGACTGATAATAGTACCAGATCATCCCATCACTTCACTTAAACATGTCCCTGCTAGTATCTATGTTAGGCAGGTAAAAAATAAGGTTAAGATTGTTGAAACGGAAATGCGTGGAAATAGTTATATGTGTGATCTGACATGTGTGCATGCTATGTGCCTGTGTGTGTGTGTGTGTGTGTGTGAGCAAGGGAGATTCAAAAAGGTTTTATCCTAGCTTCAAGAGCCGAACTACATCTTGCATAGTGCTGCAAAAACAGTCCTTTTCTATTAGAAAAAAAAATCAGTGTCACTTTAAACATTTTCAAACAATGTAAAGGGAAACAGTGACTCATACCCCATTCCATCATCAACTTATGAGTAGAATAGCAAGAGCAAGTAAAACATGAATACCAGATAATCATTCTTATTCCCTGTCTCATTCATTAAAACATAGCCTTCATAATAGCAGAGATGTGTATATGTTTGTTATTCAGGGCATTCAAGTACTACATGGTATAGGTGTTAGTTGCATTGCTGAATAAAGAGCTGCTCAAGTTAGGGGGTTGTGTCCACTTGGTTTCCACAATATTCTCAGTGTGCAACATGTTGTATACAAAGTAACAATTAGGTGATTGAAGCAAGCTTGTTGGTTTTGTGTTGGCCTAGTTTTCTCATAATCATTAGGATTATAAGAAAGGGAAATAACTCAAAATTGTCCAATATAGAAAATACATTTTCTTCCATATGCCTCAGGGGCATAGTCAAGGAAATGAAAGATCTGTTTTTTCTGAATGTGTCTTAGACAATAAACTGCTTCAGGTCATGTCCTAAATTCTGTATATGCACTGTCTTTTTAATTCTCAAAACAATACAATGAAATCATTACCACCATCATTTCCCCAATGAGAAAACTGAGATGGTTTAGCAATTTGTTCAAGTTCAATGATAAATAGATGGTAAAATGGATCCAAGTTCCTCTCTGCTATCATAACTTTCATTTACCATTTGACTTGCTACACTTAATTACGTACTTACATAGACAATGAAGAGAGTCTTTTCTCCCAAATTAAAAACAATAGGACCCCAGTGTTCAGTTTATTTGCTTCTGAAAGATACATAACCTCTGTAAAACCAGGGGGTGGGGAGCTCAAGATATTTTCTTACAGTGAGTCAGTATGCCTAAGGATGTATGGGATAACACCACAACTTATCTTCTCTGAAATATCCTTGGAAGTCGCCCATGAGGCATCTGTATGGGTGGATAATGATTCTACCTAAAGGTATAGTATATTAAATGAAAAGCCCAGTGCCAGGTGTGGGGTGTTGGCCTGTATGTTATTAGTTAGGAAGGTGCCAAAAAAAAAATCTCCGCAATGATACAATACAAACTACTGTCATTGCTCTTGGTTGTCCATCAGAACTAGATAATAAGACCTTATTGCTTGAAGATATCACATTCTTTGGTTACAGGATATGGAAAAATCAATCAAAACCGAGTGGGAATCTTCTTCCCTCCCAGACAGCTTTCATATTGCTAAAAGATATTTGTAGGCTATTTGGAGAGAAAAGTCATTATTAACAGTTTTACCAAGCCATGAGCCATGAACATGAGAGCACAGATCTTCTAGGGAAGATGTACCCACTGGTACAATAGTGAGAAGACTCTTTTGGGAGTAACCAACTACTTTCTGATCCACAGGAAACCATTGTCATGCTCAAGAGTGTAATACTGTTCAAAAACACATAGCTGTGGATGTCATAGGCCCTACTGGGGAAACTACATTTTTTTTTTGATAAATTAACATGGTGTCAAACCGTTTTCTAATTATTTATCTTTAATTTTACATTAGTCATTGCTTTGGTCAGAGAACTTTCTATTTGAACTTGGTAATAATTACAGTGGAGATTAATAAAGAAGAGAGTGTGCAACCATAAATTAGAAATCTATAATATGCCCTTTAAGATTCAAAGAACTAATATTTTTATAAAAATTAATAGTTTCAGTTTGCAAGCAACATATAAAATATCTAAGCCCACAGAATAGCTTAGGCACATGGTAACTTTAAATGCTTTGATTTTAAAGGTTTGAAGTATAAAATTCGGATTTGAACCTAAGATAAATTCTTGGTAAAGCATTTTTAAATATGAAAGTGATATGCAGCCTGATGGCCACATCTATTCCTCGTCATTAAAAGCCTGGAAAACTAAACATTCTGATTTTAGCGAAAAACATCTGAGCTAAAGTATTTTATCCCAGCAGTTCATGTGTAAATCTGATAGTTTTAAGTGATTGTGCTTTTATGTCAAACATAAATTTTAGAGCAAAAGTATACCAACAAAAACAAAACAATAAAAAGGTATATTATATTATCACAGGTTTGAGGCTTGATTTCCCCACAAATTAAATATGAGTTTTTACAAATGTATGGCTGAATGACTTCTCCTCCAAGTCTTTAAGTCAAGTGACATTACACTATATATTAATGTATTATACATTTGGATAGAAATCTAGCACTAAAATTCTGACTTTACCATAGTCTTAATGTAGAATATGGAAAAATGTCACCAAACACTTTCCACTGAGTTTCATATTTCATTCCAATGATAGCAACAATATTATTTTTCCTGTAGCAGAAACAGGGCATCTATAAAATTTATCAAAGAAGTTTGTTGTGGTAATATATTGTGTACCCTAATAAACTTGTCTGAGGATCAGAGGATAGAGTCAGCCACTAGATTAGACATAGGGGTCAGGCAGTGGTGACACACAACCTTAGTCCTATCACTTGGGAGGCAGAGATCTGTCTGGATCTCTGTGAGCTCAAGGCCACACTGGAAACAGCCAGGCATAGTGACTCACGTCTTTAATCCAAGGAAGTGAGCCTTTAATCCTAGGAAGTGATGGCAGAAAGCAGAAAGGTATATAAGGCGTGAAAACTAGGAACTAGGCAGGTTAAGCTTTTAGGCTTTTAGCAGCAGTTCAGCTGATATTCATTTAGATGAGGACTCAGAAGGTTCCAGTCTGAGGAAACAGGATCAGCTGAGGAATTGGCAAGGTGAGGTGGCTGTGGCTTGTTCTGCCTCTCTGATCTTTCAGCATTCACCCAAATACCTAGCTCCAGGTTTGTTTTTATTAATAAGACTCTTTAAGGTTCATGCTACAGTTTTCTGCACCAGACAGGACCTACATCAAGGTACAATGTAGTAAGAATATAAAGGTCTAAGCTACTAACAGGATATGACACAGTGAAGTGAGCCCTACATTTACCACCATCATCCCCAAAGCACATTTGCTAATTTCTAAGCTATATGTATTGATTGAAAAGGAAAGAAAGCATGGGACACAGCTTCTCAGAGTTAAAAGATTAAGCAAAAATAAAAGCATTGTCACTGTGCTAGAAAAACATTGAGCTTTAAGAACTTCTTACAGATTGTTGAAAGAATTGAACAAGGGGCTGAAAAGATTTTTGAGTAGCTAAAATGCATGCAGGATGAAGGATGGGGGCCTAAGTTCTGTGTTTAGAACACACATAAAAAAAAAAGCTGAGTATGAACACTTGCTTTTCATTCATTACCGAGGAAGTAGACCCAGGTAGAGCTCTGAAACTCACTGACCATCTGTCTACTCTATTTGCTGAACCCCTGACCACTGAGAGACCCTATCTCAAAATGAAAAAGTAAATAAATAAAAAGAAGATAGTGCTTGAAGTTCCATGCCCATGTTGTTGATCTCTGGTCTCCACAAGCATACACAACCCGTGCTCGAAAACACAAGAACATACATAAATGAAAGAATTGATTGAAAGTCAGGCATGGTAGCATAGACCAGTGATTCCAGACCTTGAGAGCAAAAGGAGAGAAGAACACTACTTTACAGATATCCTCAGCTCTAGAGACAGTTTGATGCTTGCCTTTGCTATACTAGACTCTGATTCATCACTCTCACACCCAAAATAGAAAATAAATAAGCAAAATTAAGTGACACACTACATGTAAAGGCCGGATGGGCTATTTCATCTGAAAAACAGAAAATGTGCTTGAGTATGTGGAGAGTCAAAGATGATTTCACTTATTACACTTGATGATAGCAGAAAAGACACGTTCCATTGGGAAGAAAGGCCCCAAGGCCCCCGATCACAAAAATGTTAAGAATAGTAATAAAAATGAATGTGTTAGTTCTAGTTCAGGGAATTAGAAGAGTTTGGGATGAGAATTGCCAATGAAATCATGCCAGAAATCACATACTTAGGGGTGAGTAGCAACACACATAAGAAGGACTGAGCATTCTCAAAAAGACTGCTAATTAAAAAGACTCTGTGTGCAAACGTGTGTGTGTGTGTGTGTGTGTGTGTGTGTGTGTGTGTGTGTGTGTGTGCTGGAGGTCAGAGTGCTTGACCTCACCTCTTCGCCACTGCCTCAGGTAGCCTAGCTAGCTTCTGTGTTTCTGGAAACTTTTCTGTCTCCTCCTCCCATTTTCTCATAGCTTCCTGGAAGGATGGCACATACTTGGGCTACTGTGTCAGACTTGCATGTGGTTCCTGACCATTCAAACTCAAGCGGTCAGTATTTCATAGTGATTGTTTTTACCCACGGAGCCATCTCCCCAGCCCAAGATTACGTATGTTTAATATGATGAGTTACTGATCCATTGAAAAAAATTAACTACTATGGACTTACTAGATAAAGGATTAAGAATGTACTTAGATCCTTTCTTTGCCGGGCGGGGGTGGCACACGTCTTTAATCCCAGCACTGGGGAGGCAGAGTCAGGCGGATCTCTGTTAATTCGAGGCCAGCCTTGTCTACAGAGCGAGATCCAGGAAAGGCGCAAAGCTACACAGAGAAACCCTCTCGGGGAAAAAAAAAAAAAAAAAAAAAAAAAACTTAGATCCTTTCTCTCCTGAAGAAGAGGTATACTTACAGTTGTGTAAAAAATGTGAACCTTTCAAAATAAAGGATAAAATATTTAACAAAAATCTCCATGCATGGATTCCCCATGTTATAGTCTAAAAGCAATTTCTACAATGTATATACACTGCTTTTACAATAAAGAATAGAGATTGTACCCAGGGGAAGAGTTTTGAACATCCTGTGTTGGGTACTTTTTAGCAGGGCATCATATATTTTCTGAGTTTTCCAACATTAAAAAATATGAATGGTAACTAAAAAAAAAAAAAGTTTCCATTTTAACTCACAAAACATGTTGTTTCCAAGGAACCGTAAGAGCATATGCATGTATTTTCTTGCCTGGATTAATTTTCACAGAAAGTAAGTATATCATGATCAAAGACACAGATCTGTGACTCTGAAATGACATTGCCACATTTAAGTAAACAAAACAGAATCTTAAGAACACATTCTTCCATGGATACATGCTTATTTTACTTTGTATTTTAGCTCACAGAGAATTAAAAGCAGCTTTCCTTTGTCAAAACATTGGCAAATTTTATTAATATGTTAATCAAAGAGACACAAACACAGTCAAATAATCAAAGGATATTAATTGTGACAATACTAACAATTGGCGTGAGAAAGTTAACTGAATGTCCTAAATAACTTTGGGGAAATAATTGTACATTATTAATAAGCTTTAACTCAGAATTCTGAAATTTATCATGCTATGTGCAAATAGTGTACTTGATGCTGTTCCCTCTTTTAAAAATGATCATAATAAATAAATAAATAGCTGGGTGGTGGTGCACACACCTTTCATCCTAGCACATGGGAGGTAGAGACAGACGGATCCCTGTGAGTTTGAGGCCAGCTTGGTCTACAGAGTGAGTTCAAGGACAGCCAGAGCTCTTACACAGAGAAATTCTGTCTTGAAAAAAAGAAAAAGAAAACAAGAAAAAGAAAATGAAAAAAAAAGAAAGAAAAAGGAAAAAAAGAAGAAAGAAAGAAAGAAAGAAAGAAAGAAAGAAAGAAAGAAAGAAGAAAGAAAGAAAGAAGATTAAAACAAGTCAGAAGACAACCCAAGTCAGTTTCAGTGTATTTAAAGATATATTGTAGTAGTATTCCTTTGCTTTGTATTCATATTTTCAATCTTCTAAAAATAGAGGATTTTTTTTTTTTACTAAAACTGTAATTATCAGTACTGCTTCTTCTGGTAGGAGGAGGGTGCTAGCTTTTATTTTCTGAAATACATAGAAAAGTTTAATTCATGAAACCATCCTAGTATCTTTACTTCTGGGTTTATGTCTCTAGTTAAACCAAAACCTCATCACTTTAATATAATTTCAAATATTTTTTTCTCTTGTGTTTTGACTCATTTTTTCCCTCTTACTTAGTTCTGGGTTTTATGCTGCTTAACCAAGGACATTTTGATCCTATTACAGAAACACCTCCCTTTTTCTGTGTTCAGAAGAGCCTATCCACAGCCTGCCATAGCCTACCTGTGACTGTCTCCTTCTACATGCATACTTACATCAGTCACCCCAAAGTGAATTCTCACTGAGAATGTTAGTGATTTGTGCATACCCTCCCATTGCACTTACCTCACAATTGTGCCTTCTGTATCGGCAGCTGGCCTGAGGTCCTCAACACACATTTGTGAGCAAATTAAACCTCTGCACTTCAGCAGTTCTCAGAATAGAATACCAGTAAAAATGTGCCACAGGCTAACCATTGCCCAGAAGAATGATAAAGAGTATTGCTACAAATAAGAAAACATGCAATGTTCCTTCCTTCAGATAGTGCCTACAACCCACGTAACAGGCATAACCTCAAGGTATAAGGATATAAGAGTCCAGTGAAAATACTTGGATAAAAGTCATCATTTTTGTGGTCCTCCGATCATACCACATGCTGTATAATATTCCTCTCATTTTCTACAGATGTGAACATTCCCAAAAGCTTTGAAACTAATTCCTATCTTTGATAATAACCATAATCTTCACACTTTATAGATATTAGCTCAGTTCAATAGCCAAAGGTATTAATGACTATATAGATTGTACTACTCACTGTTGTCAATCCCGCTTTTATTTAAGTACAGCACCTTCACCTCATGCTACCACCGAGGAAGGATATTTCATGTTCTGCCACCTAGCAATTGAAGGAAGGACAGCCAACAAACAAGTAAAGATTCTAACCCAAGGTCAAACAGGCCTTGGCCAGTGTTGTGGACAGTGAGCTGTATGAATTGTTTCACAGACATTATCTCTCTCCTCTCACCTTATAAATGAACTACAAGGAGGTTTTGGCAATTGGTGATGAAACAGAAGATAGGATGATGCTGTGAGAAACAAGTCAAGGACTGGTTAAGTCAGAGCCAATGAGGTACGAAGAAGCTAAAGGTTTGCATCAGGCAAGGAATCATTCCCTTGCCAGTTTTGCAGAATGAAGTCACAATCTTGTCAACAGTCCTGATTTCCAGATGTTTCTCATGCACATCTTACTACCAAGATGACCAAGAGTAGAGTGGCATCAGAATGACTGACCTTGTATATATGGTTTTCAAGAATCTGTAAGTTGTCATTCTATGTCTACTGTTTTCAGGAATCCACCTGTGTCTTTATAAGAAGCTGTTTTTTTTTTTTTTGTAAACTGCAAAGGCAGGTTTCTATACCATGGCTCCACAAAGGCTAAAAGGCTAGCAGTGTGTTGTAAATGTGTGAGAGAGAGATTATGCATGTGCGTATGACAGTGTTTATTTGAATGCACACACACACACACACACACACACACACACACACACACACACACACACCTACTTAATAAACTAATATGAAGTTCCTGAGACCCAAGATCAAAATACCAATTGAGATGTTCCCGCAGAAGAATCATGTTCCTAAGTAGAAACAACAAAAAAATAGATATCAAGATCCAGGGCTCCAAGAAAACAACATGAAATAAATGCTAGAAATCATAAATGTTAAAAGCCAATTCAAGACACAGTACAGCAGTGGTGGTATGCCATGCCAGTCAATCAACTAGGGCTGTAGAGAATGTGAAGAATCAAATACTGTAATTGTATAGGAAAGAAGGAGAGATGGGAAAAGAGAGAAAGGATGTGGGAGACAGTAGTATAAATTTACTTGATGATTTCCTAGGTTTGCTATTATCTCTAAATTATTTTTAATAGTTCAGAAATTACTTTATCACTAGTTCCACTCTCAACATGACTGGGATTTTAAAAATTTTAAGTAGAAGCAGGTGTCAAGTTTTAAAGAAGTTCCTCAGATCATTCTAATGGACTCTGAATTCACTTAAAGAATCACTAATTAAGAAAAAGAAATAATGGTCTTGTTTGGAGCATCAATTGATTGAATTTTTTTCTTTCAAATAGTTTTATGTGATTGCAGACAGAAGCAAAGTGGTGGCTGAATGAACAGTAAAATACATTTAAAAAGCTGGGTTTTGTTAGAAATGGTACATGAAAAATGATTGCTTTTCAAAAAGAGAAATTAAACGAAAATGACTTTGTGAGCTAATCTGTAACTGAATGTGCCACGTGATAGAAATCAATTTAGATCCTAAAGGAAAATGTATCAGCATTGGAAATCCCACCCTAACCTAAAGTTTCATCATGAACTCTTATTAAGACCCCTTCAAACAGCCAGCTCATGCACTAAGGACAGGTCCCGGTCCCACTGCCTGGGAGCCTCTCAAACAGTTCAAGCTAATCAACTATCTCAGGGGAAGGCATGGGGTGGGGGGAGGGGGTGTGGAGAGGACAGGGGAATCCGTGGCTGATATGTAAAATTAAATTAAATTATAAAATAAAAAAATTTTAATGTCAAAAAAAGACCCCTTCAAGGGTTATGATTCTTGTGTATACAACTTCAGAAAGAGATAAAGTAAATTACCAAAGGTAAAAAGGGAGATAGTAAATCCTTCTAGCTCATGTCACTACACAACCCTGACTATCATGGCGTCAGCTTTCCAGTCATCAGTACTGTGCACAGCTCCAGCACACTGGCAGAAATGGATGCATACCTACTCAAATCTAGTGCTGGCATTTATTCTAATACTTTCTCCTCTCAAAAGATATACTACCAGGAGAGTGTCTCTGCCAGTTTCTCATTAAAAAGGGAGTTGATAACGAAAGCATTAAAAAAAAAATCTGTCTTATGCTCCTCAGAATAGATAGCATCAAGAAAACAAATGATGGGTATTGTTGTGGTCCATGCTGTAATTACAGGACTTGAGAGGCTGAGGCAAGAGGAACCTGAGTTCAAGGCCAGCCTGGGCTACATAGTAAATTCCAGTCCAGCTTATGCTCTAGAGTTCTCAAAACAAACAACAAAAAGAGGAACAAGTACTAGAAAGGATGTAGAAGGGACAGAAAAGCTTAGACACTTGTAAACATATACAGACTGTAAACTTGTGCAGCCACTATCAACCTCAGAATGGAGGTTCCTCAAACACTAAACTGAGAATTTCCATATAAGTCAGCTATCACTGTTGATAACTCTAAATCAATTAGCCTAGAGATATTTGCATATCTATGTTTATTACTCCACTGTCCAGATGACTGAATAAACCTAAATGCACAGATAAATGCATAAAGAAAATAGTGCCACATTCAGCAATAAAGAAAAATAAAATAATGCCATTTCGGAGAAAGTAGTTGCAACTAGAAACCTCTATCCCCCTATTCTGGCTAGTTTTATATCAACATAATAAGAGCCCTATAGTCTTCGGAGAGGTGGGAACCTCAATTGAGAAAACACCTCAATAAGACTGGGCTGTAGGCAAGCCTCTAAGGCATTTTCCTATCGTATGTTTATGCTGTCTTCTACAAGTTACTTAACTTTCCTTAACATCAGTTTCCTGACATGGAACTTATTAATTCATTGTAGGCTAGACAAGGAGCAATAACAAGGATAAAGATGATTAGGATTAATTTAGATTCCACAGGAACCAAACTGTGCATTACCCATCAACATCAAGGAAGCCCATGTCTGTCCTCTACATATTTGGAAGTTCATGCTTTGACAACGCCAAGGATTCTAAAGTTCTATAAGCATGATCCATTTGTGTCTTCATGATGATTATACTTTAAAAGATAATTTGCAGTCTGTAATTACTAGACAATAATTGTGCTTCTGTGTATAGTGTTATCAATGTCCTTTATTATTTGTTTGCTTGTGTTTTTTATGGGAATGAGTATTTTGTTTGCATGTGTGTATGTACACTTAAGGTTTGTCTGGTACCCATGAAGCCAGAAGAGGGTACAGATTAGTTGGAAGCCACCATGTGGGTGCTGGAAACCAAGCTGGATCCTTTGCAACAGTAGCAAGAGCAATTAGCCACTAAGCCATCTCTTCAGTCCCTTTCCTATAGTGTTTTCACGAGATACTAGTTTTTCAACACAATACTCTTTTAAAGACAAACTTTTACAAAATAAAATCTATGTTTTATGATTAGTATTTCTAACTAGTATCTTTTGCTTTGAGGGACTCCATGAAGCACATTTAATTCTGGAGAGACTGTCCATCTAAAAGTTGGTAGCCAGAGCTCCCAAGGCATCTACCACCAGATGCCCATCTTTGTTGCTATTCTTGTTACATTGGGGTACCCACAAGGGATGACCTATTCCAATGCATGCTCTAGTTGGGACCAAATTCAATATTTATTTCAAAACCAAAACTGGGAAGGAAATTCATACTCACACTTCGGCAACGAATATATAGGCACCAGAAAATATGGAAAGTGTCCCTCTGCTGCTGTGACAGTTTCAACTCTTTGTTCCCTTTCTCCTTACAATGTACTCTTTAAAGAAACTGGGTCATTTGTACCATAGATTTCATATAGTCTGGGGTTTTCAAATGTTATCCTATGGTGTTGCTGAACCTTCCAGTCAACTGAACTATTATAGAATGACAACCCTTCACATACCTATTATGAGTACCCTGAGCTATAATTTGTGTGGTAAAGGCCAGCTAAATTTGTGATCCTTTCTTATCATTTAATTAGGCTTCCAAAGATAATTGGTTCCTAGCATCTGTCACATGTGTTTAATACCCTTTTTAAAAAATTTAAAGTATCTCTATGGAACTCATTGATTAAAATATATTTCAAGTGTTTTAATCAATTTCTATTATTATATTCGAGTTTAAATTAACCCAATTTTGGTCAGTGGAGCTTAAATAAGTTGGATCCTTGATCCTCTGACCTTTATTCAAAGTTCTTTAATACTTCCTGTATTTCTTGCTAACATTTTTTCCAGGTGTATTTTAGATATTTCTATATATAGGTTTCTCTATTTCTAAAAAAAGAAAGGTAGGTCGTTTTCATGAGATGATTTGAACCGTGGTGTGTCATTGTTTCTAGATATTTTCACTGAAAGAGAAAAACTATTTCTTGATAAATGTAGTTTATATTAGTATTAAACTTAGAACGTCTAGGATTTTGAATTCTTTAATCTTGTGTATATTTCTGTTTTCACTCAATTCTAGATTCCCCAGTTCTCAACTGTACCATTCTAGTTTATTTTCATCTCATGGCATACTATAAATATCATCTCAGAATAACAATAAGAATATTATACCAATATAGTCATAGGTTAAAACATTTTGGAGGCCGGGCGGTGGTGGTGCATGCCTTTAATCCCAGCACTCAGGAGGCAGAGCCAGGTGGATCTCTGTGAGTTTGAGGCCAGCCTGGTCTACAGAGCGGGATCCAGGACAGGCATGAAAAACTACAGAGGGAAACCCTGTCTTGAAAAAAAAAATGGAATTTTTATTTTGAACTGTGTATCATCCTTAAGTATGCACTACCTGCAATGTGGCAATCAAAAATAAGGTACAGTGATACTCTAGTGGAAACCTAATCCTGTGGAAGCTTCACACACATGCACACTCACACACACACACACACACACACACACACACACACACACACACGAGAAAAAGAGAGAGAGAGAGTAGTTTAAATGCAGTTACACTGTTACTGAATGGTAATATCCATATTAGACACCAAAATCTAAGAAATGAAAAGCTCACTGCCAGGAATAGGTTACTTTTTTTGAAGTTGGTGACCACTAAGGTTTCCTAGAGCTCAAATATTGCTGGCTCTTGCCAATGTTCTTAATTACTTTCCTGACATCACATGTTTGAGTGCTTCAAGTAAGTCTTTGGAAAGCAGTGTTAGCCTTAAATCACACATCTCCTGCATTGGCCCAATCTAAGGAAGGCCAGATTATCATATCAGACACACAACCAAAGAAAGAAGTTCACATGCATAGGTCAAATAGCAAAAAATAAGACAGCAGGAATGGTCAAGACAACATGCTTCATCATTATTCTTATAGAATGTTCTCTAACGCCCAGCCCTAATACATGGGGAGTTGCTTAGTCTTATTGCAACTTGATATGTCATGTTTTGTTGATATCCATGGGAGGCCTGCCTTTTCTAAACAGAAATGGAGGAGGAGTGGATTGGAGAGTGGGGACAGATGGGGGTTGGGAGGAGGAACTGAGAAGAGAGGAGAGAGGGGAAACTGAGGCTGGGTTGTAAAATAAATAAATAATTACCTCTATGGACCCTAGGACAGGACATAGAATTTACAAGAACAATTAACAAATTTATCAAAGAATTTGAACAATTTAAACACTTCGCTAAATTTCAAGAAGATAACAATAAATGCTTGACTGATATGCAGGAAAATACAAATGAGTAAAATGATGAAGATTACTCAGGATTTAAAAACTGAATTCAATAAAGAGATAAAAACACTGAAGATGTGTTATGTAGTTTCATGACAACCTTATGAGTTAAGAGTCACTTGGGAAAAGAGAACCTCAACTAGGAAAATGCATCTACAAGACTGGCTTATGGGCAAGCCCGTGAGGCATTTTCTTGGTTAATGATTGATGTGGGAGGGCCAAGCTCATTTGGACAGTGCCAATCCTGGGCAGGTTATTCTGGGTGCTGTAGGAATGCAGAATGAACAAGCTATGAGGAGCAAGCTGATAAGCAGTACTCCTCCCTTGCCTCTATATCAGCACCAGGTCCCTGCCTTGAATTCCTTTCCTGACTTCTTTGGATGCTGTACTGTAATATGTAAGCTCAAATAAACCTTTTTAGCTCAAGTTTTTTGGGTCATTGTGTTTGATCACAACAAAAGAAACTCACTAAGACAGAAAGGAACACTTGAATGGTTCTTAACACAATTAGAGAACTGTTTGTTACCACCAACAGGTGAGTGCCACTTATTGTACATTTACAGATGTTTTCATGCTGGCTATTGCTGGGGTTATAAATATCACGGCTGGGTAGGACTATTTTTCTTTACCTAACAGATTTCATTTTGTGTGATTGCTCATACACTTATTGCATCTTAATACATTTAGTAGTTTTTTCCTTTTCTGCCTTACTTTGGGGATTATTTTTGAGTTGGACTTGCTGTGAATACTATTTTTGCAATGCCTTATTGGAACATTTTCATTTTACTTTCGTAAATTTCTGAAGAAAAATGGGATTTTTGGAAGTGAGGGGAAACCAGAAAGATTAAAATTTTACTATATCTGCCACCCTCTCAGAAGCTCACATTTAATTTTAATTTCAATCTGGTATACAACGAAATGTAAAATATTTATTTTGCATCAGTAAATTACACAGAAATCCTTACTTTCAATCTTTATTTTTTAAAAAAGAAAAGAAAGAGCCGGGCGGTGGTGGCGCATGCCTTTAATCCCAGCACTCGGGAGGCAGAGCCAGGTGGATCTCTGTGAGTTCGAGGCCAGCCTGGGCTACCAAGTGAGTCCCAGGAAAGGCGCAAAGCTACACAGAGAAACCCTGTCTCGAAAAACCAAAAAAAAAAAAAAAAAAAAAGAAAAGAAAAAGAAGGACATTGGGAAGTGACAATCATTAACAGGTGGGATATGTGTGCCAAAAAAGAAAGGTAGTCACAAAACTTCTGAGAAATTGTAAGTTATGGCAAGATGCTTCAGCTGATTAAAATATTTGACATCAAGCCATAGGTCCTGAGTTTATCCCAAGGACACACATTGTGGAAAGAGAGAAACAGTTGCAAGTTGTCCTCTGACCTCCATACACACATTGACATGCACACAAGCACACACTTACACTTAACTAATTAATTAATTCATGTAAGAAAAACTTAAATTTTAAATGAAGCAATGGGTAAATACCTTTCAATTAAAAGGTGGGTGGCTGGACAGATAGCTCAGCAGTTAAGAGTGTCTGCTGCTCTTCCAAAAGACCAGAGTTCGCCCACCATAAGAGTCACAACTGCCTATCACTTTAAGTACTGGAGATCTGATGCCCTCTTCTGGCCCCTCGAGGCACTGCACACAAATGCACATACACAGGCACATATAAACTCACACAATTAAAAGTAAAGATGAAAAAGAGAGCTGTAAAGATAAACTAATAGGATTGCTTGACAGTTTTATTTAAGCACAGTATGTGCTTTGTTGGTGCTCATCACAAAAAATGTCCACTTTGTTCTCACTGGTAAAATCCATTCTACATATTTGGGAATAGCCAGTCACTCACTAACTGGGAAGCCATGCCTCGTGTTTTTATTTTATTTTATTTTTTTCATATATTATATTCTGACCAAAGTTTTCCATCCCTCCTCCCCACCTCCCCTCTCCCCCAGCTCCACTCCTCTTCCATTTCCTTTCACGAAAGGGGCCTTGCTTTTAAAAGAACCATTTTGGTCAAACCAGGCTTCATAATTCTTAAAATTATTCCAAAATAAAGACATCTCTGAGGATGCGCTTATCATTTTCTCAAGAATCTATAAAATCCCATTAGTGTTAATAGAGTTTGGTGCAGGTTGGAGAAATAAGTATATCACAAATCACTTAGTGATGAGAGCTTAAACCGTGCCTTTTATTGATTCTTAACTTCTGTTTTCTCTTCGTCCTACTTAATTATGCTGCTTTCACTCTACTAATTTGGTGATCTGTATTTGAATGTGAACACTTGAATGGAAAGAACGAAAATTCTATTTCCTTCAGAATAAATGGTATTGTTTGTCCAGAGGAAACTGATAAGATTGTTTTTTCTCCATCATTTCCATGAAAATAAAATCACCAAAATTGTACCACTGAAAAATAAAAAAAAAACAAACCTCTATTTCTAAAAACAAATAAAACTTGAAGAAATTCATTGGGGATCACATTTAAAACAGCAAATAACCTATTATAAAATGATATCTTCTAATTTGCTTAAAATTATCATCAAAAAAGAGTTATTAATGGCCAGTAAGTTCAAAAACCCCTCGAAGAAAATGTGTGTCGTATTGAAATAGGAAAACATTTATTATTTAAAACATCAGAAAATAGTAACCATGAAAAGTCAGTGTGAAATGGCTGCAAACAAAACTAAAATCCTATTTTGACATTATTATTAGTTTTTTCCTTTTATTGAAAATAGTTTTTCCCCTCGCATAATATATCCTCATTACTGTTTCAACTCACTCAAATCCTCCCAATTCCTCACACCTCCACTCCTCCCAATTCCTCATGCCTCCACTCCTCCCAATTCCCCACACCTCCACTCCCATCCAGATTCCACCTCTTTCTCTCATTAGAAAACAGACAACCTTTTAAGGGATAATAAAAAAAAAACAGGATAGAATAAAATAAAACAAATGTAATCTTGAACTAAGACAAAATAAACACATAGAAGGAAAAGAGCCCAAAAAACAGACATGTTTTTGGCACACAAAAGGCACACGAAACAGACATGGACACAGAGACCTACTGGTTTGCACACTCAGGAATCCCATAAAAACACGACACTGGAAGCCATAAGATAAATGCTAAGGACCCATAGGATGGAGATATATACATACATTTTATATTTTATATATATATATATATATATATATATATATACTTTAATTTATATATAATTTTCTTTTTATATGTTATTATACACATAGTTATCTTATTTTTAATTTGTATTATAAATATTTTATTGTAAATGTTTACAATAAAAACTAAAAGTAAGATAAAATTTTTTTTTTTTTTTTTTTTTTTTTTTTTTTTTTTTTTTTTTTTTTTTTTTGGTTTTTCGAGACAGGGTTTCTCTGTGTAGCTTTGCGCCTTTCCTGGGACTCACTTGGTAGTCCAGGCTGGCCTCGAACTCACAGAGATCCGCCTGGCTCTGCCTCCCGAGTGCTGGGATTAAAGGCGTGCGCCACCACCGCCCGGCGTAAGATAAAATTTTTAAAAATCCCTGACATGACATTGTGAAATAAGGAAATTCCAACAATGCCATTGAGTTTGTTTTCCATTGACCATCTACTTCTGGACATGCAGCCCACCCTTAAGAGTGGTTTGCTTTCCCAATGAAAGTCCCTTTAAGAAAATTAATTTTCATTTGCAAGTAGTTATCTATTGGAGGTAGCTTCTGGGTTAGGGATGGGGGCATGTGTCCACTTCTCTTTTCAGCTCTAGGGTCCCATCTGGTGCAAACCCATGCAGGCCCTGTGCATGCTGTTTTAGTCTCTGTGAGTTCATATGTACATTAGTCTTGCTGTGTAGAGAAGGCCTTGTTTCCTTGGTACCCTTGATCCCATCTGACTATTACACTCTTTCAGCCTCCTTTTCTGCAGGGCTTCCTGAATCCTGAGGGGAAGGATATGATGGAGACAACTTGTTTAGGCCCCAAATTTTAGGGTCTCTCATTCTCTGCATAATGACTGGCTGTGTCTTTGGTTTCCATCTGCTGCAGGAGGAAGCTTCTCTGATGATGACTGAGCACTGATCTATGAGTATAGCGGAATGATGTCAGATGAAAGATACCCCTGAGGCATGGTTTGGAATAAATGGGATTCAGAAGCCTTACAATGACAAGGGACAGAGCCTCTTACATGATTCTATACCCAGTCTTGAAGTTTAGGTCACACTACTTTTGTCTGGTCCTCAGTACTTACCTTCCCAAAAAAATTGAATGGGGAAGATGTAGAGAATGATAAATAATATTGATACCTAATTTTCAAACATTGGTAATATATAGTGATATTTTATTTGTGCTGAAATGTGATTTTATTTGTATGTTAATAAATAAAGTTTGCCTGGAGATCAGAGGTCACAGCAAGCCAGGGACAGCAGTCAGGTGGTGGTATTCCATGCCCATAATCCGATCACAAGGCAGACAGAGTCTCTGTGTGGTCAAGGACACAGCCAAGTGTGGTGACACCAACCTTTAATTCCAGTACCAACCATAGAGACCTGGAGGTCTGTATAGACAGGCAGTGATGATGAAGTCATGTGGTTGGGTTTAGAGCCAATAAGAAGGCAGAACAGAAGGTAATAAAACACAAGTCACACAAGAAGAAAGTCTCTCTTCTTTCTGGGGAAGCCATGGCAGCAAGGTGGTAAGATAAGGTAGTCATGACTCTCTGATCTCTTTGGCTATTTACCTCTGTATTTGGCTCTGTGTTTCTTATTTAATTAAGACTGTTTAGAATGTCGTCTACAGTAACATGAGGAAATTACCCACTTCTAACTTTGGAAAATGTAAGTTTGTTTTATGCCACAAGACACTGAAAGATTATCCCATATTTGGTGACAACTGTGAAAATGAAGGATTTTTTTTTATTTTTAAAATAAGTAATTCTCAAGACAGGATAGTAAGAACAAGCCACATTTTGCATATGGAAACTCCTTCATTGATCACCTGGGAACTTTGGATAACTTTCTTAAAGAAGTGAGTAGATTTCCTCAATGAGAGTCCAATCGTACACAGAGAGAGAAAATAGAAAATAAGTACACTCAGAGCCAACAGCCAAGAGATTCTTGGGAAAGGCTCTAGATTTCCCAAGAAGTCATGGCAACTGTTTACCATGGGGAAACATTTATTTTTGGGGTTAGCAAATTTATGTATCCTAATCTATAATGTCTAGAAAAAAATCTATTGAAAGACATTTAAAAAAAACAAAGACATACAACACAAAACTAATTTAAGTGAATCATGAGTCTCTTATACTAGGTTATGATAGTTGCTTGGTGAAATAATAAAGCAATGAAGCATACGTTTTGAGCAAATATGTACCTGCGATATTTTCGATGGCTTGTGAGAGACTGGTAGAAGGAAATTCAAACTAAATAATGTATGGATGTGCACACTTCCTAGAGTCTCCTTGATGCTTCTTAAAAGATTCCCTTGCAAAGAGTAGTAGTGTATTAAATATTTACTGTATGAATTAGGGGCATACATTTAAATTCAAATAGATAAATTTTAAAGGACAGCTACAGGATGATGATATGTAGGGGAGATTAATACCTTTAACATTAATAGCTATGATGAAAAATTCAATTGCCACATGTCCCATTGTGTCAGAAAAATTAATTAGAATAGAAACTTATCTCTGTGTACTTTGTGAATGAATAATATAGAGAAGAGGCAACAAGGTAACAGGTACTGATTCTGGTTTATGCAACAAAATATTAGTCAATTTGATAATCAAACTCACTTTATGCTTAAATCTTGGCCCAGAATGTATTTCTCCCTCCCAAAGTGCTGAAACAAAGCATGCTTCTACTAGCTGAAGTCCATATTCCCAGTCATGAAAATTATCATACATGTGACATTAATTGGTTAAACAGATTTTGGAGAATCACTTCTTCAACTCATTTTGTCATTAAATCCACTATTTTTCTCTACTACTTTTATTTTTGAGATCATTTCCCCTTTTCCCTTCTTGCCTTTGAACACTCCCATAAATCCCTTCTTATTCTCTTTCAGATTCTGGGCCTCTTTTGTGCATGTGTGTGTGCGTGCATGTACGTGTGTGTGTGTGTGTGTGTGTGTGTGTGTGTGTGTGTGTGTTCTGTTTTCTTTTTTCTTTTTCCTGGGGCTGGTTAGACAAGTTGAACTGACCTGAAAATTGTTACTTCCACCTTCATTCTTATATATGCACGTGAATACTCTCTCTTATCTCTTATCTGAATGGTTGGTTGTTTTGTTTCTTTGAGGTCCGCTTATCTTTGTTTTGCTTTTAGGATTGAGACAGGGATTACTGGTTGTAATTTTTTATCTTGATGTTTGAAGCACAATCTTTAAGGGAATCAGGGCTGTCAGTTACTTAGTGCTGCGAACTGTTCTAGTATGATAAAATTTGCCCCGTGCATACATATACCAGACAACAAGTTGGGAACCGTGGGCATAGTTACATTACCTGACATAGCTAAGATCAGGGTCTGATTTTTTTTTTTCAAACCACTTAGCTTTCATGCTACAGATTTGCTGATGATATTTCAAGAAAGCCAAGAGAGATCAACAATACACTGTATCTGGGGGTATGGCTGAGCAGAAATGTGCTGTGGTGTCCAAGAGGTAGGAAGAAATGAAAGGAATGCTATCTGAGAACAGAAGTATTAAAACGGAAGATGCAGCCATATAAAAGAGGTTGTCTAAGGACTGTGCCAAGTTCCTCTTGTAATTTGCACCACTACAACTATTTTAAGATTACTGGTAAACAGATGATACTGAAGAGCCTATTAGATATGGCTGAAACTCAGAATTGTCCCTTGTCAAGAAATATATACCCATTGACTCCTTCAAAAGTAGCTGCTTGAGTTTCAAAAGTCACAAAATATTTACTCCACAGTATCTACATCGTAAACTAAGACAATGTGTAGAAGTGACAGAAGTTTACATAGAAAATTAATTTTCAAATCCTAATTTTCTAATAACAATGTGCAAGAAATTTGGTTTACCTTGCCAAGCCTCAACTTGTATAGGTACTCATCAGTAAAACATAGGTGGTGTTTATGACTAACTTTTAGGGATATTTGTAACATGCACTCAATTAAAAAAAAACAAACAAACAAAAAAAGTTTAAATATTTACTGACCATGTCTAACATAAAAAGAAATTCTAGAGGAAAATGATAAAAGCTTTGTGACCTTGGTAAAGCAAACAGTTCTTATATTAAAAAGTCTAATTGACATATACAAGTTTACTAATCTTCTACAACATCACAGCATCATTAAATTCTAGTTCATGGTTGTTTTGCCATTCATAAAGACTTCTTCCATCAACCATAGAATCTACAAATAAAGTCCCCTCTCTATCTATTTTTATGGGTGTGTTAATTACCCAATTTTACTTTTCTTGCCTTATTTCAAGCAACTGTGAAAATGAACACTTTTGGTTATAAATCTTATCAATAAAGTGATACCATGTTAAATAAGAATGTATCATTAGATATTATGCTGCAATTTGACATTTTGGTTGTAATTTTTGAAGGGTAATTTTAATAGACTATGAACTATGTGAGGTTATTTGATGACAAATGTAAAGTTCAAGGAGTCGGCCATTCTCATCAGATTGTAGTCTAGTCTGAGTATACAATTTTAATTTTTCAATTTAAATGGATGTAGCACAGTGTCTGTGTTTCTACTTGTATTCTTGAAGGCTTCAACTCTTAGATAAGAGAAAACTAAACACACATTTTTCAGCCTTGGTGTACATAGTAAATACTCAAAACTTAACAGCAGGAAATCAAACAAATCTAATTAAAATAGGTTAAAAATAGATAAATAAAAATGTTCCTGTGTAGCAAAAGAAACTATCAATAGAATGAAACAGGCCACAGAAGGAGAGTAAAATCTTTATGAAATAGACTTCAGGCATGATGCTAACACTGAGAACTTACAAAGAACTGCAAAAATTAAATGTTATTGAAACAAAACTGTCACTCAACAAATGGCCTAATGAAATAAGCAAAGAGTTCTCAGAGAAGAAACACAAATGGGCAATTGCTAGTTAAAATGTGTTCAGTATCCCTAGTCATCAGAGAAAGGCAAATTAAAACGACTTTAAAGAATCTGTTATTCTATGAGCAAGCGCATCAGGATCATGATGGGGAAACATGGAGAGACGACCAAACCAAACTAGAGGGAACTCATGAAAGTTGGATCAATGGCTGTGGAGCCTACATGGGACTGGACTAGGCCCTTTGCATGGTAAGACATTTGTGTAGCTTGATCTGCTTGGGAGGCCCCCTGATGGTAGGATGAGAATCCATATCTGGTGCATCAGCAGGCTTTGTGGAGCCCATTACCTATGATGGGATACCTCATGCAGCCTTGAGGCAGGGGGGAGGGCTTGGACTTGCCTCTAGTGAATGTGCCTCCACATGGGAGGCCTTGCCTTCTTGTGGGAGGAAGTGGGGGATGGGTTGGGAGGAGAGGCTGGGGAGGCAGGAGGAGGGAAGAGGGGGATCTTTGATTGGTGTGTAAAATGAATGAAAAACAATCTTAATAAAAAATAAAATACTATATCTCTATAGTATAACTTGAAGAAAAAAAAAAAGAAGCTATTCCCCATGCTGGATTACCTCATCCACCCTTGATCCAAGGGGAGGAGCTTGGTCCTGCCTCAACTTGAAGTATCATACTTTGTTGATGCTCATGGGAGACCTACCCCTTTCTGAATGGAGATGAAGGAGGAGTGAATGAGGAAGGGGGTAGATAGGAGGCCTGGGGAGGAGGGTGAATAGGAGGAAAGGAGGGAGGGAAAACTGTGATTGGTATGTAAACTAAATGAAGAAAAGTTTAATTAATTAAAAAAAAACCTCCTCACGCAAATGAGTGAAAACAATAACCATCAAGAACTCTTAGAACAAGTGAAGAAGAGGTGGAGAAAGAGGAACCCTGCTAGTGAGAATGTAAACTAATACAGACATGGAAATCAGTGTTAAGAGTTCTCAAAAAATTTAAAAACAGAACTACCATATGCCACATCCATATTACTCCTGGGTGTATATCCAAAGAACTTTGTATCCCATCAGAGAGATACATTTACAATGAATTTTTATTGCTACTACATTTACATTAGCAAAGAAATGGTATTAGCCTAGATGTGCATCAACAGGTGAATGGCTAATAGAAATGCAGTACAGCTGGGTCATGGTGGTGCACACCTTTAATCCCAGCACTCGGGAGGCAGAGGCATGCAGATTTCTGTGAGTTCAAGGCCAGCCTGGACTACAGAGAGAGATCCAGGAAGGGTACAAAGCTACACAGAGAAACCCTATCTCCAAAACCCATAAACAAACAAACAAACAAACAAACAAAAGCAGTACAATACACAATGGAATTTGAAGGGGGGAAAAAAAGGTGAATTGGGAAGGGATAATACTCCATGAGGTAAACCAAACTCAGAAAGCCAGAAACCACATATTCTCTCTCATTCGTGGATCCCAGGCTGTGAGGTATACATATACACAGGGAAAAATGGGTGTAAATGTGTATAAAGCCTAAAATAATTAGAAAGGAGATCAAAAGAGGATAAAAATAGGAATGAAGGAAAGGGTGAACAAAAGGACCCACGTGGCATAAAAGAGTAAAAGAGAGTGGAAAGAGGTTAGAAGTGAATGATGGGGACAGGGTGGGATTGATGAGGGAGAGAATTCACTAAAGGCTACTTGGTTAAAAAAATGTCAAATTTCACTGCTGTATACTCTCATGGACTTTTGCTACCAGCAGCTCTCAATATCTCCCCTTTTTTGTTTAATAAAAAAACAGAGAAAAAAAATGTCAAATTGATATCTAATAATAATTTGTATGCTAATTATATTTTTAAATACATTTAAAGAGAAAAGTTAATTTTTATACATGTGGTGAAATTTAAGGAACTAGCCTTGTTTTGCCCATATAACAGTTGAAATTATAACTGTTTTTTTATAAATTATAAATTATAATTTATAATTATAAATTATATGTTTTGCCCATATAACTATTTGTTAATTACATTTTATGCATTTATTTATTTGTGTGTGGTGGGGTTCATAGCACACATGTGGAAACCAGAGGACAACTTAAAGGAGTTCACTCTCCTTCCACAATATAGGTCCCAAGTATTTATTTTAGATCCCCAGGCTTGCCAGCAAGTTTTTTACTCACTGAACCATCTTGGTAACTGAAGGCAGAAGTTTATGTCCCAAATACCCAGCAGTCACTTCCCAAATTACCACACAGAGACTTATATTAATTATAAATGATTGGGCAGTAGCTCAGGCTTATTACTAACTAGCTCTTCCACTTAAATAAACCCATAATTCTTATCCATGTTTAGCCACATGGCTTGGTATCTTTTGCCAGTATAGTATTTTCATCTTGCTTCCTCTGCATATGGCTGCTGACCCTCTGACTCCACCCTTCTTCTACCCCTCCTTAATATGATTTTTCTGCTTAACCTTTTCTTGCCTGTCTATTGGGCTGAACAGGTTGTTTATTTAACCAATCACAGTGAAAAATTTTTATCGTGTACAGGAGGATCAACCCACAGCAGGTAACCCTCTATCATTTTTTGTCAAAAAACTTCCACACTTTTATTAAATTTATTTTTGAAATATCAAATTATCCCATGTGCTTGGGTTTATATGTGAATTCTCTATTCTTTGCATTGAAGTTTGTTTATACATGTATTCTAAATCAGAACTGTTGCAATTACTCTACTCTTTCAGATGTGAATTTTATTTTTACACAGCTGGAATGGAATTCAGAGCCTCGAACAAGAAAAGCAGGTCTGCTAACAGTAAATTGCATCCATGACAACTCTAGGTCTTTCAGTATGTCATAAAATGATCGGTGGTAAGAGTAGTGACTTATCCTTTTTTTATTTTATTTTTTTCTTTATTAAGAAATTTTTGTTCATTTTACATACCAACCACAGATCCCCCTCTCATTCCTCCTCCTGCTCCCCACAACCTTCCCTCCCAACCTATTCCCATTCTCTCCTCTGAAAAGTATCCTTTAGATAAAGTTTCATTGCATTATAGCTTCTCCTTTTGTTTATTTAAGGCCAAAGTTCTCTTTTAGACTCCACTACATTAATGGCAAAATTAAGGAGATGCAGTGGAGATATTGTATTTCCCTTGACCCAAATTATTTATCACCTGGCCATCTAATCAAAGCTTTTCTGCTCTACTGAACTTTAGGTTTAAAAAAATCATTTTATTGTAATGAACTCACACATACACATACACAAAAAAATCACAGATTAAGCAAGCAACTCCAAATGGTGGTTGAGTTCTAAACTGTATAAGTCTCAGTAGACTTTTCTACAGTGAGAATGGTCATTCTGAAACCATGAAGTTTTGCTTAGACGTTCTGATTTTACTATCAATTATACTTTTATCAATTATACTTTTATGCCTTTATCCATTAAAAAAGAAAAAAGAAAAACTATGGTATTATTAAAACTTTAAAAAAAAATAAGTTATGTCCTCCTTCACACATCATGTGCTTTTTGCATACAATCCAACCTTCATCATCACCTAAAATTACCCTTTCTTGGTCTCCTTTCTAAATTTTACACTATACCCCCCATACAACCATTTACATAGAAATTTATGTACTGTTGCTGTGAAGAGACACCATGACCAAAGAAACTCTTATAAAGGAAAATATTTAATTGGGGCTTCCTTGCAATTTAAGAAACGGCATCCATTATCATCATGGCAGGGAGCATGGCAGCACACAGGCAGGCATGGTCCTAGAGAAGTAGCTGGGAGCTTTATATCCTAATCATCAGGCAGCAGACAGAAACCCACTTAGCCTGGTGTAGGCTTTTAAACCTCCTTGTCCAGTCCCAGTGACACACCTCCTCCAACAAGACCACACCCCCTCCAACAGGGCTACAACTCCTAATTCTTCCCAGAGGGCCTACCAACTGGGGTAACAGTTATCAACATGTGGGTCACCACCCTTTTGGATGTCAAAGGATCCTTTCACAAGGGTCACATATCAGATATCCTACACATCAGATATTTACATTACAATTAATAACAACAGCAAAATTACAGTTATGAAGCAGCAATAAAAACAATTTTATGGTTGGGGTCACCACAACACAAGGATCTTTATTAAAGGGCCGCAACATTAGGAGTGTTGAGAACCACTGAACTGGGAACTAAGCATGCAAATATATGAGCCTATGGGGGCCAATCTCATTCAAACCACATTTCAGCCCAAGAACCACCTATGATGAAGAATGAGAAGTTTTTTCTTCCTGAATTTGGAAGTCCATTAATCCCCAAATTTTATGGTTTCATTTTTCTTAATAGTTGAATGATATTCCATTTTGTATATGTACCATATTTTCTTTAACCATTCATCTGGTGATGGACATGGATGGACATCTAGCTTGGTTTCATTTCCTTGCTATCATGAAGAGTAGAAATACAATGGACATAAAAATATCTTTATGTAAGATAAGGACTTCTCTAGGTATATGCCCAAGAATGAAATGGCCCAGAAGACTTTACCTAGGGGCTAACACCAGAGTTTGCTGTCTTGGGATTTCTACTGGAGTCATAAAACAAGACCAAATGTAGTTTTAAGAGAAGAGGACTTATTTCAGCTTCCACCTTTCAAGTTACACTCTACCATTGAAGGAAGTCAGGGCAGAAACTCAAGGCAGGAACTTGGAGTTAGGAACTGATGCATAGGCCTTCAAGGAATGCTGATTATTGACTGGCTTTGTCCAAACAGCTTGCTAAGTCTTCTTTCTTCTACAGCTTAGTATAAGTATTAAGTACTGATGCTATTCTTAAGTACCTGGGTACACCCACATAAATCATTAATCAAGAATAAAACCTACAGAATTGCTTCAGACAATCTGGTGGAGGCATTTCCTCAGTTGAGGCTCTTATTCCCAGATAACTCTACTCATATTAACAGTAGCAGCAAAACAGTTAGGATAACCATAGAAATTAAATAACAAGGAGATAAAACTACCAATTAATAAATAGACGAATTAAATTGACAAAGATCTTGAAAGAATAAGCAGAAATGGCCAATTAAAACTTTAAAAAGTCTTCACCATCACTAATCACCAAAAGTCAGAATGGCTTGCATCAAGAAACCTGACCACAAATGTTATAGAGGATGTGGCAAGAGAGTAACCATTACTCATGCTGGTGGGAATGCAGATTAATATAGCCGTTATGGAAATCATTTTGGAGGTTCGTCAAGAAATTAAGAGTAGAAGTACCATATGGGCCAATTTTAACTTTTAATAGATACACATTAAGTGATATTTAGTCCATAAACATCCTACTGATACTTTGTAGCTAATCCAATTACTGAAGACAAATGCCAAAATGTTTAATTAAAATATAATAAAATATATTTTCTAGTTAAATTATGTATTATTAACAAGGGCAAAGTACAATTAAAATCTTCTCAAGCTAAGCAATTTTAGAATGAACATATGAAAACGGTCAAAAATATGCAAGCAGAAACAATGACTACATAAGCACATATTAGCTAACCACATCACGATGCTGGTAAGTCCCACTGAGATTTTAGTGAAAGTAATATAGCAACAGATAGCTTTTGGCAATCCCAAATCAATTCAACTTTGTCAATACAATTTTTTAAAACCTATAGAAGGATGGAATATTATTGATCCATTCATTTCAGTCAGTAGTCTCAGCATTAGAAATAAGGTCCTAAGTATGACTCAGAATTAGAGAAAATCCCATACCTGTGACAATATTGCCACATTATTCTTAAAAGCTTAATAATAATGGTGTCCTTAACATGCAAAGAAAAAGAACATTTATTCAGTAGGATGTTATGATACCATGTGATGCAAATAGCAATACTGAAAACTCCATAGGTCAGTATTTAACACTTGATATATTCTCTAAGAAATATAAATGGCTTATTTCTGTGTTTATGACTACAATGTAAGTTCACACAGAAGAAATCTTGAAAATCATAATTGACTCAGCCTTCAATACTGAGTGCAATGATTTCTTGTATTTAGTTTCGAAAAGAGAGATTTCTTACATTGTCTGGTCTTCCTTTGTAAAATCAGTTCAACCAGCACCTGCATATGTCTCCAACCCTGGAGAAAATCTTCATGCATTCTTGCAATTTAAGCTTTTGCCTTACTGCTTTGAAGACTTTGCTTCGTATTGCAGCTTGGATTAACCTTGCCAGCCCCTTAGTACGTTAACCTCAGCACTGATTACACTGTTCCCTCCATGTAGAAGAATTCACTACTTTCCTTCAATCTTTTCAGCTTCACTTCAAATTACAATACTCAGCAATGCCATCTTTAATTCATTGATTTTCACCTTTCTGTCCATTCTAATCTGTTCCCTTAATATTATCCAGCTAAAAATCCTCCAAATGTGTGTATTGGTGAACTTCCAATCATGGAAGTTCTTAGAATGCTTTCCTCTCTGTCAAGATTGTCCCCATATTACTTGATGATCAGCTAATTGGTTAACAAAAGATTTTTCACCTCTGTTCTATTCACAGCCCTTTTCTATCTAGCATCTACCCATCAGTCATCAAACATACAGCATCTGTATTCTACCATTCATCTCCCATTCTCATCACACAGTACTGTAATAAAGAGTTCTGTGATTTTTTTTTCTTTGCTGGCACATAAACTCTTGATGACAGAGTTTTCTCTATTTCTTAACACTCGTGATAAATGTTTATGAATGAATAAGCTATGAAATAAAATTGTTTTGTATTTTGACAAGAACATACATCAGTTGTGCAAAGATAAAATCACATAAGGTAGGTGAGGAAGCAGCATTTTTTTTTCAGTTTTTTTCTTTTATGGTGACTGCATTGCTCAGACAACTGAAATCATCTTATACAACCACATTGAATGCAAAATTCTTTGTTTTCATAATTTTATCTAATTTTCACAGGAACCTTATGAAACAAATTCAATATCATTGACAGCTGATAAAACAAGTTGATTGTGAAACTCACGTTCAGGGCACACAGCTATAAATTGACTGAGGCTAGGTTCACTTTATAGAAACTATACCATTACCTGTCATCTAAGCTTCCTTTAGTTAATTTTTTTATTTATGACACTATGAGTTTTAATTCACCTAGCAAAATCTATTCTGTGGTTTTTATCTCACAAATTCAGATGTTTTTAGTGGTTGAGACTTGTTCTGATTCAAGGTGTCATTACCTCCTTTTTCTCCCGGGACTTTTTGCAAAAACGGTGAATGGATAACAAGAAATAATGTCAGAATAATGAGGAAAATGGAAATGAGACAGAGGACACAAGAGAATTCACCACCACTGCTCAGAGTGTATAAAGTAGATGCATATAGAGTCACTGAAAAGTAGAGTGAAAAGCTCAGGACTGGGACACCAAGAGAGAAAACAGCAGCCAAAGGTGTAGGAAGATTTGACCAGGCACACTTGGAAATACTTGGAGTTTGAGAATATATGTACATGGGACACAGAAGGGTAGGGTGACACTTAAAAAAATTAATGGAGGATCTCTAATTAACCTTTTTCTTCCCTGTTACCCAGGAGAAACCAGGACAGATTTTTGTTTATGCTTCTTAAAGGAATTGTGGGGTAGGTGGATTTTTTTCTTCAAATACATTGACGAGATGAACATGGAAGAAAAGGGGCTGGTATAAAAGGTTCAGGGGTGTTCCCAGGATCTGGAGATTCAAACAACTGCATGCCTCAGAATAGCTGCCATTCAAAAATGGTTCAAATTAAAAATTGTTGGTGTTGCTTCATTATTGACTCATTTTTAAGTAAAAAGGAACAACAACCTTAATAATTTAAATCATGTTAGTAGCAAAATAATTTCAAAATACCCTAAGATTAGTACAAAACAAAAAACCTGCATATCAGAACTATTCCAGAAAAGTCAATTAAGGCTGGAGGTATCACATTAAACTTATATTACAAACTGACAGTTTTCAAAACAGTAATATATTGGCATGGAAACACACAGAGACTAGTGTAGCCCAACAGGGAGCTCAGAAATAAATCCAGATATATGCAGTCAGTAAGTTTTGGAGAAAAGGTATCTTCTGCTATGGAAGATACAAGATCTTCTCTTGTACACTGTAAAGATTTACCACTGGAACTAGTTTAATAAATACTAATTGGCCAGAAACCAGGCAGGAAGTATAGGTAGGGCAACCAAACTAAGGATGATGGGAAGAAGGACAGAGTCAGGACTCACCATCCAGACACAGGAGATGCAGGAGATGAACACGCCATGTTAATAAAGGTACATCCAAGTGGCAGAGCATAAATGAGGAATATGGGTTAACTTAATATGTAAGAGCTAGTTAGTAAAAAGCCTGAACTATTGGCCAATCATTTACAATTTGTATATGCCTCTGAGTGATAATTTGGGAAGCAGATGCCAGGTATTTGGGAACAGAGGGTTGAGACAGGAAATGTCTGCCTATATATAACCTTCCAACATGTGGCCGAAATTTCCACATAAAACCAAAGTTTAAAGAAGGATTCTAAACACACAAAAGTGAAGTCAAGTGCAGCTTCTTGGTAGCTGCTTTTTCTCAGGCAAGCTCTGTTTGCTGATCGTGAGCAGAAGCATGTCTCCTTAAAGAGAAGACTTCAAGGTTCCATGGTAGCAGTGGGCAAAAATGGGTGGCTCTTCTAAGAGGACCTACTGCCAAACATTTTTTTAATTAAGAATTATTTTTATTCATTTTACAAACCAATCACAGAACCCCCTCTTCGCTCCTCCTGCCCCTCAGCAGCAAGCAGCCAGCAGCATGCTACTCAGTGGTAAATGTGCCTCCATCATGAGACTAGAGTCTAAGGAAACCAAGTGGGAGGAGCCAGCACCAATGTGCCACGATCTAAATTGCACAGAAGCTTTTGTTTGTTTGTTTGTTTTGCTCATGCAGACAGGAAAGGTTACAGATGCACAGTAAGGACAGATTCAGACAAAACGAGCCTCTAAATGGTTACAGTGTCCCAGAAATCCATCTTCTGTGTATATACAAAAAAAAAAGAAAGAAACATCAAATCAACGTCTAGGAAAGATATCTCTTCTTCAACGTTCATTGAAGCATCATTTTTACAACAACCGTTGCATGGAAATAATATAAATATCTACCTAGAGTATAATTGGTGGGAAAATATTCCATACAGACTTAATCAAATATTATTCAGCCTTTAAAAGGAGATCAGGCCATTTGTCTTAATATGGATGAGCTTTGAGAGTATTATGACAACTGAAATAAGCTGGACACAAAAATACGAATTATTTGACTTAGAAATGGAATGTAAACAAAAATTACATGTCCAGAGATAGAGAATAAAATGCTAGTTGCCTAAGGATGTTGAGGAACAGAGAACAAGGAACAGGAGGATTAGGTTAAAGTAACAGAAAATCATAATAAATATCAACAGACTTCTAACACACAATATAGGGACTATAGTTAAGGATATTCTACTTAGGTACTTCAGCTAAATAAGTTACAATTAGCTACTTATGCCCTGTACAATAGAACAAACTATAAAAATAACAGGAGGGCAACCAAATTAAATGATGACTGTGCTACTATGACTCACTACTTTGCTGTCTTGGTGTTCCTCATAACATCATGTTTTAATCTCTCAGTGTTTAAGAAAATTAACAAAGAAAAAGTATGAGATACAATAGAGACAATAGAGGAAAGAAATGGAAATTGTATAAATAATAATCTGAAAAAGTAACTTGACATACTAGAATATTTAAAAGATTGAGCAGTTACTACACATTTAATAACATAACTAAATTTATTTCTCTAAAATAATGTCCGTAGGTATTGCTCAATGATCAAGTAGAAGAACAATTTTCCAGAATGCACATCTGAAATACATGGAACAAGGTCAAAGAAAATGAAAACCAGGAATAGGTACTCCAGGTTCCAGAAATTAGAACACAGGAGGATACAATAGAGAACGTACGACCCACAGCTGAAGGAAAGTTCTTCTCACTTAAAAGTACTCAGTGGTAACTGATAAGTGAAATGAAAATTGATTCACATAAAAATGTCAAGGTGAACATTTCTAAAACCAAGAGTAAATTTAATGGTGTAAAACATAAAAAAAGAAAAAGTCACCTAAAAAAATGTATCATACTGGCACTACACTTCTAAGAAGCAATATCATTTGCTGGGAAGCAATGAAAAACCACCTGCAAAGACTTCTGGGAATATTATTTGAGTTGGGTGTACTCACCATCCATTAACAGTGAAGGCAATTTTGCCAAACATGAAGATATCAGAAAACATAACTTCCGATAAAACTTTCCTTGAGAAATTACTTGAAGATGTATAACAGTAACATAAAATGATCATAACTAAGTAATATAACACAGAGAGAAGAAAAAAGCCAGGAGACTAAGTGAGTATTGAATTTGGAGAAAAGAGAAAGGACTTGAAAGAGAAGTCATTAGAGAAAAAGCAGTAGGGGAGATGATGGGATAGAATAGCTTCCTTGAATAAATGCAGTGATTAATGATGAATAAAACAAATAGAGGCACAAAATGCAAATTTCAAAACAATAATGAATGGGAAAGATAGCCACAAATTTTAAGAGAAAACAGAACAGTTTTGAAGATCATTTCTAAGAAAGCAAACTATGCCCAGCCGATGCAGTACCAGAGGGAAAGCCAGATGGGCTTGCAGAAAGAACAGGGAAGAAGCTAGATGAAGCTTGATGCCATCAGGGCTGTTGGGAATGAGGAAGATTCCTCCCAAGGAGAGTAAAGGATGGCAAACAAAAATCACCAATAATTTTTTTTTAACCTAAAATAACTTCAATGTGTAAAAAACCAACTTTTGTTTGGCTTGATTTGGATCAAACATGGTGACATGTAAGAAACAGTAATTGATTTTTATATTTTCCATGGAAAGGCCTAAATATTACTCATTGCAACACAAATATAATAGTGGCATTCCATTAAAGCTCTGCAATGAATATTTACACCACTGTCATCATTGTGAATAATGTTTCCTGAAGGGCTTAGGGGGCAGCAGAGAATTAATATAGACTAAGGGATATAATGGCTTCATGATGGTTATGGAACAGGATGTAAATGCACTCAACCTTGACAATGCAGAAGCTAAAATACAAAGGATGAAACCTGGGAGTCAATGATGGGAGCAAAAATGAGAACTAAATTGGAGTAAGGATGAGTTATAAACAACCAAGTTCTCATTCATAGCAGGGAGTGTGTACATAAATTAATAACTTCATAAATCAATAAGCAGACAGATAAGCCTATCTTGATAATGCAAATACAAAGCCGAAAAGTTATACTGTAAAGCATGGTGATTTATTTGATATCTAAACCATGAATAAATATTAATTTGGCAAAAATTTAAAAATTAACTCATATGTTGCATGTAATATAAAATGGTTTGGGACTTGGTTGTATTTGATTTTCAGATATTTTGACCTTAATATTATCCTATTTCACAACAATTATAAAATATCATTGACTGCAAGATGCATGTCAATTTCAGAAATATTAAAATATGGAGATAAAAATGAATGCTTTAGAACCAACATAATAGGAAAGGGCAGACAAAATTCATGCAGATGTCCTCTCTAATGTACAAGAAAATGTAGCAGAAACTACTGCAGGGGTGAAAAAGATACTGAAAAAGTAGTTTATTTCCAAGAAGGACACATCAGCATGTTTATCAGACTGCAGAGGGTGATGTTTCATCAACATTTGGTTTCAACCCCAGATGGTGACATGCACACAAATATGGTTAATGCAAAAGCCTCATTCTCCAAAGTGTTGCTGCAAGAAATCCATATACACTGAATGTTTAATTTACAAATAAAACAAAGGAGTATAGTTATCTGCTTATGTATGACAAAAAATAGGCACCTCTGAGTGTCCCACAGAAAACTGTGTTTGGTCGTTGCATGATGTAAACCCCAGTCATTAAGATGATTTTTCCTTACTGATTTAAGGTAACAAATATTTTCATCAGTAAAAACATAAGATACAAATAGTCTTCTATGTGTACTTATGAAGTCTCAACAACATGGCCTACTAAATGAGACCTAACAATGTCAACACCAGTTGACATGCCAATGTGGCTGAGGGAAATCTCATGAGGCTCCACCCCTATATGAACAATTATAAGCAATTAATGACTGTTAAGAGAAAAACCAGTGTTCTCCAGGAACCAGCCCCCAGATAGGTTGTGCAATTCCAAGAGGTTAGCTCTAAACACATAAGGTTGCATTTGTGTGTGTGTATGTGTATGTGTTTTTACCAATAATAATTAAAGAAAAGGTCATGAATTTAAGGAGTAGACAAAAGAAAGTATGGAATGTAAAAAGTAATTCAATAACCAAACAAATGTCTTAAAAGCCTTCCATTCACTGGAGCTATTTTCTGATGGAAGAAATTG
The DNA here is from genome assembly GCF_949786415.1 of Peromyscus eremicus. Lineage (NCBI taxonomy): Eukaryota > Metazoa > Chordata > Mammalia > Rodentia > Cricetidae > Peromyscus > Peromyscus eremicus. The sequence continues at coordinate 16,687,635 of NC_081437.1, read as the reverse complement.
CCTCAATAAAAACAGTGTTTTCAATGTCATGCATGGAGATCTTACAAATATGTGATCTTTCATTCATTTCTTAAGGAAGGTACCATTGGTTATATTTTTTCAACCATCAATGCATAGTAAATTAATCTGTGATAGTTTGGGGATCATTATTCCAATGATGAATATTTCAGGCATTTCTAGAATAGTCCAATGAATATTTGAACAAAAGTCCACTTTGTCTTAATGGTATTTCAGAAAACAGTTTGAGATTGTCTTCCAAGAAGAGAAGGATTTGTGTAACACTGAATTGTCCTATGGACTTGTCTGATATTAAGGCGCTGGGCTGTTTAGATCATGTTGTTTAATGATAGTGAAGAATTAACTGTTCTCTATTTGTTTGATGTACAAATATCAAAATTTCATGTGCTTTACACTTTGAAAGTCTATAGAGTTTATTAGACATGTATGACAACTTGATAATTGAGCCAATATTCATTGTGTCATTCATCTCTTCAAACATTTGAGATATTAATTGAATCTATAAAGAGTAGAAGTTTGGTTTTAGGGTTTGGGTAGTGGTTTGTCTCATGGTTTCAGAGCTTTCAATCCATAGCCAGGTGGTTTTACTGTTTGGGTAGGTAAGTCCCTGAACCTGTGAAACCAGTATCCCTTTCATGAAGGATATGCAGCCAGAACTCTGATTTTCTTTCACTGGACTCAGTTTCACTTTGTAATATTGCCATAGGCTGGTGATAAGGCCTTTAGAATATGGACTTTCAGGGATATTTATGATTTAAATCATGAACCCATATTATCACAGTCAAGAGATGAATTGCTTGATCTCAAACCCGCTTTTTATACCTTCTTCATCACATCCATTTGCATCATCCCAAGAGTATTGACCATTATCCTACATCTCAATGTTGATTCCTTTGCATATTTTATTTTTCAAGATTTGTTTTGTTTTTATATGTGTGTTTATACATGTGTATATATGGTCATGTGTGTATGGGGGGCACGGGGTGCCTACAGGTGCCAAAAGATGGTGTCAGATCACCTGGAGTTGAATTATGTAGGTGCTGTGATTCAAACTCCAGTCCTCTTGCATGAATGGTACATGTTATTAACTGCTGAGTCATCCTCCATCTCCCACTATTTATTTTTAATGCCTTCACCTGTTTTAATTTTATGTGAGTAAAATAATACTATAGAAACATAAATGAAAAATATTATCCTATCAAAAGTACACCTGTAGCCAGTATATAGGTTAACAGTAAATTTTCCAGCTTTTCTTTTCAGAACTTGAAAAGAAGCTAGAAGACTCCTATTTTCTCTGAACCTCAAACAGCCTCTTCGAGAGTCCAGTTAAACAACAATGATGAACATAAAATCCCTTGCTGTGATATAGGATTGTTTATCAAGCGTGTAAAGAAGGAATTGCACTACGACAAAATGGATCATTCAGATGACAAGCTAAGCAAAACAGTGAAACCAGTGTACTCCATACTGCTCTGAAGAAAGCCAGAAAAACTACAGGAGCACAGGATAGCTGCGAGCGTCATACGGTTTAAGTCGCCTTGGTTATAACCTGACAACCCTTGACCTGTTCATGAGTCTGTACACTGAGAACATGGTATTCTAGGATGCTGATGATTTTGTTAGGTAGATTTATTATTAGACACAAAGACGGCTCTGGGAAGAGTTTGGAAGAAGAGCAGTTTCATAGTTTTAGAAGGACAGGAAACCTACCATTCAAGAAAGAGCAAAGGGTTTGTCCGCACATGGATTGCAACTATTCTAAAACTGTTACAAATCTGTGCAGGAATCTTTTAAGTAGTTCTAGAGTCCATTGCAATTCTGAAAAATCACAGTTATGAAATTGAATGACTTTAATAGAACTTGTATTTTTTTCATGAATCAATGATTTGCTTATTCATTGAGGCTGCCTAGTAATAGTTGTTCTCAAGATGGCATCGTGTTACTGTCTAGCTGCTGCCTTGCTGCTGTCATCAGGTGAGAAGTTTATGATTTATGTAATAGCTACATCATTCATAAAGACTGATATTTGGGTAGAGCCCACTTTAAAGATAACAGAAGCAGAAGTTTCCATGACAAAGTACTTCAAAGACCAACTGGAAAGGAACAAATTAGATTCCACCTCCTGATAGAATATTGTTTTGTACTATGGAGAATAAACTATTGTCATGGGTGTCAGAGTTATTGTATTACATGAAGCAAAATTTGAATGTTTAACATCTTTATCAAATCATACCAACAGCTCAGCAGAGAAGATAGATGAGGTTATAACCCCAGCTTGTTCCTGTGAAATCTTTTGTATTCATAGATTAATAAGGAATTCAGAGCCAATGAGATGGCTTAGGCAGTAAAGGAGCCTACCACCAAGCCTCATTACTGAGTTTCATTACTGGGGACCCACAAGGTTGAGGGAAGGAACTGATTCCACAAGTTTCCTATGACCTTGTATTAAACTATATTAAACAAAATGCTCACACATATACATAAATAATCTAATTTAAGAGATGATTCAGTGGTTGAGAGTGCTACTTCCCTTGCAAAGGATCCGAATTGGGTTCCAGCACCCAAAATGGGCAGTTCTCAAGCTCCAGTAATTTCAGCTCCAGGTGACACAACATCCTCTTCTGGCATTTGAGGGTATCTGCACTCGCACACACATATACACATAAAAAATGAGATAAAAGTCAAATATTAACCCCATTAATTCTTTCCTTTTATTGAAAATAGACCTTTTCACACACTATAAACTCATTGCAATTTCTCTCCCCGACTCCATCTTGTTCCTCCCCTTCTCCCACTCCATCTGAATCCACCTCCTTATATATCTCTTGCTAGAAAATCAACAGGCATCTAAGGAATATTAAGACAGTACAATACAGTAAGATAAATAAAAAGCAAACAAATAAGAATATGACAAACAGCCAAACAAGAAAAAGATCCCAAGAAAAATCACAGAAATGCATATAGATGTAGAGACACGTGTTCACACACAAAGAAATCCCATAAAAGCCCCAAACCAGAAGCCCTAATATATATATGCAAATGACCTATAATGTTAAAACAAGAAAGTCTTAACATTATTATTAGACAAAGACACTCCTCATTGACTTCAGTTTCTGTTGGCCACTTTGTTTCCTCAGTGACACACCCTTGGAGAAAACTGATATTTCGTTTACAAATGACAATGCATTGGAGATAGCTTCTGGGTTAAGGATGGAGGCTTGTTTCCACTTCTCCTCTCAGCTCTAGGACCCCATCTGATGCAGATGCATGCGGGCTCAGTGCATGCAGCCACAGATTCTGTGAGCTCATATGCGCACCAGCCATTTTGTATCTAGAAGGCCCTGTATCCTTAGTGTTCTCCATCTCCTCTGGCACTAACTCTTTTCCAGCCTCCTCTTTGGCAGAGTTCCCTGAGCCCTCAGGGAAGGGCTTGGATGTAGACACCCTGTTTAGGGATGAGTGTCTTAAGATCTCTCTCTATGGACATTTCTCTAGCTATGAGTGTCTTTATTTGTTCCCATCTGCTGCAGGACAAAGCTTTTCTGATGAAAGTTGAGCAACACGCTGACCTGAGTATTACAGAATGCCACATTCCTTTAGCAGAACAGTAGTATTTGGTTATCCCCTAGGTCCCTGGTCTATCTAGTCTCATGTTCTTGGTCACCCAAGCAAGGTTGGGTATGAGTTCCACGTCGTGAAGTGGACCTTGTCTCAAATCAGAGCGACATGCTGGTTGCTCCCACAAGCTTTGTGCCAATTTTGCAGCAGCATATCTTGCAGACAGGTCACTCTTGTAAAGCAAAGAGTTTGGGGCTCTGTTGGTGTTTATCTTTCTCCTTTCGTAGTATGCAGAGTACCTTCCAGTATCATAAAGAGTAGTACATCATTTTGTTTTTATTTTATGTAAATGAACATCTTTCTTATATATATCTGCATTCCATGTGCATGCCTGGCAACAATGGAGGACAGAAGAGAGCATCAGATTCTCTGAAACTGGAATTACAGATGAGTGTAAATTGCCATGTGGGTGGGTGTTGGGAATCAAATCCAGGTCCTCTGGAAGAGCAGCAAGTGCTCTTAGATATTGAGCCATCTCTCCAGCCCCTAATGTAATATTTTTATAACTTTATGTATTTGTATTATGTATAGTATTTGGGAAATTACAGAAATATTGTGATTATTTTAGTTTTAAGTAGCATATACGGAATACAAGTTATTTGTCTATGTTTTTAGTTATAATTTTATTTAAATTGTTTACAAACAATACATTTTGATCATATTCTTCCTTCCTCCCAAGTCCTACCATATCACCCCATCTCCCTATCTATCTAACAGTACAGAGGCAAAATACAATATTCATACTTACTAACCTACAAATGCAAGGTTATCTGGCTCTTTGGCCACAGAAACCTATTTATCACTGCGACCCTCTTTTAAGAAAGTACCTACTGTTGTATAACAGAAGGATATTCTTCATAGGACTGAGAGTCAAATGAGATGATAGACATGAAAAGTAATTGGATACAAAATTAATCTCACTAGATTAATTGGCTTGGAATTTGTTTATTTGTCATTTGCTTGTTTCGTTAGATGTATTCACATGTAACTCAAACTGGCTTTGAATTCACTAAGTAGCCAAAGAGAACCTCAAACTTTGTTCTACCTCCAGAGAGTTCTGGATTACAATTGTACTCTACCATGCCAGGTTTATGCAGCTACATTCAAAGCCAAGGGGCACTTCTTCCTAAAAATATTTAATTTATATTATTGTGTGTGTGTGTGTGTGTGTGTGTGTGTGTGTGTGTGTGTGTGTGCGCAAATGCAATGAAGTTCCTACACAAGACAGAGGGGATTCCAAATAGGTGAAATTATATGTGGCTGATAAATACTTAAAGAAATATTCAACATCCTTAGCCATCAGGGAAATGCAAATCAAAACTACTTTGAGATTCCATCTAACACCTGTCAGCATAGCTAAGCTCAATAACTCAAGTAACAGTTCACGCTGGCAAGAATGTAGAACAAGGGGAGCACTCCTCCATTGCTGATTGGGGTATAAACTTGTACAGCCACTATGGAAATCAATATGGTTGTTCCTCAGAAAGTTGGGAATTGATGTACCTCAAGACCCAGCCATACTACTCTTGGGCATATACCCAAAGGACACTCAGTCCTACCACAAGGACAGATGTTCAACTATGTTCATTGCAGCTTTATTCATAATAGTTAGAAACTGAAAACAAGCTAGATGTCCCTCAACAGAAGAATGGACAAAGAAAATGTGACACATTTACCTAATGGAGTATTAGTCTGGTATTCAAAAAAAATGAGATCAATTGCAGGCAATGGATAGAACTAGAAAATATCACTGTGAGTGAGGTAACCCAGACCCAGAAAGATACATGTGTGTGATATGTATTTGCTTATAAGTAGATATTGGCCTTTGAGTAAATGATAACACAAGCTATAATCTGTAAAGCCAGAGAAGTTTGGTAAAGATAAAGGTCTAGATGCTGGACTCTAGAGGGGTACACATGAATCTCCCTAGGAAAGGGAAATAGAATATATTTTACAGGCAGACTGGAGCATTTGCGGGAATAAGAACAGGAGTATCAAGTGGCCATGGGAAAGGGAGATAGGGTACAGGGAGAGAATTAAAGGAGAGACAGCTGGAATTGAGGGTTGTTTGAATGATGATATGGAAACCTAGTGTAGTGGAAACTTCCTAAAATATATCAAGGTGATCCTAATGAGGGCTCCTAATAATAGAATATACACAGTCTCAATTGGCCATCTCATTGCCAAACAAGGCTTCCAGTAGTGGATCCAAGTTGAATTAATTTGAGTTGTTAGCAAAGGGATTCCATGGAAATCCCCAAACAACCAGGCTATTGCTAAAACAGGTTACACTTTTCAAACTGACAGTGCGGCTCCAGGGCCAAGGACAACACCCACACAACTCATTGGACATAGAGAAGTAGAGCTGGTTTCTACATAGAGCTATACTGTGGGAAGGTACTATGCAGGCAACCTAAAGAGAAACAGAAACACCAACCCAGCCACAAAGCCTTTGACCTACAATCTATCCTGCCTGCAAAATATGCTAGAGCAATGGTAGCACAGAACATGCGGGAATAGCCAACCAATGTCTGATTTAACTTGAAACCCACGCCACTGGAAGATAAGAAACCTGACAATGTTTTGGTAACCAAGAACCAGAGACTAGATAGCCCAGACAGTAAGGGTAAAACCAAACATTACTATTGTTGTTGTTTGTTTGTTTGTTTGTTTTTGTTTTTGTTTGGGGCTGGGTATCAATACAATGATTCCTAATGATACTCTGCCAAATTCATAGATCAGTGCCTTATTTAGGCATAATCGGAGAGTCTTCCTCCTCTGGCAGCAGGTGGAAACAGATGCAGAGACCCACAGCCAGACACTTCATGGAGAGAGGGTCTAAATGGGAGTTCTCCACTAAACCCCTCCCCTCAGAGTTCAGGGGACCCATTGGAAGAGGAGGCAGAGAGAGTGTAAGAGACAGAGTGAGTGGAGGGCACCAGGAAAACAAGGTCCTCTGAATCAACTAAGCAAGGTGCATATGAGCTCACAGAGACTGAAGCAGCAGGCACAGGGCCTACATGGGTCTGCACCTGATCCTCTGCATAGATATTATAGCTTTTAGTTTAGTATTTTCATGGGACTCCTGGGAGTGAGAATGAGTCATCTTTGACTCTTTTGCCTGCTCTTGGGACTCTTTTCCCCCCTGTTGGTTTGCCATGCACAACTTTAATACAGTGGTTTCTGCTTCATCATTTTATCTTATTTTGTTGTTATTTTTTAGATGCCTGTTCTTTTCTAATGAGAGACAGAAAGAGGGTGGATCCCGAAGAGAGGGGTGGTGAAGAGGAACTGGGGGGGGGGGGGATGGGAAACTATAATCCGGATATATTGTATGAGAAAATAATCTATTTTCACAAAAAAAAAAAAAAAAAAAAAAAAAAAAAAACTTGGGTCCTCTGGAAGAGCAGTTAATGCTTTTAACTGCTGAGCCCTCTCTCCAGCCCCCACCCCCCATATTTTATATCTTATATTATATATAATTGACTATATTTATGTATGCTATAAAATATCTCCCTCATTAATGTAAAAGACAACATTCTTTGGATTCACAAAACATTATAAAGCACTAATTGATAAATATGTAGCTGGAGAGTTTTCTCCCCAGGTCCTGCCAAGCCCTGGCAGTCCAACAGCCCACTCATCAAATAAACACACAGACGCTTATATTATTTAAACTGTTTGGCCTAATGGCTCAGGCTTCTAGCTATCTAGTTCTTACATCTTAAATTAATCCATTTCTATAAATCTATACCTTGCCACATGGCTCGTGGCTTACCGGCATCTTCACATGCTGTTTGTCATGGCGGCAGCTGGCAGTGTCTCCCTCCACCTTCCTGTTCTCTCCAGTCTCCTCTCTGTTAGTCCCGCCTATACTTCCTGCCTGGCTACTGGCCAATCAGTATTTTACTTATTGACCAATCAGAGCAACACATTTGACATACAGACCATCCCACAGCATAAATATATAAATATATATATACACATATATATGTGGTGTGTATGTGCTTGTGTGTGTGTGTGCACGTGCGTGCATGCGTACATGCACACACGTGCACAGTATATAGCTTTCTTCTCAGGTAGAAATTTTAATTTATACTCATGTTAAATGACTTTTATTGGATGAAACACCATGTGCTAAAGAAACTTAGGAAGGAAAGGGTTTATTTATCCTTACTCTTTCCTATTACAGTTCAACAACAAAGGCAGGCAGGGTAGGAACTTAAATGGGTCGGGAACCTGGAGGCAGGAGCTATTGCAGAGGTTTCAGGGGTGGGGGTACTGCTTACTGGCTTGATTCTCATGACTTGCTCAGCTTGCTTTATATAGAACCCAAGACCACTAGCTCAGGGATAGCCCCACCCACAATTTTCTGGGCCTCCTCCATCAATCGCTAATTAAGAAAATGCCCTACAGGTTGCCTACAGCTAGCTATTACGGATCCATTTTTCGCAACTGAGGGTTTGCTCCTCTGAGATGATTCAAGCTTGTGTCACATTGACATAAACTAGTCAGCATAATATAGCAATTTTAACATGATTTACATTTGGCTACACATTAAAGTGTAAGAAAAAGCGTTAAGGTATTCTTAAAACTTTTAACACTTTCATAGTATAGCTTACCTTGAACTATTTATGAATAAACATTTTCAATGTGCATGCTTTTCCACACAATAGTATGCTCTGTGATGAGGAGTACAGAAATATTTTTCATAATCTTTCCAAATAACTGAGCTCATTCCTTCTAATATCTTAACCTGGCTCTGAAATTATTTATATTCAACAAATATTTGGCCTTTGTGTCAGTATTTCAAAGGCCTCTGATTTTACCTCTTTTCTGCCACTTCGTAACTAATGTTATGATTCTGCCCTGACCATGTCTCTTCATAACTATGTGGTCTCATTTCATCTACTCCTCCCATCTTGATGATTATGTAGCTCTTGAGCAAACAGAGAGTTTAGCAGTTTTCTAGACTACTGAAAGCCACTGCAGATTCTGATATTGCCCTTTACATGTTTGTATATGTTCAGAAAGATACATGTACATTATTAGGCCGTGGCTTTCAGTTGTCTTACATCCTAAGAAGTCCTCCATGATATAATAGGAAAAATGCCATGTAAAAATATTTTACAAATATTTACAAAAAATATTTGTAAAAAATACAAATATTTTAACCATCAAGCATCTTTACTAAATGTCAAGTGTACTGTTTTGAAGGTCAATATTTGCTTAACTACATGAAATTGTACAATGAACCTCAAACTATAATTTTAAATAGGAAAAAAGGCTATCAATGTCAATGATTACACACATAGGGGCATTTTAGGACATGGTTCATGATGTATCATCTTATACTGTAAAAGCAAATAAATTCTACATTTTTTTGCTACAAGGTAACAGTTATGTTCCATTCTGTCTATTTTGATGTCTGTATTTATGAATGGCTGTATGAGTATGCCTGGAGGAAAAATGCCTCTAAATTTAGCTGTGAAGTTTAATAATACATGTTCAGTGTTGTTGAAATTGCCTTCCAAAATTTCTTTCTCTTTTACACTTAGACAAGTCAGAAACACATGCTTCTGTTTTCTGTGTGTCTTTGACTCATTATATAATTGATAATCTTTTTACACCCTTAAAAGCAAACTCTGTCCCCAAGTTATTTATCTCTTTTGGCAAAGTTAAATGTTAAAAGTTTTAAGTTGTCTAAGATCTGATTATAGAAAGACATGAGCATTTGGGGGTAGATTTCAGAAGGGAATCACAACTATTAAAATATTCCACAGCATTTGTCATCCTGCATTTTTCTTAAAGTACTGTCATGCATTCATATAACCAATCTGATGCCATTCAAACAGTAATAACATGAGTATGTCAAAGAGCTTTCTAGCAGACCCCAAAAGGCCAAGCTCACACATCTGACAGTGGAAGGGTGACCATGGGACAAATGACTCTAGTCATATCATTTGTTAATACTGTCCTTAGAATACTGTATTTCAATAAATATTATATCACCATTTTCCATTATACACCTAATACTTGGACTGGCCTCAAACAAAATTAAGGTTACATTGTTGAAAAGGACTGGTAACATATATGTATGTGTATTTAAATATATGCTAATAAACTGAACATAATAAGCTTTAGGTTGTTATTGAAAAAATTCCTAGACTTCAATTCTTCTGATGGCTTTTACACTGCAATGACTAGTCAATATGTTAAATCTTTAAGCTGTTGTCCAATTTACCTCAAATGTTCCTTTCTTTAAACAGAGAGCAATTGACTCCACAAAGTCAAATTCTAGCTTCAGGTCAGTAAACAAGGTCTAAGTTTATCTATGGCTTGGCATTAAGAACACAGATTATGTCTTTTCTGCATTAAGATACAAAGAAACGATAAGACGAATTCACAGCTAAAAACATCTATCATAAAACATTTACAACTTGCCTGGCAAGAATACTGGTTAAGACATAAAATGCAGAGAAAATACAAATATTTTAACCATCAAGCATCTTTACTAAATGTCAAGTGTACTGTTTTGAAGGTCAATATTTGCTTAACTACATGAAATTATACAATGAACCTCAAACTATAATTTTAAAATTCCTGATTCAGAAGCATTTTTATCTTTTCCTGATTACATACTTTTTCTTAGAAAGCCAGGTATTTTATTTACAAATCAAAATCCTTGTCCAAACTGTTTTTTCTTGTAATATTATCTTTTCTATCATTATATTAAATTGTGAGTTTTATATTTTTATTAACCTAATTTTTAAAATGAGCTTATTGATGCATAAAACGTAATCTAGTGCATGTAGCTATTATGATAATTGAAGGAGAGGGATACTAGTGAAATCTACTAGGTTTCCTGAAACTAAACCTTCACTCTGTGCTTCTCCTTACCTACTAACTTTCTAACTGGAAAGTATAATTGTGTTAAATAATTTGTTTAGAAAATAAATTTATCATGGGCCTGGAGAGGAGGCTTAAAGATTAAAGAGCACATGTTGGTCTTATAGATACAGCTAAAGTAGACCAAAACACTCAATATCCTTTTATATTAAAAACAAAATCTGGTTTCTACATGGTAGTGTATGCCACAACACACATGTGGAAGCAGAGGAAGATCTGTGGGACTCAGTTATTTACCGTCAACATAGGGGTTCTGTGGATGCAACTTGAGTCTTTAGGGAGGGTGGATAGTGCCTAGATGGAGACCTACAATTCCTATTGGGTGGGTCAATCATTTGGTCAGTGGGCTACCACTTAAGAAGGAGGGACTACCCCTAGGAAGGCAGGTACAAATTAAACCATGCTATAGAGATAGGTGGAATAATTATCCCTTTACTGACATACTGTACTGTTAATTCCCAGTCCCAATAAGCAACCATGATGTTGCCATGACATTAATAGACTCTGAATGTATTTCTGATGCAGAGAGGTGTGGCTTTTTCTCTTGTGGATGACAGCTAGATCTAATTATACTTTTCTAACTGTAAGTTGTGCTTCCTTACTCTTTTTTAATGTTCCCCCAACCCTTCTCACCTTGTGGCTGCCTATGGCCATGTGGCTGACCTCTGGGCCAGGAACTCAAACAGCAGGCCTTTTCCCCTTCTCTTGTCCATTCTGAGGTTTACAGCCTGAGTGCCCTGAGGTTCTTTGAGTACACAAATTTGTATCCTAGAACCCCTATCAGCAAGCTACATAGCAAAAAAGGGAGCCCTTTGTGTTCTTATTTTCCATTTTCTTATTTGTAAAATTGGGATGATATTAGTATCACACATATATGAGTTTAATGTTATTATGGAGCCCTTGAACAATGTCTACTACACAATAGTATAAACTGTTAATCATTTTTAATGAAACTCTGCATGTGTTTAGAGCTTCTAAAGTGATTTCAACTATACGTTGTGCAAAGCCTGACATGTTACTTGATAGTGTCACTAATATTACAAAAGCACTTTTAAATACTAAATTTTCTCTGTGTGTTGCTAACATAGAAGAATAAATCCAGACTACACTTGCTGTGCCGTTCTTATTGTACTTTCTTGTTAATTGGAGAAAAATCTTTCTTTGCTATTGACATATTCGTACTATTTTTCCCTAAGTTTTCATGATAGGAAATCGCCTGAACAGAGTTTCTCATGGTGAAATATCATTCCATTTCAGAGTCAAAGTAACATTAAGCATGGTGTGCATTATAATAACAGAACTGCATTAACACTACTGATACATTGTTAGGACTTTTCAACCATGTCTGTTAGTGACCCTGGCCTATAATTATAATATTATTATTTTTGCAATTCCTTATTTCTTTTCTTCCTTCCTTCCTTCCTTCCTTCCTTCCTTCACTTCTTCCTTCCTTCCTTCCTTCTTTCCTATTTTCTTTTTCTTTCTTCTTTTTTTCAAGTCCTTGTGGTCAAACTTCATGCATACTGAGCCAATGTACAGTAGTATCCTTCTTGTAACTTTTTGCAAGGTTTACCAAATGACACTGTTTTAGTTTGGATCAAGCTGGTTTGAAGATTGTTTCAGGGTGAACATAAGTTCAAGTCAATCACAGTCATTGTCATCAACCAAATTTGACCATTATCTTTTACTATCACTGTGTGTATGTTTCTTTATGGGCATGTGTTTGTGTAGGCTGTGTCTACAGATATGTAAGCATGCATGTGGTCAGAGGTCAATGCTACGTACCTTTGTCCATCATTATTTTACTTTCTGAGACAGTCTCTCACTGACTAACTGGCTACCAAAGCCCCAGTCAGTTGGGATCCTCCAGTTCCCAACGTCCCACCACTGGCACTAGAATAGTAAGCACACAGCTTCCACAGGTGTGCCAAATGTGCAAACGCAGATCCTCTTCTTCTGTGGCAAGGACTTCAGAAATGAGACATCTCCTCAGCCCTACTTCCACTTTTGGTAGATTCATACTCTAAGGAAATTGATATATAATTAAAATATCTGAGAATGAAGTTGTTCATGTAGTCACTGTCAGAGCATAAATGATCTTTCATTATTAATATAAACAATACCTATTTCTTTATCTTTGATCAAATAGAAAATGATAGCTTCTCAAGCTTTGTGGGTATCTTTTAATCAACTTTAGACATTGGAAATCTTTTCTCCTATGCATTTTTGTAATTTTCCTCATTATTCCCTGTGTTCTAACCTATGCTTTAGCAGTTCTTTGTGTTTTTTTTTAATCCTATTTTTGTCTTCATGATAAACACTACTTTTGTAACAAATAAAAGGATATCAACTTCCAATTCAATGCAAGTTACCATCAACTGATCTCTTCTTGTGTTTGTACCTCTCCTTAGGTCTAAATATTCTGTCGTTGTAAAATACATGTTGAAGCACAAAAGATTAAGAGGATTATTTTTCTCTTCCCTACATTCAAAAGTACATATTTTTATTTCTCCTATTCATTATTAAATTGTAATATATTTTTAGTCAGATGTATTCTCTATGCTGCAAATGATTAGAAATTGGCTAAGACATGATTCATGTTCCTTTTTTCTTAATTCATGTGAGGTCAAGAAGGGAAACAGCACTCACTCTTTCTCTGGACCAGGGTCATGTTTACTATGTGCACTGTCCAAATTCCTTCTATTCAAGTTTATCTGCTTGATTTATGAAATGCTAAGCTGGTTAATTGTTCTCACTAAGAAGTTGTATTTCTAAGTTTTACTTTGTCTTTTAAGCAGGTGAAGTTAAAGCAGCAGTTTTAGTTGATTTATAGTATGTTAGTTATATTTAGCTCTTATCACATGAGTACCTTATGCTTAGCAATTATTTTTGCCTTAACTGTAAAATTTGAAGAGTAGTCAATATTTTTCTGCTTTGACTATTATTAGGCTCAATATATTTTATTCCAATAATTATAATTTTTGTGTTCTTATTTTAATGTCCTTTCTAAATATTATTTATGTTTTTATTGGCAAGATCTCATAACAATCAAACTAAATTCCTATTTCTTCAATATTTAGTCAGTATTTTCTCTATTTTTGTTCACTTAATTACTCACATGGTCATGGTAATCTATTCTGACTTAGAGATTGACCAGTTGCTGTTTTCTTCTTATGTTTTTACTTCTGAATCCTCTCTGGTCTACTTCTCTCACTCCTTAAGTGCATGCTACAGAATTTTGTTAATAGTAAATTATTTTGTTAAGTCTCTGATGTTTTTAATTTGCATTCCTATTGTAATAATTGTTGTGGAATATCACTTTAAGATATGTTACATTTGGTTATGTTGTGGAGCATCTGTTTAACAATGCAAAGATGAATTGCATTCTTTTATGTTGCATTTGTTTAACTCTATGAAGCTGTGATACTTGGCCTGTCTGAATCACCTGATTGGTCTAGTGAAGACCTGAATGGCCAACAGTAAGGCAAGAGAAAGGATAGGTGGGGCTGGCAGGCAGAAAGAATAAATAGGGAGAGAAACCTGGGAGGAGTAGAAGGAGGAGCAAGAAAAGAAGAAGAGAGAACACCAGGGACCAGCCACCCAGCTATACAGCCAGCCATAGAGTAAGAAGTAAAGAAAGGTGTACAAAATAGAGAAAGACAAAAATCCAGAGGAAAAAGGTAGATGGATATTTAGTTAAGAACGCTGACTAGAAATAAGCCAAGTTAAGGCCAGGCATTTAGAAGGAAGAATAGGTTTCCATGTGATTTATGTGGGAACTGAGTAGTGGGCCCAGCAAAAGAGCCAAAGAGTAAAGAGTAAAAACAACAATAATAGTCATTTAAGTACATATAAAAATCTAGAGTTTTTGTTATTGTTGTTGTTATTGCTGTTATTTTGTTCCTTATTTGAAAGTATTGTTTCCTTCTCTCCACACTCTGAAACATATTACTTTCAGGTAATTATTTAGTAATTTCAACTTGTTTGCTTATCTTAATTTTAATTTGTCTTGCCACCTAAGAGGAAAGTTTCATGTCTTCAGTCTGTTCAAGAACAGACTCTGGACTCTCTATAAATTCTCTTACTGTCATTTACCACTCCTCTATCTCTAGAATTCCTGGTCACTATTTGCTGGATTTTGTTGTTATGAATTTCTGTTGTGACTTAACTTTAAAAAATTATCTCCTATGTAAAAACAATGTTAGATCATTCTTTCAGGTTTTTCTATTTTTTTCCATTTATTCTGAATCTTACCTGTCATATAATAATTTAAGCTGTAGATACAAATTAAATCATCTCTTCTAAATTCTTAGATAACTATTGTACATTATATTTGATCTTTACAAAACACACTAATCTATTTTGTGTATTCAATTATATCATTAATTTAAATATATATACCCACATAATTCTACATAATTTGGTCAATCATTGATAGCTCCATTTTTCTACAGAACATTTTTCCATGATTTATCCTTTTGTGTTTTTATTAATTTTTTATATTAGACTTGATTTAAATATGGAAGTGTGGATCTTCCTTTTTAGTTTTTACCCTCTGAGGAATCTTTTAGTGTTTTAACTACATGGGAGAATAATTTTTACATAAATGTTTGTCTTTCAAAGTAGAAGATTACACTAATGCTACAAATCTGACATTTATCATTTGGAGATCATTACAGATTAATAGGATATATTTAGAGGGGTTTTTTTTCTATTTTACTTTTTATTAATTAAATTCCAAAAAGGTGTTAGTGAAAGTTTTCTTTCTTGTCTCCTTTTAGCTATAGCAAAATGTTTTCAGTGACAGTGCAACTCTTTTCAAGTTGCCTGACGTGTTATGGTGTGAATGGGGAAGAGCTTGGGGATCAGAAAGATCCCAGTTCTACACACCATCCCTAAGCATAAAGCCCTAGGACTCTAATTTCTGAAATATCTTTAAAAACTGAGAAACTCAGTTGTCATTTTTATAAAAACTCCAGCATAAGCAAAGGGTTAATGGTTATCTTTAGTTTTCCCTTTGTTTTATATCACTACTTTTGATGACCTCAAATAGGAATTCTCAATGACTGTATATAGTAATATGAATGGAAATCTATACTGATGGTTGCAACTGGCATTTATTTTAAATTGTCAGAAGTGAAAATGACTTGAAAGCCCATTGAAAGAAGAACGGATGAGCAAAATGCAGAAATGCACACATCCATGTTTGCTGAGAGCTTAAGAGGAAATTTTGATGTACACTTTATCACTTAAATTATGACATTTATGATTTTATTTGTCTAAGATAAATGCTGTCAAATTCATGAGGACAAAACCTATAAGTTTTAGGAAGGACAATGATGTTTGTGTTTAATGGGCACAAAGCTTTAGAGTAAAATGAGAAGGAAACAATTGAAGATCAAACCTCTATGGAGTTGGTACTTACAATGCCTGTATAAGAAATACACATAATGCCACTGAATCTCACACTTAAAATGATTTAAATAATAAGCTTCATTATGTATATTTTACAACACAAAAGATTAAAACCGATAAGGGCCTATTTGTTTTATACGGCATGTAAAATATTCTGTATCAAAAGTATAGTTGAACATTTCACAAGTTATTCATTATTTTGGAAAAAAAGGATAATTTACATCCTTTGTCGTAGTTTGCTTTTAAGTTTTTGGTTACTAAGAATGTGATGATGTCTAACACTTGCCTTGACTGATATGAAAAATCTGGTTCATAGATATGTCACATGTTTATGAAACTCTTTGTGGGCTCTATCTTTTCCATTAGTCCATGCCTACCCATTAATCGACACTGTGCTTTCAAAGTAATAGAACCTTATAATGGGTTCTTACAATCAATTTGAGTTCATTTTATAATTTTATAATATTAAAAAAAGGTGGGCGATAGTTGTACTTGACATTTTCAATTTCTATAAAAATCTATAATTCACTTAACAAATATCATATCCTAGTGTTAGGCTTTTGTTGGCATTATATGAAAGTCAGAGATATATTTGGGTAAAAACAAAATATTCCCAATATTGTTTTCTTATTTATGATATGTAGGGCCTACTCTTCTCTAAGCTCTCCAAAGAGTAGTCAACACTGTCTGGGATTAGAACACTTGAAAACTACTGCTGAGTTAACCACTAGGTTTTATATACAATTCAATATTGTGAGGTTTTATGTTCTACCCACTGCTGACTCACAAAGAACACAATTCAGCTTTAAAACTTGTTTTATATTCAACAGCTCAATTCTGAATTCTAATTATTCGCAGAGTCCTTTGGAACTTTTACTTATACAATCACATCACATTATAAAAAATGATCCATTTATTTACCAATTGTACTTTAAAATTCTCTTTGCTTTCTTTGCTGAATACAACTAAGTATATTATCTTATTAACATAAGGGAAAGTTTCCAACAGCGCAACAACAATATGATTTTGCTGTAATTCACTGTAGATTATATATATATATATATATATATATATATATATATATATATATATATTCCAAAGGCAAATTGCATCCAGATTTATTAAAGATACATCTTATAAACAATCATGGTATTTCAGGCAGGACATAGGCAGATGATCATTCACAGTATACAAGAGCTTTCAAACTCCATTTTATGTGGAGATTGCCAAAATCGGGAATACACTATAAAATCCAACCAAGTCTTCATTTAGTGCTCTGAATGGGGGAAGTTTAGATCAAGGGCTGACACTTCTCATAAGCATGTTGTTAAACAGCTTTTCACAAGTCAACCCTGACTTTCAAAAAAACAAAATAAAAATGGCAAAAATATCAGTATGAAGATCCAGAGTCTTTTAGAAAAAGAACTGCTGTTCTCAGGACGAGCATCATGTCAGTCATGTGTCTGCAAAGTGCAGATGACCTGCATTGGCAACACCAACCTAAGGGAGACAGCTTGCAGCAGGTGGTCTCCGAGGGTTTGAAGAGAGTTGAGTATATGTTGATGGTGGTGGACAGATGGAGATAGGCTATAGAAATCCATTTTGGGTTTTCCCACACTACCAGGTTTTTTAACTAAAGCAGCCATATGTGTCAGCATCAGGAATTCCATCCTGAGAGCCAAGAGGATTCTCTCAAAACTAACGGAGAAAGGTGAATTTCCCACATCAATTCAGCTTAGCGTCATATGCTACTTCCCGCACATAACACTGAAGTGTTCTGTGCACCAACAACATAGCTTTTTGTGAAAATAAAAAATAATTTTACACTACTTGATAAAAAAGTAGCATTTTGAATATCTCACAATCACCAAAAGTGCACAGCTATAAAAAAAATGCACACACTCTCCTTGACAACTCCGTCACCAGTAGCTCTCTATCCCTAGTCTATTTTGGCATCTCCACTTTCAGTAGGATTGTTCCCTCCCTTGCGAGCACCATCATCTCCCTGATTGTCTTTTGTTATCTTCTCTCCCTTCCTTGTAGGAGCCTTTTTAGGCTTGGGCTGTGGAAATGGAGTCTTAAGTTCAACCGATACCCTGTGTCTCATCCTTCACTTGGCTTTATCTCCTTTAGAATTCCCTTCGGCATCCTTTGTCTGTAGGACATGACAGCATAGGCCTGGGGACATAGGCACCCAACAGGGGTGGGGGTGGGGGTGGCATATGTACAGCCTGTAGCTTTGGTCATTCCTGTGTCTTTACTCCTTCATCACACTGATTATTTGCAAAGTATCTTTATGGATATAATTTAGGATTTTTTTCCAATTTTTAACTTGTTAACATCTTTTTACTGTATTTTAAACTTACCAAATTTTATTTCTATATACATTCAGTCATATTCATCTTCCTTCAGTTTATGTGGTACACTTACAATCTTAGACCGACATAACAATCTTGAGTTCTCAGACTCAATCTAATTTAATTGTAATGCTTTACCCTTTGTAGCATGAATTCTAATTAGTCTTTATAACATAAACCTGGAGTCAGATATTAGTGGGTGAAAGCTGAAAGATCAGAGAAAGAGACCAGCCAGCCATAATAAAGACTTCTTACTTCTAGGAATCCTCAGACAGAAAGAGCCCAAGGTCCTGTCTCCAACCTGCCCTATCAGTTCCTCTCTCCACCCAGTCATATCACTTCCTGTTTCCTCCTCCAAAGTGCTGGGATTAAAGGCATGTGCCTCCCAAGTACTGGGATCAAAGGCACAAGATCCCAAGTTCTGGGATTAAAGGTGTGTGCCACCACTGCCTGGCCTCTAGTGGCTAGCTTTGCACTCTGATCTCCAGGAAAGCTTTATTTGTTAGAGCACAAAAAATATCACCACATTTCCCCTTTTTTGTTTAAAATAAGAAAAAAAATAAGGTTATAACTAATATAAGAAAATGTATACAATAAGTAAAATAACTATATACAATATACACAGGCAATATATACATCAACAATGTCTAGTCCATTAGCATTTGACAAATCCAGAGAAAATATTTCATTATCTATCCTATCTTGGTGAGTCCAAAGTGTTGTACCTAATTCACTTTCCATCCGAATTTGCATTACCAACCCCAAACTATCTTTTGAGGTCTCACAACCCTATATACTTATAACTCTTTAGTGAATTTTTTTTCTGAATCTGGCTAACAAGGAAAACTATAATTATAATTATCTAGTCTTCAACTCCATCAGAGACCAGAGAAGGAAATAATATTACCTGAGTAAGCAGGAAGTGCAAGCAAGTGACTTCCAAAACATAAGAGAAATGACAGAAACAACTGGCTGCTTGGACAATCACCCAAGATTCCTTTGCAACATTGGAGCATCCATTTTTGGCCTATAGGCTTAGAATATCTGACAGACTTATCTGTGAAGCAGGATTTTCTAAAGGGCTGTCCTACATTGTCTTGGCAAAGTTCAGTAGTCCTTTCTTTTGTGTCCTGCTTGTCCCATTTGGACAACATACTATCATCAGTCAAGGCAACAGCATTTTTCTTGCCCAGTGACTAACTTTTGCCACAAAGAATGTAAACTCCATGTGGAGTTTCTTTGATGCCCCCATCATCTTCTCTGAAGTAGATTAGTGCTGCCAGAAGCAGAAACATCTCATTGTCATAAAAAAAACCCATGTTATTAATGACATATTCTGTAGATATCTGAATTGTTTGAAGACCACCTGTCTACCTAAAATATGTTTGACCTTTAACACATACTTAAAATCACTGCAGGTTTAGTTGTAATAGATGACTAACTACTAACCTACATTTCTTTATTACCCTAAATAGTTTGCAGTAATAACTTTCAAGGACTAGCAATTTACATTACATTGTTAAATGAGATATATAGGTAAAATATCTTAAACAAGATTAGAAATGTATGTACAATTGTTCTAACAAAAATAATCTCAAATTTGTATCAATATATAAAGATCTATATCAATGTAAAATATTTTAAACAAGCAGTTGCTTTTTAAAAGTAGATACAATAATCTACCCTTTTATCCTATCATCTCTATATCCCCTTTTTTCTTTTCAGAGTAGATTCAATAATATACTCTTTTATCTTGTCATTTCTATATCCCCTTTTTTCTTTTCAAAATAAGAACTATAAGTCTAAACTCCTTTGTTCAGCTTTTTTTCCTGACCATTACCAATAACAACTTGTAACTAACTCCCCTAAACAATGACAAATATCCATAACCCACT
This sequence comes from Peromyscus eremicus, assembly GCF_949786415.1. Lineage (NCBI taxonomy): Eukaryota > Metazoa > Chordata > Mammalia > Rodentia > Cricetidae > Peromyscus > Peromyscus eremicus. Next base: position 16,667,423 of record NC_081437.1, on the reverse strand, counting down.
GAATGACCAAAAACCGCTCACCCCACCTCTTGGGAATATGGACATTGTGTTCTGAAATTTACTTCCTACTGTCTGGGGGCAGCAGTATCTTTCCTGGAACTCACTTGGTAGCCCAGGCTGGCCTCAAACTCACAAAGATCTGCCTGGCTCTGCCTCCTGAGTGCTGGGATTAAAGGCGTGCACCACCACCACCCGGCTGGATTTTTCTTTTTACAAACATACTTGAGTTTAGCGAATGAGAGAGCCACACTCCAATTCCAACTTTAATTTTTAATTGGACTGGGACTACAAAAAGACCATTTGCATTATATGTCTGCATAGAACAGCAGAAACAAACATTTAGGAAGATTTATAAAATTTTATCCTGGTAGAGATGTGATATACCAAAAAGCCAGTTTACTCTTTTTCTTTGGACCATTTTTTTCTGAATTATTTGTCTCTTTTCTTCACATGCCTCATTTGTCCAGTAGTCTTCAAATTCCTTTGCTGGATGCCTTTATTCTCCTGAAAAGACAAAAACACAACCCTTTCCCAACCCTAATTTGGGGGAGGTTCCCTTATGGCAAGTTATATCTGATCAAATGAAAAACATTTGTTAGTTTTATAAGTTAGTTTAGATTGAGTCGTCATGCTGTTTGATGAACTATCACCTCTTCTAATCAAGAGTTCTCTCTTGTTTGAATCTAATCTTTATAATATTTGCTTTATGGTTTCTCCGGAAATTTTTTTGTTCTCTCTTCTATAGCTGTTCTATCATCAAGAGCTGTCTGCTTTTTTTTTACAATAGGCATTATGTTCTTTAATACTGTGGGAAGGAGTTCCCTCCATGATGACAGGAAATGACTGAACCAAATTTGACATGAGGGCCTAAGAGAGGCCCCTCAAGGCGTTCCTGATAGCAAAGGGTTACCTTGACTGTCCCTTATTGATCTATCTTCATTAGTCCAATGTCTGCCTTTGCCACAGCTTCTGCATAGTCCAGAAGGGAGGGGTGTTCTGTTTGGATTATGCTTAGAAAAAAATTGTTCTAGGAATGCACTATTTATAATTCCTTTTTAAATGACCTTGTTTACCACAATTGAAACACTCAACATTTTGATTTTTCTTCAAACCTCTGGAAATCACCTCTCCTATCCACGTATCATCATTGTTATGAGATTCAATATTAGTTGCATCTCAGATCCTTTCCTCTAAGGGTGCTGATCTTTCCTTTAATAGCCTAATTATCCTTTTGCATTGTGAATTAACATTTTCAAAAACTGCCAAACATTCAATTATTATTTGTCTAGCTTCTGAATTTGGTATCATTCTATTTATAGCTGAAGTCAATCTTTGTTAAAAATCAGTGAAGGTTTCTTTGGGGCCTTTTATAACTTTAGTAAATGACTCAGGTTTCTTTCCTACTTCTTCAATTCTGTCTCAAGCATTCAAGGCTGCTGTATGGTGTAAAGCCAAGGTGTGGTCATCATATAGAGATAGCCTTCCTACGTTAGCATAATCTCCACCTCCAAAGCCTACTTCATTGTTCAATGGTCTTAGCCTAATCTTTCTACTAGGTCCTCCACTATAATTGAGGACCACCCTCCAAGACTTCTGTAACCAAACCTCTCCAGTCTTGAGGGATAATTCTACTACAAGTTGACCACAAGTTTAACATCTGCTTCACAAAAGGTGAATGCATGCTATATGAGACTATTACTTCCTTGAATCTCCTCAAATCTAGAATTTGCACAGGAGTGTCAGCTCTTACATAGCCTTGGGGATATCTATCATTTGGCAGTTCTTGTAAGGTTACTGGATAAATTAGAGTTGGCTGTTTGAAAACCTTAGGCTGTTCCACTCAGCATAATACAAAGCTCAACTTGGTTCTCCTTTTAATTCCTCTGTCTGGGTCTGAATATCTCTATGATCTGTTTTAATAAGTTTCTCTGAAACTTTTATCTTGGCATTCATATTAACCAATTTTTTAATGATAAAACAAAAATGATTAAACACATGATATTTGTAATTGACATTATGTAAATCCCATCTAAATTAATTATTCTCTCATTTAATTGCTCCATTTTCAAACCGTTCAGTGTATTCTCATACAGAGACCTAACTCTCTCCATTGTAATAGTATTTTCCATTTTTTTATGTGGGAAAAAACTCTCTCTCTTTTAACTAATTTCTCCCTTTAAGAATTCCCAATTGTCTCACTAAATCGGCCAACAATAACAATAAAGATATGAGGCTGACTGCTTCTGTGTAGAACAGTAGAAGTCTGAGCGGTTTTCAAGGCAGCTACCTAGTGTGGCAGCAGCCCAAGGAATGGGTCCAGGAAAAGAACACAATCCACTGGGAAAGAAGAAACCAAAGAGCCAGCCATCTGCACAGGAGAATGTGTGAAAGTGGCTAACTCCTGTGGTATTTGGAGCCCAAATGCCTATGTAGTTTGCTGCAGAGATTCTGCAATAGAAAAATGCCAGACACCCTCAGAAGTTTAGGGAAAAAAGAGGAGAACCTAGCCAGTGAAGCAATGACTCCAGCTGCATGCAGCTCCAGCCCCACATTGGGTGCAAAATGTAGCATGAATTCTAATTGGTCTTAATAATATAAACCCAGAGTCAGATATTAAGGCATGAAGGTTGCAAGATCAGAGAAGCAGAGCCCCCAGCCACTAGAAAGATTTCTTACTTCCAGGAATCCTCAGACTGAAAGGGGCTGAGCCCCTGTCTCCACCCTACATTATCACTTCCTCTTTCTGTCCAGCCATACATATCACTTCCTGTTTCCTCCTCCCAAGTGCTAGGATTAAAACTGTGTGCCTCCCAAGTACTAGGATCAAAGGCATGAGATCCCAAGTGCTGGGATTAAAGGTGTGTGCCACCACTGCCTGGCCTCTAGTGATTTGCTTCACACTCTGATCTCCAGGAAAGCTTTATTTGTTAGAGCACAAACAAAACATCACCACAATCCTTTTCAAAAATATATTTGGACTAGGTTTCCTATGAACTATATTTTATCCTGTTTATTGCTTTTTCCAAAAGTATCCTCAACTCATATTTAAATCAGTTAATCTATATTATTTGTAGTTTCTATATGATTGTATATGTTAATTGGAAGATTTGGGCAGTAAGTCATAAGTTTGGATTTTATGGGGAAATTTTAAGTAGGGATGCATTATGCTTAGCATATGAAAGATTAAAATTCATAAAATATTCTTAAGGAGTAAAATTTTAGTTTATTTATATAATAACAATTATTCATCTTTTATATGGAATTATACATATAGTTATATATCTGTATTTCTTATCTAATTATATTTAATGCTTATGAAATATGGTAGCATTTCTTATAACCTTAAATCATGACAATAATCCTATCTTCATCCATAGGGTTGTCAGAATGGCCACTTTTTGATTATTCCTTTTGGTGTTTTTGGCTCCTGTCTCTTATCAATTCCAATAGCTACTTACAAATTTTATTTGTTTTCTAAAAGAATGCTTTTGAATTTTGTAATCTTTGTAACATGGTGATCTTCAAAGCCACATATTTTGCAGAGTTGGCACCTTACATTAGAGAGAGAGCTGCTAACCAATCCCAGCTTTTCTCTATGTGTGTCTGTCATTTCTTCATTCAAAAATCACCCAGTCATGTTTCCAGGACCAAGCTGTGCAGGACACGGTATGTGATACCTGACCTAGAACACATGACTGTGAGAACTCACATCAGTCAGAGGGGGGAGTCCAAAGAAAGAAGCACATGAAGTAAAGATAAAATAAATGAAGTGGTGAACAATGCTAAGCATCAGGTATAAAACATGGGACAAGCAGAATCTACCTATAGCTACATACTAATACTTTGAAGGAAATTTTGAGGAATCACAGGAATAGAATCAAAACACAGCAGCTCCATCAATTCTTAGCCTACGTTCAGGAGTCCTGCTTGTTCTAGAAGGGACTGCTTTGGTTACTTGGAAAAAAAAATAGGAAAATTAAGAGATAGATACAGGATGGATGGACAAACAAGCCAGTACATTCCCACTTTCACTTTGGTGTGTGGACTCTTGTACCTCATTCCACCACACATGGGGACTGTTTCCTCGCCCTGAAATGGCAGGCTTCCCCAAGGGAATTCAGGTCTCGGGTTATGAAAGGACCAACAATCAATTACATATCCTTTTCAAGGTTTTCAACAATTTACTATAGTTGCCGTAATGGCATCTCCTCTGTTATTTGGTGATTTCATTCAGATTTCCTTCATATATAAGTATATTATAGGAAGCTTTCATTGTATGCTTCCAACTCCTCAAATGGCTTACTTTTAATTGTCCCTCCCCTTTACCTTTCTGACTGAACAGGAAACAGAGTAATACACACAACGATAATCCCTAATTATTTAAGAGAGACTTTAGGTGAGATGATCAAATATTTTTTCTTTAAAATACATTCAATTTACCATAGATTCACAGAGCTCAGGATAACAGTTACAGAATATTATGACAGTGCAACTTAGTAGCTGCCTTTTATCCATATAATTAACAACATAAAATAATGTGGCCTTGTTTTGTAAGAAAATTAAACTATTTCTTATAATGTTTGAATAATTCATCAGGAGACAAAACTGTTTCTATAGTATAAAAATTAAAAACCTTTGTTCTCGCCATAGACTTTTAAGTCTTTCATTATGTTCAACAAAGTCCTGAGCCCACAGAAGAGCTTAGGTTCATTTATCAGTTTCATAGACACACACACACACACACACACACACACACACACACACACACACACACACACCCCTCTTCCAGAGACCCTTCTTCTCTTATATTTATTCATTTTCCATCCACAATTTCCCCTTTTCTTAGACACAGGTGTCCATCTCACAGTCATGTGTCATTCCAGAATCATTGTGTTGCACTTTCGTACTTTTACAACATTTTAATCTTTGATGTGTTTGGGAAAATGAGTTAACATTTCTTGAGGAGCGTCTTTTCCCAGTGACTAAATTAAAAATGTTTACACATGGTTTTATACAATCTCCAAGCAACTTTAAGAGCCTGGTAATATTTTAAAGATCGACTGGAGAAAGTGCAGTAAGTGTGACCACGTGCTAGGCACTTATAAGAAGAGCTACTGGAAAAGCATAGGAGAAACATTCATGGGTTCCGAGCTGGAGCATGATTAGAAGGAAGTGTGCTTAGAGACTGGAGGAAGAGATTGTAATGCTGACAAGTGCAGAAAGAAAGAGCATCAGCTTGGACCAATCACACCTGTATGTTTTTCCCGTCTTGATACAATAGACAGGAAGTGAAAGTTCACTACATCTTATAAATACAAACCCTCAGTCAAAGAGTTCTTTTGGAGTCATTTTGCCCAATACTTCAACCAACATTTGAATTCCTTATTGGGAAGCAAGTACATTGTTGAGTAAAATGATAAATGTTTAGTTATTTGCAATACACTCAAAGTAACTAATATATCACAATGGGATTGGGAAATAGAGACAGTGAAGATACTTGATTTAAAAAAAAAATCCTCTTCAACTCTAGGAGCTATATCCTTCTTGGGATGATGAGCACCAAGACACAGCCCTCTGATGATACAGTTCCGCAAAGCAGACAGGGTGGGAAAAGAGCCCAGCAAGGCCAGAAGACATGTCTGATTCAGAGTATGACTGAAGGGAAGAATTCCACAATAATTTCTCCTGGAGTTAGTGGATTGCATTGCAAAAAGATATCATTAGTCACAAGAGTAGGAGAGGCACAAATAAGGAGACAGAAAAGATTATATCGCAATTGCCTTAATAATCACCTAGACCTAACCAAAAAGCACACAATGATGTCATCTCATGAAAACTCTGGCAGATTTTATATACATCTTATACTTTAATCCTAAAGGCAAAATAGAGATGTGGAAAATATACTACATTTTTCGAGTTTTCACTGTAAGCCAGAGTTTAAGGCTACTAGACAGGTTCCAATGAGAAATTTTGAAAGGATTAAGCCAGTGGTGGGGGGAGGCAGATAATTACTAATTCTACTTAATTTTTTTTCCATTAGTGATGTTGAAAGGGTGAAGTTTAGAGTATATTTCATGAATGTCAAGTCGCTAATTCATTAGGTACAAAGAAAGGCCTACATGTATATAGGCACAAAGAACGGTATATGTACATATAAAAGGATTACAATCAGATGCGTTTAATTTCAACTTCCTCAAAGACATCATTGAACAGATGTCTGAAAACAAACTGGACTAACAGCTCATAGCCCATAAGAAAAGACTGGGCCAGGCTCACTTTACAATAATGTGCAACATTTCCTGGGATGGGTTGATACACATGGGTTTTTCTTATTCTTAAAATTTCTCAGAGGAGGAAGAATTTCAGTAGGAAATCATATTGTTTGGCTTATCTGAGAGGTACATAGACCACATGAAATACTATTTCAAATACTGGAGTTCTCCATTTAGATCAGTCTGCAAATTCAGCTCTCATCCTAAAGCTATGCTTGGGCAAATGCAAAGAAATACTTTAGACCAGTGGTTCCCAACCTGTGAGTCACAGCACCTTTGGTAGATTGAATGACCCTTTTATAGGAGTGGCATATCAGATACCTTGCATATCAGATATTTACATTATGGTTCATAACAGTAGCAAAATTACAGTTTATGAAATAACATCAAAATCACCACAACACGAGAAACTATACTAAAGGGCTGCAGCCTCAGGACGTTTGAGAACCACTGCTTTAGAATGTTATTATTAATTGAACACAAGCACTATTAAAACTTTTATAAGTAAATAAATACATATTTGTTTCTTGCTCCCAGAGTTCTAAAACTGTAGTATGTTGTTATTATTGCTGTTTCTGACAGTCTCTAAGAAGATATATATTTATAGATAAAATTTGTAATAATAGCTACACTTACTGTTGCCACTGGAAACACATTAGGTATAAAGTCAGTAAATAAAAGAAATGCTGAGCTCTCACATTCCCACAGCAATAGGATGCTCATAGCCAAATTGAAAAAGGCTTAACTAAAGAGATGTGCCTTGTACTGGGAGCTGAACTTCAATATGATGAAATACTTTTTCCTGAATTGCGAACAAACAGGACAGCAAAACTTCTATCAAACATGTTTTGCTCTTAAGTCACATATGGTCTTAATCTGGGGAACTGTAGCTACTGAATTGTACACTGTGAATTTAATCAAGAGCATGTTACTATAAATTTAAAGTGATCAATAATCAAGAATATATCAAAGCACAAGCTTCAAGTTTTCGCAACCAGCATTCATTCCAATTCTGAGCTTATAGGGCTTCAGAATTGATGAAATAATGACTAAGAAATGTACTGAGAAGATATCACTCTTTTGGGTTTAACCTCAAAGATATACTGACAACAGAATATTTTTAATGCTAAACTATTAACAGACCTAAGAAACATTAAGAGATAAAAGAAATTAATAGTTATGGTTGTTTATGAACTGACTGTTATAGATGATTTCATCTCTGTACCCCAGAAACAACCTGCTTGGGTAGACAATCCTGTTCCCAGGAGATATGGGTTATTAAATGAAAATTTCAGTGCCAGATATGGAATATCTTTCTTGAGTTATAGTCATGGAACCTCAGAGAACTTAAGCCAATACATACTATTATTATTGATCTTGATTGCTCACCATAACTGGATGGTAAGACTCTTTTGCTGAAAACACCCTACACCGTGGCTATAAGACATAGAGAAATCAACCTCTAACTGTCCAGGAAACATTCTCCCCTTGGTTACCTTTTACAGTGCCAAAGTTCCTGCATTCTGAAGAAAGAGGAACTTGATTGCAGGGTTGCTCTACAGACTAATGAAGTTCTCCAGCAGAAATTGGTGCTATAGGACTGAATAATAAACCTACCTAAAATAAAGATATTGACAAAGTGAAGAAAAAGTTTGATTTTTAGTTGTCATAAAAGGTGATGGCTGGATTACAAAGCAGATGTTTCATGCTTGTTTAGCATATGAATAAAGTTTGAGATAACAGCACAGGAAGGAAGGGAACAGAAGTGTAATTCAGTAAATCATACCTGATTAAATTTGTGCAAATGGAGGAAAGATGAAAATGTGGGTATACAGTAGATAAGAGAGAAAGAAAATGAATAATTTGATAATAATAGGCTAGAATATATAGATAAAAGATAAATAGATGATTGATAGATAGATAAATAGATAGATAGATAGATAGATAGATAGATAGACCAATTGATAGAGAATAATCAGAAAATATCAACATATAACTTTCAATAATAGCAACTATCACTGTGTGGATGGCTAAAGATAGATATTGTTATAAAGAATACAGATGTCATACTCAGGTATATGTTGCCTGTTAGGAACTCAAATCATTATATAAAAAAGGAATTTTGTGGAATTATGCAAAAAAATTTTGCAATTTTTTCTGGTTCAAATTCTTCAATGACTCCATGAAAATTTTTATTTTATTATTTTATTTATTTATTTCATATACATGTGTACATGCATATGAACAATGTACATAAAACACAACTGTATATCATTTATTTTTTCACAAGACTCTTAAAGGAAGACATTATAATGACTATAACACCTAAACTATACCAGTAACTGATTTTTTTCTCAGATTAATTGGTTCATAATTGAATAACATGAGGAATTTTTGTCACCTCTAAATATATACAGAAAGTAGTCTTCACAACAATTTCAAGACACAAGTTATAATATTGTAAATATGAGAAAGTAGTATCATTCTCCTGAAAAGAATGTTTCATTATCTTAGAATGAATTATGCAAATCACAAATATTTAAAAGTTAAGATCTTTCTAACTACTAACCCAGGAAGAATCAGTGATGTTAGACAAGCCACAAGAAGAGGTAGTCTCGTAAGCTGTGGAGTGCTTATTCTTTAATGAGCAGTCCTGATGAGCTGACCTGTGGGGCTCCAGCCATGGACACTGGGAAATCTAAAGCTGGACGTGACCTAAGGCAGCTTTGCTCCTTTTCTAAAATAGGAGACTGCCTACGTTCCCCAACAGAGAGTGTGCAAAAAAGATAACAAGCTAATTAAGCAGAAGAGATCAATGGAACAGAAACCATCAAAGTAATGTTTGGTCAATCTGATAGTAGAAAAAAAATAACAGTAAGTCATCCCTAAGGAGAATTTTCACACTGTCTTATATAGGAGAAAGCACAAGAGACTAAAATCAAATATGTTAACATGATGTTAAATATTAACTAGACAATATTAATTGATGGATTACTAGTACTCATGTGATTTTTCTAACTTTTAGGAACATTCTCACACATTCCTGAGTAAGCCAGACAAGTGTTTTCTAGCTATAGTTTGTTCCTTCAAGTTCTAAAGTCAACATCCATACTACATTAAAAACCTACAAGTCAGAGCTAGGTTGATAGCTCAGCTCACAAAATATTTGCTGTGTAAGAATGAGGACCTAAATTATCCCCAGCCTTCCATAAAAAGCTGGGCACGGTGGTGCACATTTGGAATCTCAAAGCTGGGAATCAGAAATTAAATAGATCCTCCAAGCTCCCTTTCCAGCCATCCCAACTTAATCAGGGAGCATCAGGTCCCAGGGAGAGACCCTGTCTCAAGTAGCATTGTGGCAAATGTCTGAAACAGAACACTTACATCTACACACATGACCATGCATGTGCATTCACACCCATGTGTACATATGTACACAAACACACACACACACACACACACACACACAAACATCTGAACAAACACACATACATACATACATACACAAAATTACAAGTTTCCATTCGTGATAAGATTTTGAATAACAATAGAAAGAAGTGGTTTACTACCTCAAACATCCTATAGATTTTTCTATAATTCTGTATTTGAGATATGTTCCTAGAGGACCCCTGTGGTCACTAACATCTCTTTCTTTTCTATCTTTCTTTTTTTTTTTTCCTGGAGCAATTAAGTACAACTCCTAACTGGGGATCGCTTGGTCATAACTAGGCATTAGCGACTTTGAAACTGAGAAATAAGAGTATTCAATTTACCTTCTAAAATCCTCTCTCACATTCCAAATCACAAAATAATTCATTAGCATCTAACTACATTTTTAAAGCTATTCTCTCCTACCTATCTACTACATTCTTGAATCCATACATAGTAGTTGGATGAATGCAGACATGTGAAAACAAGCTTGCTTTTGAGTAAACAGAAGTCTCACACAAACAACGTCAAATAGAACAATAACACAGAGGTTTCTTTCCTTGAGGTTTCTTTCCTCCTAATAACCATTACTTAAACAACTCTGTGTAGGACCTAAAATCCTTACAAAGGTAAAGCTCTTTTGGCATGTATTAACTTAACAAAACCCTAGTTTTCTATCAATCTGAGAGCTAAGAACACTGTCAGACAGTACCTAATGCCTATAACAGAGTACTCCCCTTCTAGCTTTCAACCACCTGTGTGATCTACCCACAAATTACTTGAAACATGCCTTGATTTATGGAGTTCTTTGTTCTGCTACTATACAGGTTTCATGAAATTGCTGCCTCACTGAAACTTGGTAATTGGGAGACCTAAATATGTTCCTAGGCCAAGGCCGCTCATACTTGACTACAGAAAATCTACATCTTTTCTTTCATTTAATCTTTGAGGTGAGAGCAGTTTCTTTCCTTGAAAGAGTATTAGCTCAATGCTTTGGAAACAAAGATAGTAATTTAAAGCTTGTTCAGCTTTGGTTGTGTAGTATCTACAATTATTCACCCATTATCTGGGAAGTTCTGCAAGTTACCTTAGAAAGGAATTACAGTGATTGTGAAAAATAGGAAGATTTTTGAAGGAACAAAACACAAGGTACAAAGACACAATGAGTCGGACTGAGATTAAGTAATAGGGATGACCTTAAAATTACTCTAAGTCTCACGAAAGAGAGAACTCAGTAGCAAAGGCAGGAAGTCAGCATTCGAGGAGGGCAGGAATGGGTTCAGGAAGGGAGATGTATTCCAACATGGATTTGTTCCATCCGAAGGTGTTAAATTAAAAATGTAATGTGAAATTTCTGAAAACCATTTATTGAAATGAATTAAGTCTATAGGTAGCCATTTCTTCAGTATGAAGCAACATGATGGTAAGAATTAACACTGTATGAATACCACCTCAGAATGCAAAACCGGTCCTGTATGCTACCCTTGTCTTTCATGAATTATCTGTAGTTAGACAGGTTCACTCTTATTTTGTAAAGAGGAAGTAATTCTGCTCAACATAATTGTAAAATACACCACAGCAATGAAGGCAGAGTGTACACATTGCTTAAATACGTAATCCACCTTATGTTCATATTCTTTTGTGAAATGCTTTTCTCCACAGTGGCATACAAAAGTAAAAACAGGCATTATTATTTTTAATCAATTAAATGTTGGTTAATTAAAGTTACGTTCCATTAAATTCAACCCACTACATGAAAGGGTGACACAATACACAGTATTTAACATATAAGATGCAAGGAAAAGCTTTCTTGATATATAACTGGATCTGTATAGCTTAAATATGCACCAGGTTTTCTGCTTCCTTTGTTGGCATTCACACTCTAGTAGGAGCAAAGCAAAATTATTCTTTGATCAGCCACCTGGGATCTCATTTTTGCTATAATTACAGGTCGAGTTGCTGTAAAAACTGGAGTTTTAGAAATATCGATGTTTCTGCTAATCAAGAGGCTGACTTCTTGTTGATCTTAAAAATAATTTAGGTTTCTCATTATACAGTTCTCCATATGCTCTTTCAGAAAACTCATAAAATCCGTGGTTTCCAAAACTGAGAGCTAAGTCTCATATATATATAATGTGTGCCCTGGCAACCTTCTTAATGTAATCTCCATCCCTACAGAGCTATATTTTACCATGTTTTTGTTCATTTAAAAAATATTGCATTTATCCTCGTGTGTGCACTGGTGCATACAAACTCATGTACAACAGTTGGTTCTCTCCTGTTACCAAGTGGGTCCTTGGCATGGAACTCAGGTCCCCAGATACTGTTATAGTCTTAGCCACCTTCCCTTTGACCATGTCTGTAGCTGGAGAGTTTCTCTCCAGGTCCCACCAAGCCCCCTTATAAAATAATCACTCAGAAGCTTATATTACTTATAAACTGTATGGCCATGGCAGCCTTCTTGTTATCTGGTTCTTATATCTTAAATTAACCCATTTCTATAAATCTATACCTTGCCACGTAGCTTGTGGCTTACCAGTACTTTACATCTTGCTCCTCATGGTGGCAGCTGGCAGCATCTCCTGACTCAGCCTTCCACTTCCCAGAATTCTCCTCTCTCCTTATCCTGCCTACACTGTACTTCCTGCCTGCCTACTGGCCAATCAGCATTTTATTTATCAATCAATCAGAGCAACACATTCACAGCATCCCCAGCACAGGTCCTTTTTCTGTTATTGTTCATTTGTGATGTACTGTATATTTATGGATGGGAAGTGAAATGATTACTGTGATGTGCTGCTTAGTCAGAGATTGGAAAGTACAGTGAGAATCTACAACATAGGGCTCAAGATTCTGGATCTCCATTCTTGTTCTGATTCTATTTAGTCACCATCAATGTTTCTTGGGGGACATGTATCACTCAAACACAAACAGAGCTTCAGGAGTTGAGGCACACCCAGTCACTTAACAGAAACTTCTAGACAATCTCAATTACTACCTTATTTTCAGAACATTGGCTTAAAGAGTGGCCATAATTTGGGACTAACAGTTTTGCTGCGCATGGTGATATATTATTATGAAAATACTTCTTGCATTCTGAGAGACTAGAACTTTGCTTGGACCTCACTGCTGAGTTAATAATATACCTTGAGGCTGCTGAAGACTTAGGACAGATAGCCTGCTGTGTACTCAGCCTGTTTGTTTAACCTGCTTTCAAGAGAACAAAGTAACAACCAATTGGACTTGCCTTGGACTTCCTATGTAGTTAGCTTTTACAACCTAAGCTAATACAGAGCTTTAATCTTAAATTATATATTCTGTGGCCCTGACCCAGAGAGCAACAGATGTGTGTTTGTATTTGTGTTCATGACAATCATTTTCTCAAAGAAGAAAACAGGTCAAAACTGACCTTATAAAATAAATATCTACCACAAATGTTAAAGTGACAGGTAGGATATAGGTTGATGGATTTTGTTATATTTGCTTTTCTGAGTGCTTTAGGTTCAGATGGAGTCAGTAAAGTTTCATCCCTTGTAAAACTCTATAGAAGATTCCGTGAAGTATCCTTCATTTCTTCAAATGGTATGCTTTCTGTGATGTTCAATAAAGAGAGACCAAAGGCCTTTTCAGGGACAGATGCACAAGACAGCATTCAGGCAGGCACAGGATCAGACTTACACAACAGATGAGCCAGACAGGCCGGAAACCATAAGCTACAGACTGACAGAAGACAAAGTTAGAGAAGTGGAGAATTCAAACTCAGGCTTGCTCTTGGTTAAACTACTCTGAGAGACGTGTGTTGATTTCTTTCCTCAGTGAGGCACCCACTCACTCTGACCTGGAGGCTGTCTTTAAAGCGTTAAACGGATGCACGTGCAACTCTTGAAATAAAAGTTTACTCTTTTGTAGTCCTTTCAGTTTTCTGAGTACATGATTTCATTTGAAGCACAATGAAGTACAAATAGGCAGCGAGGATCCTAAGTACTTTCAGCAGCATCCCTTTCAAGTCAGCGGGAATGTAACTAGTAATTAGTCACCCACATCTCCTCTTCCATTAGTTTCTTCATGACTCGTGCATAGGCCAGCCAGGTAGAAACACAGCATCGTACCTTATATTCTGTTTGCCTCCATAATGACTTTTTATCTGTACTGTCTCAATCTGTGATTTCTTAGGTTTCATCTGACAAATATGGGCTCAACAATTTCTTCCATTTTAAAGACTTCTGCTATAAAAGCTGCTGCATAATATATGAGCTAAGCAGGTTGTGGCGGTTTGAATGAGAATAGCCCCTATAAGCTCAGATATTACTCAAATAGTTGATCCCCAGTTGGTGGAAATATTAGGGAAGAATTAAGAAGTGTGGTGGTGTTAGAGGAGATATGTCACCGAGAATGGGCTTTGAGGTTTCAAAAGCCCATGCCATCCCGCTTTCCTTCCCTCCCTGTGGGGTCCTGCTCCACCGGGAACTTAGGTCACCTGTGAAGAGGTGGCCTGGAACCAAGGAAAGGTAAGGACGTGCTGCTGGCCCCTTCCCCAGCCTCCCTTTCCCTGAGACAATCAGATACAGCAGGAAGTCAAGTCAAGCAAGAACTCATTTACTGATAGGCAGTAAGCCTATAGCAAAAACCTCAGAACCCTAGGAGGGAGTGAAGGAACCGACCAATCATTTTGAAGGTCACCCTATTTGCAAATTGTTTATGCACTAACATTATCTCCTGATCTTAGTATCTTATCTCAGCATAAACAACTTGAGCTAACTTCCTTCCTCACCATTTGTATCTAATCTCCATACAAACAACCCAAGCTAACTTCCTCTCAGCCATCCTTTGTATCTACTCTCTGCATAAACAGCTGAAGTTAACTTCCTCTGGCACCATTGTATCCACTCTCTGAGAAAACAGCTTAAGCTCTATTTGTCTCACTTCCTCTCAGCACCCTCTTTGCAGCCCATGTATGCCCCACACCTTCCCATCCCTCCCTCACCTTTTCCCTCCCCCTCTCTCTCCCTCTTCCCCCATGTCTCTCTCTGTATTTCTCCCCCTCATGGTTGCATCTCAAGATGTAAGCCCTCTGCTACCTGACCACTGCCCTGCTTCCACTGGGATGGTCATGGACTCACCCCTCTGAAAATGTAAGCCCCAATCAACTCTTTCCTCTCTAAGTTGCTTTGGCCATTGTGTTTTATAACAGCAATTGAAAAGTAACTAAAACAGTGCTCAAATGGGTATTTCATTGAAAATAATGTGACAGATTTACTTTCTGGGAGGTAAGTTTGGACTGTCGTATTTCTTAGTCTACATAGAGTTGAAAACATGACTCTAATGAACAAAGGAAATTCTCCTTGTATTTGTCCATTCATAGACTTAAGAGTCAATCATCTGGCCGGGCGGTGGTGGCGCACGCCTTTAATCCCAGCACTCGGGAGGCAGAGCCAGGCGGATCTCTGTGAGTTTGAGGACAGCCTGGGCTACCAAGTGAGTCCCAGGAAAGGCGCAAAACTACACAGAGAAACCCTGTCTCAAAAAACAAAAAAAAAAAAAAAAAAGAGTCAATCATCTATTCTTCAGAAACTTGTACTAAACTCAGACCCTAAGAAACACAGCTTGTCTCTCTGTATATTGCCACATGGGGCAGAGTCTTGAAAATGTGAAAATGCTACTTCCCAGCAAAATTTTAAATTAGACCAAAGTATATTCTGTTTGTGCTTCCAGATTCTCTTTCTACTTTGATTGGAATATTTTTTTTTCAGTGTCTGATGTCATAACCTCAGATTGGTTTTGTTGTTATTGCTTTTTTTCCCCTTCTTTCCTTCTTGGTTGCTCTGGAAGCTAGAATAGTGCCTATGACAAATGAATTAATTGAATGGATAAATGCATTACTAATGATCTTGAATGCAGATGCTATTATATTTTATCATATTACCAATAGGAGAAGATTTTTTTAATTAATGCAAAATTGCCAATCTTGAATGTCTTGGGGGGGATGGTTTCATTGATTGGATTGCTGAAATTCTGTTTAAACCAGGGGGGAATTTATCAAACAGTAAAAGGATCATCTTTCTACCATTTTATCCCCTATTCTTTCTTACTCTCTCTGGTAAAAGATACAGACTTCCAGCATATAGTTTAATTAATGATTTGCTCACAAACTTGATTTCGAAGTCTCTTGCCTGAGATGGCATAACTGGCTTATTTCTCTATAGCTATGGATAGTGAAAGGTTCAAATTACCAAAATGTTTGCATGGCTAATGTGCAGTTCAATTTCTATTTGCTTTGATGATTTAATATTACCTACCTTAAAAAAAGACTTCTATTTGAAGCATTAACTTCATAAAATTTTAATTGATGAAGTACTTCAGGTGCACTGAGTTCAAATATTATTTATATTTGTATGTTACAGAACTTAAATCTAAGGTGCCAAGATTGTTCAGCCTACTTTAGAGAGTGTGAATTTACATTGAATTCATTCTTTAGTTCAGTGCTATTCTGATAGGGCAGAAGTTTTTATTTAAATGAAGACCAGTTGTAGGAAAACAATGTACCATTTTGGCCATATTTCCTCAAATAATCTCTACTTACTACAATAAATAGAGTTCCACTCTACCACAATCAGGATATGGGATTATTCCCAAATGAAAGGAGATAAAGGTTTGGTTAACAGCCTATGGCACTATTGTCAAATGATGGAAACTTCGGAATATGGCCTGTAGTGGAGGGAAGCTAAATCAGGGTAGGGATGATCTTGAAAGGGATGTTGGGATCCTGGACTCCTCTTTCTCTCTTTCTCTCTCTCTCTCTCTCTCTCTCTCTCTCTCTCTCTCTCTCTCCTGTAAACAGATCACCTCTACACTTATGCTCTCCCATGATGTGCATCCACAGGCTCAGAGCAACATAGACAAAATGCCATGGGATGAAACTTCCACTGAACCCAAATATATGTCTCTTCCTTGTAATATTTTGTCAGAGCAATGGACAGATAAATAAGGCAATTGCTTATTGAGAGACAACTTCATACATGAGGTAAAATGTTTTCTAATGAAGCGCTGTAGAAACACTATGTGTAGAAGGCCTAAGCAGTGGTCACAAGATTGTCTAGGGATTTGAATTCTAAGCTATTGGGTTTCTGCACATCTTTAGTCTGGTTTTCAAGGCCATAAAATCATTCCTAAAACATCTGATTCCACTTATAAAGCAAAATAAGATCCAGTTTACTCTCAGGGTATTTTCATGACACTAAGAATTACATATATCCATAAAAGAAAAAGTGCATCAGTTTCAGGAGTTTGACTCCCAAAAAAAAGCTCAAAAGAAAGCTGAGTGAAGGGCAATTTGAGCCTATAAGTTCATCTGCTTAAAGAAACTTAAGGAAAGTAAAGATTTGTTTTTCTACCTCCAAATCATTTGAGAAAATTACACACACAGAATAAAGTTCAAGTTTTGACTTTCAGCTGAGTACTTATCCTCGGGTAAGGAACTTGAAAATTATCCCAGGAAATGAAGCAGAATACAAATAGAAAAGTAGGCATCTCTCAACATTAAAAAGAACTTTAAAGTATCACTTCAAATCTTCATTACTAGCACACGAAAAACAACCTACTTTGGAAAATAAATCTTCCAACTAAAAAGAACTATAAATTCTGGGCAAAGAAAAGTCTTGTGAGACTGGATAAAGGTCTCAGTGGTGAAGGGCACTGGTTGCTCTTCCAGAGGACCTGGGTCTGATTCCTAGAACCCCAGGGTGGCTCACATGCATCTGTAACACTAGTTCCAAGGGATCTGATGCCATCTTCTGGTCTCTCCGGGCACAAGGCATGCATGTTGTACACAAACACACACACAGGCAAAAGGCCCATACATAGAAAATTAAATAATATATATTTTTTTAAAAAGTTGTATTTTACTCTTTTAAGATTTAAAGCAGTGTCCTGGGATATCAAAAACAAAATGTAAGAAGTAATTCAGTTATGCAAAATAAAGCTTCTTACTATCTTGAAGATACCTAAAGATCTTAGCTGTTTCTGAGGCTTGGTTTGTATCATTTCATGGGAAGCTGAAGAAAGAAACCAAAGTCTGTGGCCAACAACAGGAGTTCAAATGATATGATTCCCAAAAGAAAGCCAGAATCTTAGTGTTTAATGTTTAGGGAAAATTAAAATTAGTTTATGTAGGTACGCAGATAGGTAGGTCTAGGATACATAAATATATAGATGACAGACAGGTAGGTAGATAGATAGATAGATAGATAGATAGATAGATAGATAGATAGATAGATAGATAGATGATAGGTAGGTAGATAGATAGATGATAGATAGATAGATAGATAGATAGATAGATAGATAGATAGATAGATAGACAGATAGGCAGACAGATGATATGATAGACTTAACTTTGAAGTCATAATACTATTTAACAATTTCCTTTTACTTTATCATCCAAATATTTAAATTCAAGACTACTTGTAGGAAATAGTGCAAGAAAATTAGTAACAAGAACAACGCAGTTGTGTGTACTCTTACATGCCTGCATGTACCATTATTTCTTCTTAGAAGGAAACATCCTCAGAGTTAGACTAGAATTTTCTCTTTTCAGAATGAAAATTTTACTTTCCATAGCAATTGTCTATTATTTTATAACAACTATAAAACTTATTGGCTTAACTGAACATTTATTTTGCTTGGAAATCTCTAATTTGGACAAAACCTGACAGGGTCAGTTCATTTCTGCTCCACTTGATATCAATTTGAATTACTCAATGGATTTTTACCAGTGGAAAGGCTCATCCAAGGGTTTATTTACTCAAATACCTAGTGATTGATAATTGGGTGGGATCGCTGACTGTGAGAGCACCTACATGCTTCTTGGTCTGCCTAACAATCCATCTGCGACAGCATATGCCCTATCAGCCTGATATTAATTTCCCCTTTCATTCTGCATTTCATGTTGCTTGTGGAAAAATGTCATAAGGTTAAAGTAGATGTCTTTCTCTCTCTGTGTACCTTAGTGGCAAAGCTTTCAGCTTTATTCTTAGTGTGGATGATGTTAACTGTAAGTTCTTTATATATCACTTTTATTGTGTTGAGAAAGAATTCTGAATTTTGTCAAATACATCTTTATCTATTGAAGTGATTGATGCTTGTCCTTCACACTGTTAGTGTGACTATCACATTTATCTATCTGCACACATTAATCCATAATTGCATCTCAGAAGTAAATCTTATTTTTATCACAATGACTTATCCTTTAATATGTTGCAGAATTTAAGTTGCTGGCATTTTGTTAAGGATTTTTTCCTCCATGGTCCTTGAGGATTTGGAATATTGTTTTCTTACCATGACCTTGACTCTATTTTGAATAAGAATAATGTCTGTTTTGTAAATTGAAGTTTGGAAGTATTCTTTTTTTATTATTAAGAGATTTTCTATTCATTTTACATAACAACCACAGATTCCCCTGTCCTCCCTCCTCCCACCCCCCAGCCTGCTCCCCCAACCCACCTCCCATTCCCACCTCCTCCAAGGCAAGGTATCCCATGGGGAGGTGCAGAGCCTGGTACATTCAGTTGAGGCAGGTCCAAGCCCCTCCTCCCTGCACCAAGGCTGAGCAAAGTGTCTCACCCATAGGCACTAGGCTCCAAAAAGCTGGCTCATGCACTAGGGACAGGTCCAGATCCCACTGCCTGGGGGCCCCCTAAACAGTCGGAGTTAAACAACTGTCTCGCTTATCCAGAGGGCCTAGTCCAGTACCATGGGGGCTTCTCAGCTATTGGTCCACAGTTCATGTGTTTCCACTAGTTTGGCTAGTTGTCTGTGTACTTTTTCCAATCATGGTCTCGATATCTCTTGCTCATAGAATCCCTCCTCTCTCTTGTCAATTGGACTCCTGGAGCTCTGCCTGGGACCCAGCCATGGTATTCTTTGATTTTTCATGTTTCTAAAAATGTTTTAGGATAATTTGTTTTCTATTAATTCTTCTCTAAATGTCCAGAAGACCTCAGTAGTGAGGCCCTTAGATTCTCAAATTTTCTTCATCAGGATTTTTCAGATAATTACACCATTGACTTCTCTCACTATTAGTCTTTTCAGATTTTTAATTTAATATTCATAGGCTGTGTATGTTTAGAAATTTACTCATATTTTCCATATTATTTAATATTTTGCACACCCTTGTTCATTATCATCTGCTATGGTGCTTTGTCTGTCTGTGGTATGAACTACAATGACTCCAATTTCATCTCTGATTTTATGTATTTACATCTCTTTTTTTCATTCATACAACTAGAGTTTTCAGTGATAACTAAATTCTAGTTTTATTGATTTCTGTGTTGTTTTTCTAGTCTCTATTGTTGCTCTTATCCTTAATATTTCTTTTTTTCTAACTTTGGTTGTGATAGATACTATTTGTAATCGTAATTGTAATAGAAATATCTAGGATGTTTCAATATGTATTAAACATAAAAATTTAATGCATGTATGATCATATATATAAGTATGAATACAGAGGACCTTTTCAAAATAGTGATGCATAGGGACACAAAAGAAACATGGAGAAGGTAAAATTTAAATTTCACATCACTTGTGTCATGGTGTAAAACCCTCCAAGTTCTTCTGGCCTCTCTACCTGGCATTCTTTTTGCAATAAGCTTTTGGGTTTCAGTTGTAGTAGTCATGGAAACTCCCTTCTCCTTTCAACCTCCTCTGCCTTCTCTGTTCAGTATAATCATCCAATCTAGCACAGCACTGTTTTCACCAAAATATTTCCCTTCCAATGAGGAACTAATGTTTTCCACCAAAGCGTGTCCATTGATACATTTCAGAATGCACCTATTGAAGTCAGCTACGAGTCTCTCTCACTGAAGAAAATGCACAAAGCATAGAAAATTCCAGAAACCATTACTATTAAGCCAGATCTCATTCCAATACACTATTTTATAGTATCTTCTAGTTTGCAGTTTCCTATGGTATTTGCAGTGTGTGAAAACCCTAGGATAGAAGTTTGAATTAAGCAGTTTCCTCTAGCTTGGTTCCACATATCCCTTCCCGTCATTCTTGTTTTACCTTGGGCTTCGTCATTTAGAACTTCCCACAAGTCAACCTCATGAGTAGATCTCTTCCCTTCAACCCACACACAACACAAACTCCCCTCTAAGTCCTGTTCTCTCAAGCTCTACCCCCACTTCACCAACCTAATAAACTATTTCGTACAGGGACATTAATGTCTACCTAGGGTTAAGTTAACTCTTGCCACTCTTAAAAATAAAACCTTCTAGAAATGAGTCTTTACTTTTCTCACAGACTGGAGTTGAGATAAGTCAATCCTGGTTGCATAAACATAACCAAAGTACCTTGTCTTACAGATCAGGTCACAATGGACTGAAATCTGCCTGGTTTACTATTATGAGAACAATCCTAATCATAGTTCTCTGCTGCAGAAAGTGAGTAAGGCAGTCTTTCAGAGTACACTGCCAATTGATATTGACCCTACATCACTGTAAGTCACGAAAATTGTTGCTCTTTGACACAGTTAAATCTATATTGCAATGACTGTAGCTATAGTACCAGTAAATTTAATTCAGGCTGACCTAGCACTTCTGCTGAGGCTATTCACCAGTTTCTCTGTCTCTATCATTATCTACTATACTATGTACCCAACATGGCAGCCCCATGTTTTCCCCATCACAGTCAGGTTATCACACTTCTGCCCAAAACACTATAGGAGCTCTTGATGCCATTCAAATAAAACCAGAGCTGAGACATCCCGTCACTGCCCTAATCCAGCCTTCAGATCTTAACCATTTACATGCCATCCAGACAGCACAGCCATTTAACTATTTCTGGAACCTAGCAGAAAGCTTATATACTACTCTTCCTTCACACTGATACTCTGTCCCCAGAATACCATGTGGCTTATTTGTCTTCCATCACAACGTTTATCAAACAGTAATTTCTCTGTGCAACAGACAGATCATTAGAGAAAACCACAAGCAACTAAAATGCAGAACTGTAGAATCCAGTCTCAACGGATACTTCTACAAACACTCCTGCACCCAAGGTTCAGGGAACATTATGGAAGAGGGAGTGGAAAGTTTACAAGACCCAGGAATTTGCTGTGAGACTGCATCTCCCGGTAATGGAAATGCTTACACTCTCATGCTGAGAGTGAGAGAAGTCATCTTCTCCAGGGAAGAACACGCCAGTTGGTTATCCAACACAAAATGGTCATCCTTGAGAACACACACACAAGGAATGTTATACAGACTGGCAGGTCACAGATAGAAATGTGTATATATGTGTATTCGTGCAACAACAGTCAATGAAAAAAAAAGAGAACATGAATTTAGAAGAGAACAAGGAGGGATATATGGAAAGGTTTGGAGGAAAGGGCATGGAGAAATGTCATTTTGTTATAACTTCAGAAAATAATTTATAAATAAAAAGGCACTGAATAATATATGTAAGTGCTCAACTACAACCTCCTTCTATCGTTTTCACTCCTTTGCTGTTCTTATTTCTCCCTTTAACATTATGAATTTAATTTAATGTATTCAAGGCCAGTTTTCCTTTACTGGAATCTACATTTTGTAGAATGTTTGTCAGTATTGAGCACAGATGTATCTCTTTGCCGTGTGTGTGTGTGTGTGTGTGTGTGTGTGTGTGTGTGTGTGTGAATAAACATGCATTTGTTTACTTTTTGTGTGCTTTCTATATTTAAGCTCCCTTGGAAATGAAGCAAGCGTTATGTATGTTCCAAAATTAATATCAACTATGAATGTATTCTTTCACCAGGTATGTGGTTCAAAGGACATCCTTTTGTCTATCATGTGGTAAGAGACTTGAGAATGTATGATTCTCTTCCCAGTAGTCTTCGCTTATGCGATGCAATGTGGATGTGCTTTTATGTCCCGGGCTTATCTACTGTGATCACACTATTTCTGGGACAATGTCTTTTCTCTAAGTGCCAATGCAGTTTACAAAACCTGCATAGCTCCATGGATTTGGGTCATGAAATATCATTTGAACATAAACATTCCTGGATGATTCAGTCCTTTAGCATCTTGTTCAAATATTTGCTGCATAATATCGTGACATTAGGGAGCTGTGACAATGCTGTCACAGATGCGTGGATAAACGTGAACGTGAGTGCACAGTGTTGTGATTCCCTGAATTCTTAAAATATCAGTCTGTGACAAAAATGTTTCAGTCACATTGTTCATGGGTGGCTTATCCAGTTTGAATCCACAAGAATCAAAGAACTTTACACATACTTATGCGAAGTGGTGCTGGGGAGAAGAAGAAAGCAAAGAAAACAGCGTCTGCTCTTTCAGAGGCAGAGTTTCCAAGGTAAGCCTCCGCGTGTGTTCCTGCCTAATTGCAGAAGGTGATTTTTATTTAGCTGACTACAAAGCATACTGTCGCAGGGATGGAATTTGCTAGGGCCGTTTTTTTTTCAATAGCATGCGTTCTGGAAATATGCATCGTATTACCCACACATAAGAGAGCCGTGATTTGCTCTCCAGGCCATTCTCACCTGATTCTGCTGCTTTTTCACAGAATTGGATTAAGAGGGCACAGGTCTATACCTGTGCCAACTCATGTGAAAGGAAATCAAAGGGGAACTGAAAGCAGACACTGAATATATCAGATTCCTTTTAGGCAGAAAGCCTAAATCTCGATAGAGCCACTCCTTAAATTCTCTCAGGCCCACACTGCTTCACCTTGTTCTTTCAAGCTCCTGGGATATTGATGTAAACTAATTTGCGTGGCTGAATTAAGATGAGGTTTCTGATACTTAAGCAATGACAATTGCATGACGCAGAAAAAAATACATAGAGAGAGAGGGGGGAAAAAGAAGGCTAATCTAATGGGAAGGAGCTTATCCTGTCATGAATCTAAAAATAAATAAGTAGCAGTGTCTTTGTTCAGGTGGAAATGACTCCGATTTCCCCCAAAGCTGCCAACATTTCGACATCGGGGGACATAATCTCAGGAATAAAATGGGGGGCATTTTAAGATGGTGAGGCCATGCAGAGGGAAAGAAAAGTTAGCAACGATGTTCCTGCGCTGAAGGGATAGAGACATGACCAGCTTCATTGCTTCGTCTAGTTGCATTAAAAACCAAAGGAAGAGATCCTCCTCTGAAGTCAGGAAGCCAAAATTAGACAACAAACTTCATTGACCAGGCTTCTTCTTTTTTCTGGGAAAGTTCTTCCTTAATCCTGAATTTAAGGAATTTTGTCTCTGAAGAATTATATGGGAATATAAGACAGAAGTACCTGGAGCTGAATACTACATGGCTGTACATTGTGTGTATGAATGTGTGTGTGTGTGTGTGTGTGTGTGTGTGTGTGTGTGTGTGTGTGTGTGTAATCCAAGAAGATTGCTTCTTCCTCTGTGTTTTGTACACATGCACATGAAGATAAAATATCTAGCTCAAACAGTAGCTATTTGGCTGATATAAGAACACTTAAAAGCATTTGCCACCTATAAAATTCTTAATTAAAAGTTATCTACATCAGAATATTAAATCTAGTCTTGTGTATAGAGCAAGAAATAAAACTAAAAGAAATAAAGCCACAAAAATTCTAAAATTGTATTTTTAAACATATCATCACATGCAATGCTATTCATCCATTTTAAATTGTGCATTTGATAGCTGGTGTCTCTATATAGATGAGGAACACTTTTAAATGAAAAGTTGCATGCTTAAATTCTCAGTCTGCAAGATATCATGAACGAACTCCTGGTTCTTTGAAAGGATTGAGGGAAAACAGACAGAAGCAAATGGCTGGCCTGCTTCAAAGATGAGCCAAGTTTGCGAAAGAACAGACTGAAGGTGTGTGATGCTCTTGATTTCAAACTGACTCTGTCTTTACGTCTAAGAAATCTGCCCTTAGGTTTCAAGGCAAGGCACAATTCCAGCTGGCAAAGTAATGCAAAGAGAAGTCCAGGACATTGTTAGAGGCATCAAAAAGGGATCCTAAAAGAGATATCCAAAACAGAAGTCATTCCCTGCTGCAAGAGCCTGTCCAGGGACTTAAGACCCCCTAACTAAGTCAGATCTGGACCAAGCATGCAACTCAATGTCAGAATCCTAGATAGAGGTCACCTTGATGAAGTACAAGAGAAGGACAGCACCCAGGAAGAAATGGCAAAATGCCAGCATCCCAGGTTCTCACTGGCTGAAGGACTGAACAGTTCTAGGCCTGCAGGTGGGAGAGTTTTAGAACCCACAGCTGTGGAAAAATGGCACTAGCCCTAATTGGTAACACCTGCAGATGCATTCAGGAACTGACTTTGCCACTAGTTGTAACACATCCCCTACACTCAGCAACCACAAGTATTTCCTAAGTCCCAGGATGCTATCTAACCATCTCTAGTAGAATGGAATATGTCAGTAAGAGGGGAACCACCCCACCCCCACTCTGAAGATTCCAGTGGAAGAGAAACCGGACAAGGAACACAATGCAGATGAACAGTTCAAGATACTCTCTCAATGTATCTGCTTATGAAAATGACACCAAGTGTGTCTCCCACTAACCCCAATAGGAATAATTCCCTTGGTGAGTTTTACCCCCAAACTGAAGGGAGGGGATGGTATTTAGATTCCAAACGAAACTCACAGGCATGTGTCAGAGCCAAAAGGCAATGTTTGGTTTGGGTGCTAAAATGAAAGAACAATTGTGTGTGCAGATATTACCTCTGCCAGGCAGAAAGCAATAATCAGTGTGGTATACAACCAGTCTGGGTGTACAATTAGCCCACAGAATTACCCATTTTGGTATGCAAGACCTGGAAGGACCAGGGCTATGGCAAATGAGGAAGTCCTGATTTTATCAACAATAGTCCCTTGACAAACACTGTGGATGATTTGCTTCTAAATGAGATCAAATATTTCATAAGCTCAGTTGGGAGAACTTAGCAGTGTAAGCTGGCAGTTTTTTAACAATACAAACAATTAAATGTTTGGCTAGAGAAGAATTTTTAGAAACTTTGTTTAGGACCAAAGCCAGTTTGGGTATTTCAGAAAAACAAATACAATGTGTTCCATTATGAAAACTTGGGATGTAACAAAATATTCACCACCAAATTTGCCTCCAGGTAGTTGTAGTGAAATTCAGTCAGCACTTTCAGCATAATTTGAAAAGAAATAGTAGACAAGCCCCTTTAGAAATTAAAGACACATCTCAAAAGATAAATGAAGTTGACCGAGATATAAGGTAATCAGTCCTGCATGATGCTGGGAGGAGATAAATATAAAACTAAAGGAAAGAAGAGGCCTTTCGCTAAGGATGCTAAGGTTCAGTGAGGATGATGAGTAGGGGTATGTGTATAAAAGGATCAACAAGCCATGATGATCAGGCACCTGGCTGAATTGAAGGGTTATGGCCATGGGAAATCAAGGAGTCAATCAACAAGTTGATAATCATTCCTCCAGAGATTAACCAAGAAAATTTACTTTGGAGAACTTTGAACATAATTGGAACACATCTGGCTGTTACAGCAGAGTTCACCTACCATTCATTTGCTTCCTATTTCAAGTACTCTTAAAGAGGATACTCACACATCCCAGAGGCCCCAAGTACTGACTTCTTAAGAGTCTGTGAGTGTATAGTAGAGTAATGAAATGGATAGAACACAGATTTGAAGTCCAAGAACTGTTGTTTAGACTTAATTCTGCAAACTACCAATCATGTGCCATTGGGAAAAAAAACCAACCTCTCTAAACTTTGGCATTCACAGCATTCTCAAAAGGAGACAAGACCTCTTTCATGAGAGTGAATGTCGGTATTATGGAAGGTGGAAACAAAATTAGAGTTCTACAGAGAAGTCATGTGAGTTATTAAAAACTCTTGAAAATCTGTTACATGCAAGGACAAATGCTATGCATTCTGTATCTATTTTATTTGTCTGGTTGAAGGTCCCTGAGGTTTAGTTACATTGCCTGATTTCCTAGATCAAGAAACTGAAGCTGGTTTTCCAGAGTCTCATTTCCTGTATCAAATTCAGATAAAAGCAAAACAATAAATTCTGGTCAGGTATGAAGCCATAACCTGTAAGTATAAACACCTCACCAACAAAGGACCCAATAATCTCTAAGAATTGTTAAGGACTTTAGTCTAGTACCTCAGAGGTCTCATGTGGACAGTGTGTCTGTTCCCACCCACCATTATTTTTGAGCTGCTTATTTGTTCATTTATTTCTCAGTGTGAATTTGGCCAATTTTATATTTCAGACTTGCCTTATTAATACTCACTTCCATTTGATTATGGGATAGAACAAAATCTATTTTATTTATCCCTATGAAATATTTCTTATAATTTATTTTTAAAAGATTGGGGAAAAATCCAGAATAATAGTCAAGGCACTAACAAGTAAGTTGTTAGATCTTCAGTGAGCCAAGAGCCCAAAACAAAGCACAAAACTATACGCCAACACTAACCCTCTGTGAAAGAGTGAAATCTTTTTTGGAGAGATTAAGCAGTCGTTAGAGAGGAATCCTAATTTTGAGACATTCCTTTCTTGGGCTTTTCCTTGTGAGGTAATCATCATAATAGCTGCGGAAGTGACAAAACAGAGCTAGATGTGCTGACAGTGTCCTAGAGGACAGCAGTTGGCATCTCGAGAGACACTCAGGAAGTGACAGTAATTTTGGGAAATCGACACGGTCCCTAACTTAGCTGTGACCCATCCGCAGTTATTGTCATCTTAGTTTATTTGTGTCCTGTTCGCTCTGCCTGGAGGATAGTCTCCAGCCAGTTATTAAAACAGAGACACCACACAGTGAAGTGAAGCGTCTTCATTTATGACTCTAAGGAACCCAACACCGGCCCTTGTCACCAGAGTTATGAGCGCCCCCTGTCACTCTGAGCCCCCAGGCAGAATAAGAGAATAGGAGAGAGCAGGCCAGATCCTTCCCTGCTCACACTTCCGTGTTTGGTTGCTGATTTCTATTTTTGCCTGATTGTATTTGTAAATTGTCTAAACAATTCTACTTATCTCTCCCACAGGGAGAAAACAATCAAAACTAGGTGAGAAATACAGAACCTTGAATCCAGCCCAGATCTAACAAATCAAAACCTATATATTACTGTGATCTCCAGAGATATGTCTATGCATAAAAATCGAGAAGTCCTGTCTCATGTCAGTGAGACATAACACCAAACTAAAATGCATCAAAATGGAAAGCTTCAGTTGAGACATTACATCAAAAGTGTCCCAAGCAAGGGACTCCAACTATTAGCTGGCTAGAAAATGGAAGAGGGAAGGCATGCCCTTTATTCCATTCAGCTGTGACTGTGGCTTTTTATGTTTTTAGTGGAAGGACCTCTCAATATCCCCCAGATGGGAGGTACCCCCAAAACTAAACCTTTCTGAGTGACTGTCTTTTCCTTAATTTTGAATGTGAAAAGTGGTCCATTTTCTTCCCACCACAGAATGATGCTTATTCTTGTGACTGAGAGGGAAGATATCTAGGTGCTAACTTCCTTCATGGAAGATTTGTCCCACTGAGTAGTACTGGAAAGACCAATAGGAATCATGGGAAAATACACAGAAGCAGGCATGTTTGGTTCACAGTTGCCATGAGTGATTAATAAGTTAGAACTTCCCAACAAACATGCAGCCATTTAGACTAGAATTTAATATAAGAAATTCAGAGGAAATGGAGTCAAGCAATTCTGTGATGGATGTTCTGAGTTTAACTGGAATTAGCAGTTGAAACTCTCCCCTCATCTGTTCTCTGTTAGACCTACTGACAGCTGCAACCTACATTCCCTAGGCATCATTAGCCACTGGCTTCTAGTTGAATTTAGCAAATAGGAGTTACTGGAAGGGGCTAGATGGGACAGAGGTAGGAAATATCCATAGAGTTGATATTATGGTTCCACTTTGAAAGTTGTCTCTGGAGATGGCTCTCTAGCATTGTGGTGGAGCTCATTTGGGAAGTCCCTTCCACCATGCTTCCGTATCATTCAAAGGACCCCTGCCACTGTGTTTCCAGCCCTACCTGAGTGAAATCTTTGCCATAGCATGTGCATCTCATACATAGCAGCATAATTTTTCAGTTCAGGTGACAGACTGTGAATCACATCCAGTATTTTTCAGCTATTCCTCAATCTATTAAACTTCTTGCTCATTAAAAATGTTTCCTGTCAGAAAATTATCCTGTAGGAAAATCTCACTGGCCTCTACACTAATTATATAATATACAAGCCTAAGCATCAAAGACCTCTCTTTGGAACTATGTTCTAGTGAAAGACTTCATTGAAATTAGCCATCAGGCTAAGACAGAAAACCAGAGAATCTGGGGCATGGTTTAATTATGCCATTTTACAAACAACAGTAAGTGTACTGTCCTGAACCTGAAAGAAGAGAAGTGGGGAATAGCCTTGAATGCCTTGGCACAGGCAACAACTTCCTGAATAGAACACCAGTAGCACAGACCCTGAGAGCAACAATTAATAAGTGGGACCCCATGAAATTGAAAATTTTCTTTAAGGCTAAGGACACCATCAATAGGACAAAACCGCAGCCTACCTCATGGGAAAAGATCTTCACCAACCCTATATCTGACAGGGGGCTTATATCTAAAATATATAAAGAACTCAAGAAACTAGACATCAACAAACTAAATAATCCAGTTAAAAATGGGGTATAGATCTAAACAGATAACTCTCAACATAGGAAACCATTATGGCTGAGAAATACTTAAAGAAATGTTCAACATCTTTAGCCATCAGAGAAATACAAATCAAAGTGACTCTGAGATTTCATTTTACACCAATCAGAATGGCTAAGATCAAAATGACAAGTGACAGCGCGTGCTGGCAAGCATGTGGAGCAAGGGGAATACTCCTCTACCTCTGGAATGGGTACAAACTTATACAGCTACTTTGGAAATAAATATGATGGCTTCTCAGAAAATTGGGAATAGATCTACCTCAAAACCAAGCTATACCATTCCTGGACATATAACCAAACGATACTCCATTCTATCAAAAGGACACTTGTTCAACTATGCTCATAGCAGCTTTATTTGTAATAGCCAGAACCTGCAAACAACCTAGATTTCCCTCAATGGAAGAATGGATAAAGAAAATGTGGTACATGTACACAATGGAGTATTACTTAGCTGTTAAAAAATGAAATTTTCAGGCAAATGGATGGAATTTGAAAAACCATGCCAAGTGAGGTAACCCAGACTCAGAAAGACAACCATGGTATGTATTTATTTAAAAACGGATATTAGCTGTAGAGTAAAAGATAACAATGTTATGGTCCACAGACCCAGAGAGGCGGTTACAAGGAGGGATTGAGGGGGGGATGCAAGGAAGGGTTAATAGATTTTTAGAGTGGGCTGGAGGCAGGTGGGGTTGGGAACAGGAAGAATCAAGTTATGGGGTGGGGAGAAAATACCGGAAGATATGACTGGAATTGGGTGGCATTCTGAGGAGCTGGATGGAAACCTAGTACAATAGAGACTCCATGCAGTCTTCCAGAGTAACCCTAGCAAAGATTCCTAGTAATGGGGGATACAGAGCCTGAACCATCCATCCTCTGTAGCTAGGCAATGTCTCAAGTGGAGGGATTGAGACACCGACCCAGTACCAAAACCTACAAGCTACAGTTTGTCCTGCCTGTAGAGTATTCTCGGACCAGAACCTAGCAGAGCCCTCATAAAATAGACCAGAGAGACTTCTTTCAGCAACTAATAGGAAGAGATGCAGAGTCCCATAGCCAAACATTAGGTAGAGCTCAGAGAGTCCAGAGGAGGAGGCAAGGAAGGATTGGAGGAACCAGAGGGGACAGGGACACTACAAGAATGCAACCCAAAGAATCAACTGACCAGCACACATATGGGCTTTCAGAGTCAGGGAGCCTGTAGGAGTCTGACCTAGATCCTCTACATATATGTTATGCTGAGTAGCTTGGTGTTCCTGTGGGACTCCTAGTAGTGGGAGTGGGAGCTGTCTGTGACTCTTTTGCCTGCTTATGGGACCCTTTCCCTTCTACTGGGTCATCTTGTCTAGCTTTGATATGTGCCTGATATTCTTGTAGCATATTAGGCCATGTTTGGTTGATGTCCTTGGGAGGCCTATTTCTTTTGAAAGGAGATAAGAGGGGGTGGATCTGGGGGAGAGGAGAGGTAGAGGGGAAAGACTGGTGGAGGAGAGGGATGTAATATATGTGAGAAGAATAAAAATGTAACAATAATAAATAGTGTATTGTTGGTGTAAGGCCAGTTTTATCCATGCAAAGTGTCCTTCTGCTTTTGCATTTTTTTAATTTTTAAGTTTATTTTGCAATACAATTCAGTTCTAC
Source organism: Peromyscus eremicus (assembly GCF_949786415.1). NCBI lineage: Eukaryota > Metazoa > Chordata > Mammalia > Rodentia > Cricetidae > Peromyscus > Peromyscus eremicus. The sequence continues at coordinate 16,636,404 of NC_081437.1, read as the reverse complement.
ATATCAGCCGTGGATTCCCTTGTTCTCTCCCCTCCCGCTCCCCTCACCTTCCCCCCAGCCCATCCCCCATTCCCACCTCCTCCAGGGCAAAGCCTCCCCCACGGACTGAGATCAACCTGGTAGACTCAGTCCAGGTAGGTCCAGTCCCCTCCTCCCAGGCCGAGCCAAGTGATCCTGCATAGGCCCCAGGTTTCAAACATGTGTATATCTGATGCTAGGCATTGCATTCAGTTGTGCGTTGCATTACTATAAACCGAAGTTATGTAAGAAATCAACGAGCAACTTTAGAGTGCATCTTTACACATGAATAAATCCTTTCCAATTTTATAGGAAGTTATTGATCTGGTTAAAATTAACAATGAGAAACTAGATTAATAATGTAGAATGAATGTTTTCATATGAACACATGAAGTGTGGTAGAAGAGTTAAGCTATGAAAACCTATTTAAAAGGAAGAGAAGGGCAGCAGAAGAGTAAGACGCCCTAGTGACAACTCTTGATGATGAAGAGTGGTCAGAAAAGAAGGACTTCAGAGATGAATCAAAGCAACAGGAAAAATTTTAGCAAAGACGAATGGGGATATGAGGAAACAGTGATGTTGATTTTAAGAGGGAAAAAGATTACTACATAAAAATCTTAAGAAGAGTTTTTGTTTGTTTGTTTGTTTTGTTTTGTTTTTTAAAGTAAACGTAGAAGTTCTTATATAAGTCACAGTGCTGTAAACACAGCAAGAAATCACCAAACTGAAAGGCTCGCTTTCAGGCAGAGATCAGTAGATACGATGAGAGAGAAAGGTAGATAGAGTTTTTCAAGTACTTTTCTGACATTTACACCAGCACTGGACAGATGGAATAATGATGCACTCACAAGAGCATAAAATTGAGAATCAATTACTTGGGCTCAAATATAAGCTATTTGTATGGTTTATGTCTATTAGGATGCAATATACCCTAACAACAAAAACCGACCATAAAAAATTTTAGGGCTCAAACAAGGGTAAATGAATCACCTACGGAACAATCCAATTATAGTTGTTGGGTTTTTTTTCTGTTAATATATGGCCCAGGAATGGATTATGATATACAACTACCCATGTTGTGGGATCTAAGACCAGTTTTAATTTCTTTCATCATTTGGGATTTTCTTTTCTTTAAGACTGGGATAGGAATAGTGTTCTTGCACATAAAATACTTAGGAGACAGTTGGAACTAATTGTTTATTATTATTGTTATTATTATCCTTATTATTATTATATTAATTATATTTATTCCAGCTTGGTTATTTTTGAAGTTCTGTGTAATACTGGTAATTCTGTATCAGTTAAAGAAACAGAAATAGAAAATTTATAAATTTAGTTGTCCAGAAGATTCTTAAACCTCAAGTTCATCAGACTCTCCTTGGAGATCACTGGGCTTCACTCAGGAGCTTCTGGTTTCACAGAACAGAGGGAGATAGTGAGGCTGTGCAGTTCTAATGAATCCTAAGAGCTACTGATGCTGCTGGGCTGAGGACCTTTCCTGAGAAGCGCCACCTTCAGGCAGAGACAGAAAAGGCTTAACTCAGAAAAGGCTGAAACCATCCAGGTGACCTCCAGGCCCATCCTATCCTACTTGCCAGACTTTCTTTCCTTCGCCCAGCTCACTCTTTGTAAAGAGGTCATGGATTCAGCACAAAATATCTTCCTTCCACACGAGACTTTCAGTCTTTATTAGAGGAAAGAAATCTGCCTCTTGCTAACTTAGGAATATACTAAACAATATTGGTTTCTGATAGTTTGCAAGTCAAAGTGCACACATCTCCCAGAAAGTGTCAGCTCGTCATCTGTACTTTAATGAAATACTTTCACGCCCTAACACTTTTTTGGTATACTTTGCATATATTTATAAAATTCAAACTGACCTGTTATTTGCTATTAAAACCAGCTCTAAAAATATTTTTCATGAACTTATTTTATATAGTCTATCCCAAGAGCTTAAAAAAAAAAGAGCAAAGCTTGGACCTAAGAAGGTAAAATGGTGGCCACTTTGAGTTTAGGAAGCAGGTGTGGCACTTGTTCAGCATTCTGCTTGAAAAGGTTTTAAATATGAACACTTAGCGGGACAAGCCTCTTCTAGATAGATTCTGTCCTTAGTACTGTCATTTGTATGATGACATAATCAATGTCACTAACAGTCTCCCATATACACTTGAATCTGTAACATATGTTTGAGGACTGAGGGTTTGAATTTATCACTTCCCACTACCCTCTTGATCCCTAATGTCCCATAATACTTCCTTTGTGTTTTTTAAGTTTGTATATTAACTGGAAAATGAAAAAGGTGCTTCATCAATATAGAGCTGATACTTCTCACAGTCTCGGCTGGCCTCACACTCCATTTTCATCTATATAGTGGAATATTGATAGCGTCCTCTAGGTTCTCCTCGAAAAGCATAGGCACAAGCTCACATAGATTCCTCCTCCTTTCTCACTAAAAATACTTAGTATTTTGGAGAAAGGGAAAAAAATATTGTAGGGGAAAATGGATAAAATGATTAGCTGGTGGAAAATTCGTCATAACCACAGTATAAGACTCAGAGTCTAATGTTTGTGAAGACAACAGTTACAACCATAGTGTAAAGCAAACAGAAAGGATTCACACATTCTGTGTGTGAGCTGTGAGCCAGTACCCAGAAATGAGTATCCATTGACCCACAGTTGTATTAAGAATGAACTTGACAATATGGGCTAGAACTGGAGTCCTTAGGTTGTACCAGACATGGATGAGGTAACTAAAGTTAAGACTATGAGGCCGGGCGGTGGTGGCACATGCCTTTAATCCCAGCACTCGGGAGGCAGAGCCAGGCGGATCTCTGTGAGTTAGAGGCCAGCATGGGTTACAGAGTGAGTTCCAGGAAAGGCTTCAAAGCAACACAGAGAAACCCTGTCTCAAAAAACAAAAAACAAAACAACAACCAAAAAAAGACTATGAAAATGATGGATAATCTCAAATTAAAAAAATAATAATGAAGAGTCAGTCTAGGATCAGTGATTCACACAGGACATTGTTGAAAACATTCTGAACAGTTTGACCTCAGAGTCTACATGGAATAATGCACAGGCAAGAGACTCATAGAGGCCAGTACAGATGAACTCAGCAATAAGATTTGCAAAGATACAGGAAATCACACCACATTTAAAATACATAAAATGCAACACATCCAGGAGTATTTATTGGATGAATTGAAAGAATCATAACAACTTCAAAAGATGCTAAGGATGGATAGATTTGTAGTGATAAAAAGAGTATCCATAGAACAAAATTAGGAAATAATGAGAATCAGCATGCCTGTGGAACCTGGTGTGGTGGTGTATATGTGGAAGTAGAGGCAGGAGTATCGGGAATACAATGTCATCCCTCACTGCACAGAAAGGTTAGCCAAAGCTATGTAAGACACCATCTCCAAAAACATTAAAGAAACAAAAGTAACATTTTTGAAAGAAAAGACCAATTTGAAAAATAATTATGGAGTCAAACATAGTATATAATCTTTAAGCACTTATCTAGTCTTTTAAACAGTTAACAGATATTTAGATGGGGACTAGATATGATCAGATAATCAATACTTGAAAAACATCGTCCTGTGTGGGATAAAGAAGAAAATAATAGCTTCTGACCTCAGAAGCATAAAATAGCCTGGAGAACAAGAGTAGTAGAAAGACTAACATTGGAATGTATGAGCTGAATACAATTAAGATATCCTACTGAAACACAAAAAGATGGTAAGAAAATTTAGCTTTTAGAAGGCATTTTAAATGGCACAGTTTCCTTTCTCTGTTAGCATTTTCCTCAACATTCCTACTACCAATGATTTCTCTCTCCCTAGTCTGGGAAGGTATAATATCCCATCCTTACACTGACCTTATACTATCATGGGTTGGTTGCTAAGAAACAGAAGTCTTATGGTCTCTTCTCACACTAGAGCACAGTCTGTTTGTCTTCTAAGCCAATGTTTTTTATCTGTGCCCATCTGAGCAAGATCCACTAGAGGTATGTTTATATGCCATCCTGATGTGTGACTTTTCCTGAGGAAACGTGAACTGTCTGTTCACCTCAAATAGAGCACCAATGGCCAGAGAATCAATTCTCTCAAGTCTAGCCTCATGAACCAGTGAGTGTATTTGGGTTACTTACAGGATCATAGGTGACTTCATTACTAAAAATCCCACCTCAGCATAGGTGGCTATTCACACACACACACACACACACACACACACAAAAAAAAAAAAAAAAAAAAAAAAAAAAAACCTGCATCTTTGAAGCTGGCAACTGAGTCTCTTCTCCAGAAATTGTTTTACTGTTGCTTTTTGTTTGTGTTTTGTACACTTATTTATTTATTGTGTGTGTGTGTATGTGTTTGTGTGAGTGTGTGTGTGTGTTTGTGCATACTCATACCTGTGCTTATCAGGGGTAGTCAGAGGACAGTTAGTAGGTACTGATACCTTTCTTCCACCATGTGGGATTCCAGAATCTATTTCAGGTCCTCAGGTTTGGTGGAAAGTGCTGAGCCATCTCATGGGCCCTGTTACTATTTATATGACCTCAAGGAAAGTGGGACATTCTTAGAACGTTCTGAGCTTTTAGACCCTGGTAATTACAGTAGACACCCTCTTCCATCCAGGAGGTAAGGCTTCAGCTTGGAAGAAACATACACAATGTAGACACGCACATAAACCAAGATCTCTGGGAATATATTCTAGAAATGTACATCATTCACTTACTTGAGTGACTCGTGAGCACATTAGTTTTGATGAACCGTTATTTGTGGTGACCCTCATTATAACCCTCTTAAAAACACATCTTCCAATATCTATGCCTAAATTACTCCAATTGCCTATAGATTATAAACTCTCAATGGACTGGACACCCTCTCTTCCTCCATGTTGCTAAGAATTACCTAGTACAATGACTTACAGAGAATCACAGCCAAAGTATCTAGACTCCTCAGAATGTGGTACCATCCTAAATCTTTAAAGAACATGCAATAGTTTCCTTTGAAACACCATTGCTAAATCTTGTTGATATATTTAAATTACCCTTTCCATTGTGAGCTTCAAGAGATGTGGCCAAGGAAGACACTCTGCTAGTGCATCTGCTCGATGAAGCATATTTACTTGAAGACTGGGATGTTATCTCTAATAAAGAAAAACATAATATGATTTGAAGCTTGAAGGATGATGTTCTTTATATCAAATTTGTTACAGCCAATTTGTACTTCCAAACTCTTACAGCCACTTGATTATATTTTCTCCACTTGCTTGTCCTCACTGGGACACAGTGCTCCACACTCAGGGCCAGAGTGAAAATGTCTATAGTTTCTGTGACCAGGGCGATTAAAAAAAAATACAGAAACAGATAGTGCTGCACATAATGAATACTTGATATTAAAATTGTTCTGTTTAGGTGTTCTATCTGCTTCTGTGTCATCAAGGGCTGCGTATGCCCCTATCAGCATCCCTGACCTCGTCAGTGTGTACATCTCTGCTCCTGGAATTTCTGAGCTTCTGTTCATCTCCACAATGATATCTCTGAAGCTGCCATAAAAGAAACTCCGGGTATCTATCTTCCAGCTGGAAACAACAATAACTTTAACAGAACTGACAAGGGCATCATCACTAGAATCTGCCTCTACGTCACTTTTCTTCCCACCATGACCACAACATCATGTTATATGAAGAATAAACCAGAATTCAATTTCACAAAGTTATGTTCAAGCCACTCAGACTATAATAGCTATAGGCGAGTGGAGAAGAGGAGCAACTTGTAAGAAAAAACTGTAACTTAGCTGTAGGTTCAGCAACATCTTTTTTTTTTTTTTAATCTGTATATTGATCTTAAGGCACTAGAACTTCTTAGGCGTGTAGAGGTGATTTCTTCTTAGAGTTTATCATTTACTCATTTCCACGAGGATGAGGTAGATGATGTTCAAGCTGTCATCACAAAATTCTACCTGTGCAGTGATTGAAGAACATCAATATCAGGTACAGGTGCTGGGAGAGTTAGGTTCTGGTGAGAGTTCTCTTTCCACATTATACATGGCTCCTTCCTGTGTGCTTACATGGTAGAGAGAGCAAGCCAAGCTCACTTGTACCTCTTCTTATAAGATATGTAGCTGGAGAATTTTCTCTGGGTCCCGCCAAACCCTGGCAGTCCAACAGCCCACTTATAAAATAAACACACAGACGCTTATATTATTTACAAACTGTATGGCCGTGCCAGGCTTCTTGTTAACTGTTCTTATATCTTAAATTAACCCATTTCTATAAATCTATACCTTGCCATATGGCTCGTGGCTTACCGGCATCTTCACATGCTGCTTGTCATGGCGGCAGCTGGCAGTGTCCCTCTCTGCCTTCCTGTTCTCTCAATTCTCCTCTCTGTTAGTCTCGCCTATACTTCCTGTCTGGCCACTGACCAATCAGTGTTTTATTTATACAGAACCATATCCACAGCAAAGATACTAGTGACATCATAAAACTCTAACCTTCATGATTTGATCTGAACTTAATTATACCTAATAACCTAATCTTCAACATCATGTCGTGGCTAACGCTAAGAACTCAACATGAACACTTTGGATGGACACACATAGGACATAACAGAGTATACCATAGACCAGCTTTCATTTGAGACAGATGTGAAACATTGATATTTTTATTTTAAATTTTATTTATTTGAAACTTGCACACATGTATACAGGATATCTTGATCATACCTATCCTATAGCCCTCACTCAAGCTCTCTCCAGGATTTTTATTAATCTACTAAGTCTAATTAGTGCTACCCACACACCCATGGACATGAAGTTAAACACTGGAACAAGGAGGACCTATCAGTGGCCACATTCCAGAAAGAAGAAAGAAAGAAGAAAGAAAGATAGAAAGAAAGAAAGAAAGAAAGAAAGAAAGAAAGAAAGAAAGAAAGAGAGAGAAAGAAAAGAAAGAAAGAAAGAAAGAAAGAAAGAAAGAAAGAAAGAAAGAAAGAAAGAAAGGAAGGAAGGAAGAGAGAGAGAAAAGGGATGACTCCCTCCTATAGCACCCAGCAGCCTGTAGCATATTCTGCTACTATGAATACTAGCCAGCAGGAAGTTTTCTGGTGAATTCAAGACTGATTTCTATGTGTCCTGCAACCAAAGTTTGTGGTATCTTAAGCAGTGAGAGCTCAGCACCTAGTTATGGCAGCTAATTAAGAGCAATAGCAATAGACAGCATTATTTGAGTGTCTCTGGTACCTCTCTGATCAGTAACTCACAGTTAGGTAATGTGGGGGCACTTCTAAACAAAATTCTGTCTCTGCAAAATTCATTATATCTTAATTAGCTCACAGAATAGTGGAGTTTCAGGAGGCTTCCTCATACATCCATAACGTTGGTCAAACCACCCTTCCCCCTCCTTTCTGCCACCTTCTCTGTCCCCATTTAAACCTTTAGCTTTCTGTATTCTCTCCCTTTTCCTTCATATCATATATGCTACCCCCTCTTATTTTACTTATGAAAGATTATGGGTACCCAAGTAGTACACTTCTATTTGTTTAAGCCTTCCCTTAAAATCCCACGTCCCATTCTCATTACTGCACTACCTGCTTGAACCCATTTGCTTCTTTTTAAAATGATTTATTGATTTTTATTTTATGTACATTGGTTATTTGCCTGCCTGTATGTCTTTGTCCTCTGGAGGCAGAGTTACAGACAGTTGTGAGCTGCCATGCAGGTGCTGGGAATTGAACTCAGGTCCTCTGGAAGAACAGCTAGTGCTCTCAACCATTGAACCATCCTTCCAGCTACCTCGTGCCCCCTTTTGCTTCTTAAATTCCTCTCTCTCTACTATCATTTCATTTATATTCTCTCATACACCACTCACAAAGGCATTGTCCTTGGCCAATGGTCCATTTACAGTTCTATAACTTCCATGTGTACTTCATGCTAAATGCTGACATAAATATTTAAAGCTAGGATCCTCATATGAGAAAGAATATGTGGTCTTTAGCTTTTCAGTACTGAGTGACCTCACACCATACACATTTTTCCATTTCCAACCATTTGCAAGTAAATTTCATGATCAAGTTTTTATTCACAGGAGAATAATCATTCGTAATGTAGATGTATCATGTTTTCATTATCTGTTCAGCAGTCAATGAATATCTAGGTTTATTCCATTTCCTAAATATTGTTAATACATTGGCAATGAACATGGCTGTGCAAGTATCTCTGAAATAAGATATAAATTTCTTTTGCTTTATATCTGTTTTACACCCGGATGTAACAGTGGGTACTACATCTGGATCTCCAGATAGCAGGAAGGAAGTCTGTGAGCTACTAGGCCAGGTTTGAGCTTCTATGCAAAGCCCAACCCCTAATGAAGCACTTCCTCCAACAAAGCCACGCCCACACCAACAAGGTCGCACCTCCTAATAGTGTCACTCCCTGTGGACCTATGGGGGCTATTTTTATTCAAACTACCACAGAGTCCAGGTATCTTCCTGAAGGGTGTATCCCAAAGATTTAGCTTCCCTCCAGTAGGCCCTCTCACAGGCTCCATACTTTCCCATCACTACCACAAGTTCACAGGAAAGTTTTCTAAGTGTGGAAAATGGTGCAAAGGAACTGACAGTCTCATACAAAGCCTTGGGATAACTGGTCGCCACTCTGACCACAAAACAGGGCTCTGCAATGAGTGAGGACAGAGACACTGAAACCATGAAGCAGACTTGGGGAGAACAGTTATCACACAGCAATAGTATGAGAGAAAGAGAAACTGGCTACATCAAGGGCTTCCCTTCTCTAGTCTTCCACTGTTTCTGCATAGCTCTCCTCCTCCCCTGCAGAATGAGGGAAACAGCCAGGTACTTTATATCCCAGCTGGCTTGCTGAGGGTAGTTGGGCTCAGACAAGCCAAGGACTTCTCCAGAGTTGACTTGTGGTTGTAAATCCATCTCACTTTGGAGGGCAGCTGTAAGGATGCAGAGATTGCAACACAGAGAATAATACATGGACTTAAAGTTATTGTTGCTGCTTTTCATCACAGGCTACTCTGGTTTAAATTTTCATTCTTTATCCTAAAATAGTTTGGTTTGCTGAAGTCTGAACAATCAAAACCACTGTCGTGAAACCTCCCTCAGTTCTCTTCAATCTACTCGCTTATGTATCTGGATATCCATTTTGTAATCATCTATCACTTTAATAGGAAAGGCCTGAAGGGGGAAAAGGAGTGCTTGTTAGGATTTATTTTATTTATTGGAAGAGTCTCTAGCCCCTTGGTCCTAGAAATTTTCTCTTTAGCTCACTCTCCTAAGTCATATTTAATTTACTTCAGCAGCAATACATATTTTGTGTCACCCAGTCTATTTAGCAGAGTCGGCTTGTTTTATTGCCCAAGACTATTTTCTTCTGTGATATATTCCCACAACATCTGAAGGACTTTTCTTGTTGCATAGTACTTTCTATACAACCTTTTTTTTCATTCATAATAAATTTCTTAGAGATCAAATACACATTCAATGTTTACTTTTAAATGCATAGTGTTTATATCTAAATGATGATCAATTCAAATATGCAATTAATAAGACTTCTGGTTTTTAGTTTTGTTTAAATTTGTGTTTATTCTTCTGCTGTGAATGGATGTGTGAGTGCACGGCATATGTATGGTGGTCAAGGTTTGGGAGCTGGTCTTTTCTTCCATCATGGGTTCCAGGGACTGAACCCAGGTACTCAGGTCTGAGTGGCAAGCACTGTTTTATCCACTGAGCCATCTCACTGGCCTCCAGTTTTTTTTTAATTTGTAAGTTTCCCAAGCACATCTTCTGGCTTGTCCTACATGCCGTAATAAATCCCACACCTTTAAAGAAACTAATGCTGTGTCTAAGGGCTTAGGCTGCTACATTAGAGCTTAGACTGTGCTCTGTGTTCATTGTCTTCTTGCTATAATCCAGGATCTTGGGTTCTCAAGTTTGCAGGTTGGTTTAGGTTGAGATAACTTTTCAGTCTCAATGGATGATGCACACTTGGCCATGAAGAAGTGTGTAAAAAATTGATGATGTAACTAGTGGGACCTGATGACTCCTCATCTTATAAATAGACCAAATCATGGGAGATATCCAGATTCCCATCAGCATTCTTATTTTATTTTAAATTGGCAAATAAGAATCTGTCATCAAATAATATTTTGAAAATTGTACACATTGTGGAATACCTAAATTGAGCTCATTAGCATATGCGGTTCCTTTTTAAAGTAAGAAGAATTAAAATTTTCCTAAGAAGTTTTCAGAGGACAAGCATTGTCATTAATTACAGTCACCGTGTTGCAGAATCTAGTTCTTGAATTTCCTCTTAATTGAAATTTTATGTCTGGTGACCAGTGACTCTCCAAGCCCACACCCAACTCCTCACAACCACTATTTGAGTCACTACTTCTACATCTTCAATATTTTTGGTTCTCCATATGAATAATATTAAGTCTGACTTAGTTCTCTAACTTCATCTCTAACCTCCAGTTGATAGAATCCCTTACTTTGTGAAGCTGGATTATACTTCACTGCACATGCACACTAATGTTTGCTCTTAGAAATAGTGCTAATTTGGGGCCTATTTTAATATACACAAAAGACATGTAAGCATTCATTAAGAAGTAAGAAAGCAACTCTATATTCAATTAAAGCGAGAGAAGATTTTGAAACAATTTATCTATAACCTCTCTGAGGTTCTGAAGATTCAATTTGGGGGACAAATATTTGGTAAGATGCAGCAGATGTAACATAAAAAGAAGCAAATCCCACTGAATTTTGAGTGTATAGATAAATAATCACTGTCATAGAAGGAACTGGCACACGAGTACATGTTTTCTCAGTGGTGCAAGATGGAACAGCTCCAGGTCATTATGCATTCCAAGTTCACATCCTGCAGCAGACCCCAAATCAGGAGTAGTAAAAATATATCTCTAATAGGAAAGTGCTTTTCAACTCTGGCAAGGCAGAATTGGGTACAGCAATAATTAAATTGACTCTACACCTTGGAAGGTTTTGCACAGAGGATGAAAGAATTTAAACCTACTTTAAAGGGTTTAAAGGAATTTAATAGTTTTAAAGACAGCTGATCATTTAAACATCAATGCATTTCAATTTTAGTCAATTAAATGCTCTCTCTCTCTCTTCTCTCTCTCTCTCTCTCTCTCTCTCTCTCTCTCTCTCTCTCTCTCTCTCTTACACACACACACACACACACACACACACACACACACACACACACACCTCATAGTAATCCTTAAGTTTGCAAGATTCATAGCTAGTATAATGGAATTTATGCATGGAATTCAAAGGCTTGGTGAAAATTGGGTTTTATATTCTCACTCTAGTGAACAGGCCTCTCTGGGGAATCTCAAGGGACAAATATACTTCTTAAAAAAGTATTTCCTGCTCACAAAAGCCTCTCCCTAACCTATTGCTAAAATAGAGGCATACTCATGGAGGCACAGGAAGTTCCTGTCAGGAAAATATCCACATGTCTCTTGATGTGTCAATAACTGGCCATTTCCCTGCTGAGAGACCACGGTATAAGGAGACTTAGAGCAGGAAGTAGCTGGTCTCCCCAACATTTGTTCTCTCAATGGGAAGAAGCAGGGCAAAGAAGCTCCTCTTTGACTTCTGTGTGTTCCTAGAGAATGCCAACTTGATTATGACAAGAAGAGGTGAGGAGTAGGTGGATGGCCTGAGCACTTTTGATCTCAAAGACAAAATAAAGCAGGAAGTTATGGGGGGCGGTGATTTTATTCTGGCTCTTGTATTAAGGGGAGAACATTAGTTAATGAGGAATGTCCTCAAGAGGAGGGAGAGAGAACCTGGGATTTTATGAAACAAGAATAATTGAAGCACGGTGGTGGTGGGTCATGGCTTGCTGTGTGCCGGGGAAGGGTGGGTTTAGCTATTGTTGTAGCTATTTCTCTGAACTCAAACACATGAAGGCACCACAGAAGCAAACATTCAAACCGATTTAACTCTGTCATCAGAGATAGACTCACATAATGTAAGAGAGGCAAAGGTGTTTATAAGTTGATGATCAGTTATTCCAGATACAATAGAACATTTGGTTTTCACTTTCCTTTCTCTGTGCGAATGTCCCACCCCCCCTTCCATCTCTCCTGGCCACTTTCCTTTCCTCTCTTTCTTCCTCCTTCCTTGTTTTTCTCCCATCCTTTTCTCTCTATCCTCCTTCCCTCTCTCGATCTCACTCCTTCCTTCTTCTTTTAATGTCCTTAGCTATAAAACTCTGTCATTTTGAAATACTTGCAGCAAAAGAGCACATACAAAACAGGATTACATGCAAATTTCTGCATTCAGAATAATTAACGCATGTTCTTTCATGGGAAGACACCCATTGTTAAAGCTGTGAGAGTATGTATGTCCTATATGACTTGATAAAATTCTACATTATTTAGAAAATGGAATGGTGATGCATGAAAAACATGGAGGATATTTATATATTACTTTTTAACACTTGTCAGTTTTTAATTTTTTAATTTTTATTTTTTAAAAAGATACACAATTAAAATTTATACTATTGCTATTATTGTTTTGTTTTCTAATTTTTTATTTGTTATTCTCTCACACAGTGCATCCTAACCACAGTCTCTCCTCCCTCCACTCTTCCATGTCACTACCCGACCCCCCCTTTTCCCCAAGATCCATTTCTCCTCATTTCTCTTCAGAAAAGAGCAGGCCTCCCAGGGATATCAACCAAACATGGCATAAGAAGTTACAATAAGACTAGGCACATACCCTCGTATCAAGGCTGGAGATAAAGAGTCCCAACAGCAAGCAAAAGAGTCAGAGACAACCCGCATTCCCACTGTTAGGAGTCATGCAAGAACCCTAGGCTACCAACCATAATATACATTCAGAGGACTTAGCACAGACCCGTGCAGGCCCCCTGATTGCCACATCAGTCTCTGAGCTCACTCTGCTTAGTTGATTCTGTGGGAGTGTTCTTGTGGCATCCTTGACCCCTCTGGCTGCTACAATTTTTCCTCCCCCTCTTCCACAGGGTTTCCCGAGCTCCAGAGGGAGGGGCCCTATGGAGATCTCCAGCTTGGGTTCTCTCTCTGCCTCATGTCTGGCTGTGGGTCTCTGAATCTGCTCCCATCAGCTGCAGGAGGAAGCCTCTCTGAGGACCACTGGGCTAAACAGAATATCATTAGTTGTTTTATTGATTTTTTTTTTTTTTTCTATCCTAGGTCTCTGGTCTATGCAGCCTCTCGTTCCTGGTCACCCAGGCAACATCAGGCATGGGCTCCCTTTCGCGGTGTGGACCTTGAATTAAACCAGTCATTGGTTGGCTACTTCTGCAAATTCTGGGCCTCCATTGCCCCCACATATCCTGCAGGCAGGATAGATTGTAGGTGGAAGGTCTTGTGGCTGGGTTGGTGTCCCAGTCCCACCACTGGAAGTTGCCAGTTTGTAGAAAATGGCTGGTTCACGCTCTGTATCCTCCATTACTAGGAGTTCTCACTAGGATCACTCTCTTAGAATCCTAGGAATTTCTACTGGGGTTGGAGAGATGATTTATGCTTTAAAAAAACCACAAACTACTTCTGTAGAGTACTGGAGTTCAGTTCCCAGCACTCACATTGGTAGCTCACAACTTCCTGTAGCTTCAGGTCCAGGGAATCCAATGGCCCCTTCTGGCCTCTAAGAGCATCTGTATTCCCCATACAAATAACTACACACAGACAGACAGACAGACAGACACACAATGAAAAATTACAAAAATAAATCTTAAAGCAATATTTTTTCATTGATAATTTCCTTTGTTTTTAATTTGGCTAATACATTTAGTCATTTGAATAAAAATATATGGGAGATATTTTTCTAAAGTAATGTCATAGGAAGAAGAAAGCCTTAAAATTTTGCAAACTTTCTTTCTCACGTGCTCTTTTATTACGCAAATATTCTAAAGGAGTTAACACATTATCATTAATATCTCCATGTGGAATACTCTCCAATAAACCTCCAGATGGAGTGACCAGGGGCAGTTAGAGTTCACAGATGCTGTGTAGGATAAAGGGATTATTAAGAAAGGTCACCTCCCCAGGAGGTGAAGGGCACTCATAATACTTTTGATTTGAGTTAGTTTTGCCAAAGGCCACATTTAGGTACTGCTTAGTGTTAAACACAAATTAACATTTTCCTAATCTTTTGTTCCTAAGTTAAAACCAGGGAGCAAAATTTGCAAACTTTTTATCTTCTAGGGGACTTACTTGAATGTAGAGAACCAGCCCAGGAAAATTAAGGCAGAAAAGCCAGAGCTTGGTTCAGTAAACAGCAATTTGGATCACGAATTAACAACCATACTCAGGAGAGAAAGTCTGGCTTAAGGAAGTCACAGGATGATGACTCCTTCCATCAACTGTCTCTAGAAGTTTATAGCTGATGTCAGGCATAGCCCTGGTGTGGAAAAAGTTAGTATTGTTATTCATGAATAAGTAGAAATAGAGAACCAAGGTAAGTGACCAGTAGATAACACGAAAAAAAAAAATGTTCTGGGACCCTGCCTCCTACATGAACTGTTCTAAATAAGGAAAACTATATGAATATCTAGGAAAGAGTATTAAGAAAGACATTCATGCCAGATGGAATGCAGTGAATACCTAGTTAACAATTCAATATAGTTTTATATTTCAACATGAGACCAAGGTTGTTAGGTTTACTTCTATATATATTTTTCCTTTTCAAGCCTTTGGAATTTCCAAGACTTTAAAGAAAGGTGACTCAAGTTACCAGGTGGCAGTTCTTGTGGTGCTGGGAGCAAGGATCTTGAGAAAATAATTGGACAAACTAATGAGAGTCATTAACACAAGACCAAAGGTTACTAACTATTACTCAAGTCATGAATTCATTAAATATTTTTGACCAAAGAAAAGAATTAAAGTTGAAAAATAAGGAACCCTGAAACCAGGTTAAGGAAAGAAGATAAGTTTGTGAAAGGAATGGGGCAATATGGTACTGATGATGTGTTCCCCAATAACTCTGAACATCTGGTCTCACTGGGAGAAGAAAAACGCAATTAAAAAATAAAAGCATAATGTCACAGGTACTCTCATGTCCTATTCATACTAAACAAACAGTCAAGCTCTACCTAAGAGTATCTGTACTTTACCCAGATGGAACACATAGGGGTTTACTTTAAGTAAAAGAAAACCAAACCTGTTTTAGAAGGAGACTTAAGATTGAAGTGGAAACAAATCGGGAGGTGGTGGCACATGCCTTTCATCCCAGCACTCGGGAGGCTGAAGCAGATGGAATCTCTGTGAGTTTGAGGCCAGCCTGATCTACAGAGTTCCAGGACAGCCAGGGGCTGTTACACAGAGAAATCCTGTCTTGAAAAACAAAAAAGAAACAAAAACAACAACAACATAAATGATTTAAGTGGAAACAAACACAGTAATCAATATAGTTATACAGATCCCTTTGCTTCCTCCTGTACAGTACTTGATACTCCTTAACATCGTTTTTTATCTTGTATGTGTAGTGTATATGTGCACAAGTTCACGTACGTGATTGTGGTTTTGTGAGTGGCATCTATGTGAGTTTGGGTATGTGACAGGCATGTATGTGAGTGTGTAGGCATGTGCATGGCATGTAAGTAAGTGTGGGTATGTTCATGGTATGGCATGGGTGAGGGGGTCAGAAGGCAATGCCTTCTACCTTGAGATAGGTTTTTGTTTTTGTTTTTGTTTTCTTTTCTGTGTGTGTCAGGATAGATGGCCCATGAACTTCAGAAGATTCTTCTGGCTCTGCCTCCCATTTTGCCATAGAACGACTTGGATTATAGATTGTGCAACTGTATCCATTTTCACATTGAGACCCAGGTGCTCAAACTTGCATGGCAAGTGTGCTTTACTTACTGAGCAATTTCCCCAGTCTTCCCATATAGTTTTGTTAAAATTCCTTCAATCATTTAAATTCTTCCATTAGCTTAAGACCTGAAACATAATAGCACGGCTATCAACGCCTTAAACAAGTATTGTTGCAACGGAGCCAGGACTTAAAGACATGTTTGGCTTTTTGGTGCCTTGTAACGCGATACACTGCAGGCATCACCGCAGGAAGGAAATTGCATTATGAATTACCTCTTTCCCTCTTAGAGATCAAATTCTTTGATTGCATTGATATTGCAGAAGAAAACAAATAGAAGAAGGGATAGAAGGGGAGTAACATCCTCGGCAACCTAACACACCATAAGCAGGGTTTTAAGGCACTTCTAATTGCAATGTCTTCATCTACGGCTAAGATAATATTTACTCCTCATTTGTTCTGAGGTGAACTACTGCTTACATTCCTCCTCAGGCATTTCTGTGTCTACCTTCTCATCTGTCCCCTAGAAGAACCTGTGGCTTAGTAATTGTCCTTCTAATTAAAAAAAACAAAACAAAAAAACAAAAAAAAAACCCTGAAGCTCAGATGTATTAGATAATAGTTAATAAATCATAGTTAATGAATACTAGAGAAAAAAATACATTCCAACCTTGACTTACCAAACCTACATGCCAATGTTTAGCTAATATTTTTTTGTCTTTTAAAGATCAGGACTTCACAGCAGGCATTTTAACCTAATGATCAGTATAAATGTCCGGCAACTTCCCATATTATACTAGTGGCTTATGTCAGTAACTATCAGCAAATCATGGAACAGAAATGAATTTAGTTAAAGGTGCTTGCCAAATTTCTTTACTTACTTCTCCATGATGGTAATGTAATATGAAATGAATTTTTTTTGGTTTATTTTTTCAATTAAGAATATTTTATTCATTTTACATATCAACCACAGATCCCCTTCTGTTTCCTCCTCCAGCCCTCTAGAATTACTCTCCCAACCCGCCCCTCATTCCCTCCTCAGACAAGGTAAGGCCTCTCATGGGGAGACAGCAGAGCCTGGTATATTCAGTTGAGACAGGTTCAAGCACCTCTCCCTGCATCAAGGCTGTGCAAGGTGTTACCCCATAGGTAGTAGGCTCCAAAGCCAGTTCATGCTTGGCTGTGAATCTGTGCATCTGTTTCCATCAGTTAATGGATGAAGGCTCTATGATGATAGGATATTCACTGATCTGATTACTGGGCTAAGCCAGTTCAGGCACCATCTCCATTACTGCTGGGGTCATCCTTGTGGACTCCTGGGAACTTCCCTAGCACCCAATTTTTCCCTGTCCCCATGATGTCTCCCTCTATCATGGTAGCTCTTTCATTGCTCTCCCACTCCATCCCTGTTCCAGCTCAACCATCACATTCCCTTATGTTCTCATCCCCCATCCTCTACCCTCTAATGCTCCTTCTCACCCCCGAGTTTGCTCATGGAGATCTCATCTATTTCCCCTTCCCAGGGCAATCCATGCATCCCTCTTATGGTCCTCCTTGTTAGCTAGCTTCTTTGGAACTGTGAGTTGTAGTCTGGTTATCCTTTGTTTTACATCTAGTATCCAATTATGAGTGAGTACATACCATGTTTGTCATTCTGAGTCTGGGTTGCCTCACTCAGGATGATATTTTTTAGTTCCATCTTTTTGCCTGCAAATTTCATGATGTCATTGCTTTTTTACTGCTGAGTAGTACTCAATTGTGTATATGTACATTTTCTTAATCCATTCTTCAATTGAGGGGCATCTAGGTTGTTTCCAGGTTCTGGTTATGAATAATGCTGCTATGAACATAGTTGAGCATGTGTCCTTGTAGTACGATTGAGCATTCCTTGGGTATATGCCCAAGTGTGGTACAGCTTGGTCTTAATGTAGATCAAGTCCCAATTTTCTGAGAAACTGCCATACTGATTTCCAGAGTGGCTGTACAAGTTTGCATTCCCACCAACAGTGTAGGAGTGTTCCCCTTGCTCCACATCCTCTCCAACAAAAGCTGTCATCAGTGTTTTTGATCTTAGCCTTTCTGACAGGTATAAGATAGAATCTCAGATTCCTTTTGATTTGCATTTCCCTTATGACTAAGGATGTTGATCATTTCTTTACATGTAGTTCAGCCATTTGAGATTCTTCTGTTGAGAATTCTCTGTTTAGCTCTGTAGTCCATTTTTTTATTAGATTGTTTGGTTTTTCATATCTAGTTTTTTTTAACTCTTTACATATTTTGGAGATCAGATCTCTGTCAGCTGTGGGGTTGGTGAAGATCTTTTCCGACTCTATAGGCTGTCTTTCGTCTTATTGTGTCCTTTGCCTTACAGAAGTTTCTCAGTTTCAGGAGGTTCCATTTATTAATTGTTGCTCTCAGTGTCTGTGCTACTGATGCTTTATTTAGGAAGTGGTCTCCTGTGCCAATGCATTCAAGGTTACTTCATACTTTCTCTTCCATCAGGTTCAGTGTAACTGGTTTTATATTGAAGTCTTTGATTACTCAGATTTGAGTTTTGTGCATGGCGATAGATATGGATCTATTTGCAATCTTTTACATGTTGACATCCAGTTATGCCAGCACCATTTGTTGAAGATGCTTTCTTTTTCCATTGTACAGTTTTGGCTTCTTTATCAAAAATCAGGCATTCATAGGTTTGTGGATTAATGTCAGAGTCCTCAATTGGATTCCATTGGTCAACATGTCAGTTTTTATGCCAATACCAAGTTGTTTTTTATTACAATAGCTCTATAGTAGAGCTTGAGGTCAGGGATGGTGATGCCTGAAGAAATTGCTTTATTTTACAGGATTGTTTTAGCTATCTTGAGTTCTTTGTTTTTCCATATGAAGTTGAGTATTGTTCTTTCAAGTTCTGTAAAGAATTGTGTTGGGATTTTGATGGGGATTGCATTGAATCTGTAGATTGCTTTTGGTAAGATTGCCATTTTTACTATGTTAATCCTAACTACCCACAAGCATGCAAGATCTTTCCATTTTCTGATATCTTCTTCAATTTTTTTCTTCAAAGACTTAAAGTTCTTGTCATACAGGTCTTTCACTTGCTTAGTTAGAGTTACCCCAAGGTATTACATACCATTTGTGACTATTGTAAAGGGTAATGTTCTCTGATTCCTTTCTTAGCCATTTTATCATTTGTATACAGGAGAACTACTGAATGTTTTTAGTTAATCTTGTATCTTGCCACATTACTTAAGGTGTTTATCAACTATAGGAGTTCCCTGGTAGAATTTCTGGGGTCACTTATGTATACTATCATATTGTCTGCAAACAATGAAAGTTTGACTTCTCTTGTAATTTGTATCCCCTTATTGTCCTTTTGTTGTCTTTTTGCTCTAGCTAGAACTTTGAGTGCTATATGGAATAGATATGAGATTAGTGGACAGTCTTGTCTTGTCCCTGATTTGAGTGGAATCACTTTGAGTTTCTCTCCATTTTCTTTTATGCTGGCTGTCGGCTTGCTGCAAATTGCCTGTATTATACTTAGGTATGTTTCCTCTATTGTATCCTCCATGCCAGAGATCCTCTCTTCCATCTCTTGTATTCTGTTGGTTATGCTTGTATCTGTAGTTCCTGTTCAGTTACTCAGATTTTCTATTTCCAGCATTCCCTCAGTTTATGACTTCTTCATTGCTTCTATTTTGATTTTTCAGGACTTGAACTGTTTCCTTCCCTGTTTACATGCTTTTTCTTGATTTTTTGGTTTTTTTTTTTGGGGGGGGGGGGTTTGGCTTTCTTTAAGGGATACATTTCTTTCTTCCAGTTTTTGTATTTTCCTCAATTTCTTTAAGGGAATTTTTCCTCTTTATAGGCCTCTATCATCTTCTGTGTCCCTGAGACACAGAATCCACCAGCTCCAATTAGGCCAAGAGCGGACCCCTGAGACACAGACACAGGAAGCACAGATTGGACCAAGAGCAGCTCCCTCAGACACAGATACCTCTTACACCCACTGGAGGAAGAGATGGGTAGACACCAGTGCAAAACACATTCAGCAACATAAAGAGCAATATGGCACCATCAGAACCTAGTGGATCTACAACAGTCATGCCAGAACTTCACAACACAGAAGAAGCAGAAGAAAGCGACCTTAAAAATAACTTTATGACATGGATGCTAGTGGGAGAGCTTCATCTTCACTTGAAAGCACAACCTCATCTGGAGAAGACAACCTTTGTATTGTTGGACAATCAAAGCAATGTGCAGAGAAGAGCTGTCAAAATTCCCATGGCTATTTGCCCACAAACTAGAAGCACTATAGCCACAAACAAAAAGAATGGACACTTCCTCCCACAGCCTGTCAGCAAATATTCAACACTGACAATGGCAGAATACCCAATACCTGAAAGCAATGATTCCAAGCTGGAGATTCAGGAAACTAGTACAATGCTCAGAGATCTTTGGAATGAAGCAGTAATAGTGTATATGCTTCTCTCTGTGTATTTTGTTGTTGTTGTTTTCATTTACCTGCAACTTTTAAATACGAGGATATTTCAGAGAGAAATAGGGATTTTCAACGTGTTTTAGAAACCTGAACACCTGATAGCCCTGAGCCCACAGACCCACCCAACAACTGGCTGAGTCTGAAGGGTTTTCCACTCCAAATGTGTTCGAGACTACCTGCTTTTCCAATAGCTTGTTTTCTTATGGATTCTCAATGAATTTGAATTTCTTTGTCCTGGAAGCCTAAAGTGACCTAGAAAATGTAATGCAGGTGATTAGATTTATGTAAATTTCTCCAGTTTGGGGGGTATTTTGTTTTTTATTTTTGAAGTATAATAATATAATTATATAATTCTTTCCTTCTGTTTCCTCTTTCTGAACATTCCTATACAGCCCTTCTTGCTCTCTTACAAATTCATGGACTCTTTGTTTATTAATTATTGTTATATGCATATATGTCTATACATATGTTCCCAAACATAACTTGCTGAGTCTATTTGATGTTACTTATATGTGTGTTTTTAGGACTGACCATTAGCTTTGAATATCCAATTGGTGTGCTATTCCATATTTTCCCACTCTTAGCATTCTTTATTTGGTGGCCTTAAGTTATTTGTGTAGGCATCAGGACTCCAGCTTTCCCTGACCACTTTGACATGTCTATTGTTATTACCTTTGTCTTCAGTTCTAAAGTATTAGTATTTCAGCAAACCATAAAAGAACTAAAGCCGTGAATATGCGATGTGAGAAAATAAGCAACCTCTAAATTCTGTAGCGTATATATTGTCAAGCTTCTTCCCTACTAGACACGGGATGGTAGAAAGATATTTTCTCATTGATTTTAGATTTCTTTATTTTATTTTATTTTATTTTATTTTATTTTATTTTATTTTATTTTATTTTATATGTATGAGGAAATATGGATGTCTGTGTACCACGTGTATGTCTAGTGCCCAGGGAAGTCAGAAGAGGCTATTAGAAACTCTGTGACTGAAATTCCAGATTGCTGTGAGTCACTATGGAGGTGCTGGAATCAACCACAGGACCTCTGCAAGAACAAGTATTTTTAACTGCTGAACTGTCTTTCCAGCCACGCCTTTTTTAAAAAGGGAAACTACTGGCTTGAGTTTAATTATACATAGATACATCTATTGAACAGATCATTCAAAAAATATTTCTTGGACATATTGCCCAGGATTGCTTAAGGTGTATTATTGCAGCAATGAAAAAAAAAAAAAGGTAGAAACTCAAGTCCCTGTTTTCATAAAGATTGTTCCTAATATTGGTTTACAGAGAAAGACTAATAAACACAGGAATAATTTTTAAATAATATGTTAGATTGTGATGATTGGTTTTACGAAAAATAAAACAAAACGTGATTAGGGAAATGGATGAAAATAGTTTAAAATAATATGTTTAGGAAATTGTTAGTAAAAACCTGTTGTAGAAGATTAGCTCAGGGGAACTCAATACTCATGGAGCCCTTCCCCAAGATTTTATAAGTTGTAGACAATTGCTGGGGAAAAGAGTCTCTTCATAGCACAGATCTCTATAGATCATACCAGGAACCCACTAGACAGCTTACGTGAGTCACCACCATTCATGATGGAACAGATTTTCAATTATGCCGCTGCCTGAGCCATTGACGCTCCTGTACCTCCACCAAACTCATTGGTTCACCAAACTGGACTTAGATGGTATTATTTCTCTGGCATGTCACTACTGCCCTCTTTATCCAGGGCATATATATTCCCTTTATATTTTATCAGAAATATAAAGAGAAGACCCATATCATCATCATGGTAAATGCATTTTTTTCATATTAATCAAGGATCTGAGACTGGATTTATGAACATGTATTTTTTTGCGACCTTAAGAATTAGATACAACTTGATTGCCCTTCAGAGAAGAGGGAAATATCTTGCTAAAAAGGTCCAAATCTATACCACTTTTTCTCTATCTGCGTCACTACTAAAATTTAAAAAATAAAAAACTAGAGAAGCATCTTAGGGGAAAAAAAAACCTTAAAATGGAAGGTGTGTTCATATCAAACTTCATGTCTCTACTGTCACCTTTACCTTAAGAAATGTCCATTCCATCCTGCAAGTTTCTTAGACACATTTCTTACACAGAAGCATTTCTCAATTTATTATCAGGGTGTAATATAATGATCACCACGTTCTCATACTGTAACACTATGCTATTACAAATGACTTGAAATATTGTTTTATTAACCATATGTAACAATAGCAGTGTCTCTTGTTACCATGTTGTTATGGTAAAACAGAAGGCTGGATAAAATGTCTACAGTCCATCTCCAATTTAAATGATTCAACTTTTATAAAACTGAGAGTTAATCAGGAGGAATACTTTGAATTTTGAGCTTTGAATTCTGCAGGCTTGTGATGAATAACCCAAAGCTCACAATTGGTCATATGACCATGGGAGGAAACAAATACCCAAAAGCAATACTCAGGCATGTCTGCTCCATAAATTTGGCACATTACAACCTTTCTCAACCTATAATATTTTCATTGTACAACAGGCTTATTGAGATATATCCTAACCTAAGTTAAGGAACATCCATTCTGTAAACAGGGTAATAAATGTATTCATTCACATAGACATAAAATTTATTATGGGAAATCATAGAACAATATTGATAAGCAAAGGCATGGAATTCAGTTGCATCTTATTTCAAAAAGAAATAGATACAAAGAAAGATACAATCAAACCAGTTCATAAAGTTTGGTGAAAAAATGGAAGATGGTAAAATAAAGCACATATAAAAAATAAAGCAACATATGTATTAGTGATATATGGGAAAGTCTAGAAGTATTTTTAAGAGACAAGTGAGAATTTTGGTCCAAGCTTTCTGGTACTTAGGATACAGTGTAAAAGTATATATGAATTTTCAGTATATAATTCTCATAAGAATTTTAAGATAAAAATGAAGAATAATAACTCTTTCTTCAAAGGAAAAAAAATCTGCTCTTGAGAGTGAAGCCTGAGGGAAATTCTTCCCATGGGACCTCATAAAGATGAAAATGTGCCCATAATAAATCAGGTTCTCAGAAACACTCTGAAGTACATTTAGCAATCAGACTGAGAGGCTTTTCTTGAAGTTCCCCGACGAAGGGCATTGGCTAGTTCCAAACTACAGCCAGTGAAACAGAAAGAATTTACTTCAGAGAACTGTGCTGTGATGTTGTAAGTTACGGAAGTGATGAAATTTAAAGTAGCTGCTGATAGCAAGATCACCTGCCTACCTTTGTGATTGGGATTCAGGAGATATTTAAACCCAATATTTCAAAATAAACTAATCAAGAAAAAAATTGAATATCTTACTAGCTCTCAAGTGCACAATGCCATTCAGTAAATTTCATGAGGGGATATATATATATATATATATATATATATATATATATATATATATATATATATATATATAAACATACACACATGCGCACACGCGCACGCACGTGCGCACGCACGCGCGCACACACACACACACACACACATACGCACACAGGAGAAGAGATAGAGGGAGGAAGATTAATTCTTGAGGCAATCTTCCATCTTTTACAATTAATCTTTTGACAGTTATTCTCTAGGCAGCCTTCAGAACAATTTTCTCATCATCAATTTTCTGATAAACATTTATCAACAAGGCTTCTGAGTTTGCACTCTGAAAAGCATGCAAATGGCCATCTCCTGCATTGCTGATTTAGTTTCAAACTCTTAGACTGGAAGCACAGTAAATAATTTCTTATGAACAACTTGTCTAAATTGACTAGAGAGTGTGCATATACTCAGTCACATTTTTTTTACCACAAAAATTACTATTTTATAATATATTGAGTCAAGTATGTCATCAGTACAACTAAAGAAATCTCACAAAATGCCAATTTTAGAAGATTTATTTATTTCTCTTTCAAGGAAATATTCGTGTGTGTAGCTGAAGAAAGTGCTTTGTTTATATACTGATGTCTCTCAGAAATTGGTTTTTTTCATTTTCTGAGATTTAATATTTGCAGGCTTTTTTTTGCAATTACTTGATATCAAGGTTATTTCAAACATCTGTGTAAATGAGTGATGTAGTCAAATATTCAAGACATTCAAAGCTGCTCATTTTATTTCAGAGTTTGATAGTCAGGAGCAAGTGACAAGCTCTACTCATCAAAGACAGGGAAAGAATACTTACTTCTTTCACTTTTATGTTCCTATGACAGGTTAGGTGGATGTGACTAAGATATTATGAATGAGGTGGGAATAGTTCATGGTCTATTCACTGGAAAATCAAGGGGATAAGATCAGACAAGCCAGTACTTCCCATGGTGCCTCTGTTCCTCCTAGACATGAACTTCACCATTTAGCAGTATATTTGCAGAGTGCTGGGCACAACACTCAATTCCTGAGTTACAGGTTTAAAAACATAAACAGGACCTAAGGAGATGGACTGGCAGGGAAAGGAATTGGTAGGCACGTGTGAAGGCCATGGTTGGGATCCCCAGGACCCATGAAAATATCAGGTATGCATAGCAGTCTGCCTCTAATCCTCACTTTGGAAGGCTCAGAGACAGGGAACTCCTGAATTAACTTTACTAACTTAACCTGAATAGTGAGCTCTGGATTTAGATAAGAGAACCTTTCTCAATGAATAACATAGGAACAGCAGAAGAAGATTCCCAACATGAGCCTCGGGCCTGGACAGGCACACCCACCCCTGTATGTGTGCACTTGCACACACACTCAAACCCTACATACATACATGCATGCACATCACAAATGTGAGAAAACAAAACCTAACAAACAGAAGTTAAAAAGCAAAACACAAACACCAATTCCACCCTCCTGGAGTGTCTTACTCATCTTCAGTCCATGCCATTTGTCTAAAAGTGTTGTTAGGTCGGTCCCATGCACGTTCCCCAGCTGACAGGCCAGAGTTCATGAGTTCCCACCAGCTCGGGTCAGCTGTCTCAGTGGGGTTCCCCATCATGATCTTGACACACACACACACACACACACACACACACACACACACACACACACACACCTCTTGCTCATATGCTCCCTTCTGCCTCACTTCAACTGAACTCCAGGAGCTCAGCCCAGTGCTTGGCTGTGGATCTCTGAAACTGCTTCCATCAGTTACTGGATGTAGGTTCTATGATCACAATTAGTGGGTGACAGTTATGTGGCTAGATCTGTTTGGGGAGGCCCTGGCAATGGACCAGGACTTATCCTGGGTGCAGGAAATGGCTTTTGGGAACACATTCCCTAGTGTGGGATGCCATGCTCAGCCTTGACCTAGGGAGGAGGGGCTTGGTCCTGCCTCAACTTAGTATTCCAGATGTTGTTGACTCCCCAAGGGAGGCCTTACCCTCTCTGAGGAGTAAATGGGGGTTGGGATAGGGGAAGGTGGGGGTGGGTGTGAGAAGGGGAGGGAGGGGGAACCGGGATTGGTAAGTAAAATGAAAAAAAAAACTTCGAAAAATAAATTAAATTAAAAAAATGATAATAATAAAGAAAAAAGTATCATTAGATAAATGTCATTACTAAGTTTCTGAAAATCCATGCTAAAATTGTAAGATATGGAACAATTTATAATGCTCAGAATTGATGTTAGCAGTTGATGCTCCGAGCCTAATATTAAGAACTAAAGAAAATAGATTTATTGAAACAGTGTGTTTAATCTGTTTCTAAGAATTAATTGTTTTCTATTCAATGTGTCAATGAGTTATTTAACAGTCTAAGTGAAAGCTTGTTTGGAAGGTCGAGCAGGGGAGTACAGCTACTCATATACCCTTAGTAGAAGGCAGTCCTCTTTCTCCTTAGGGAAACCCATCCACTTCAGCAGACTGCGTGCGTGCGTGTGTGAGTGCGTGCGTGCGTGTGTGAGTGCGTGCGTGCATGTGTGTGTGTGTGTTTCTTTTTGTTTATTTATTCATTTGCTCATTTTGTCTTATTTGTGTTTGTTTATTTATTTACCTTTTTTTTTCTTAAGAGAGAGAAAGAGGTTTTTTTTGTTTTTTTTTTTTTTTGTTTTTTTTTTTTGGTTTTTCGAGACAGAGTTTCTCTGTGTAGCTTTGCGCCTTTTCCTGGAACTCACTTGGTAGCCCAGGCTGGCCTCGAACTCACAGAGATCCGCCTGGCTCTGCCTCCCGAGTGCTGGGATTAAAGGTGTGTGCCACCACCGCCCGGCTGAGAAAGAGTTTTTAAAAAAGGCACAGAGTTGGAAGGATGGGGATGTGGGGAGGATCTGGGAAGAGAAAAGAGAGAGGAAACCATTATCAGATATATTGTATGAAAAAATATTTTCAATAAAAGAAAAGAATAAAAGTAAAATGTAAACTGCTTGACCATGCCCCAGAATTTCATCCATGACAGTTTACCACAGTCAGCAAAACACATCCATGCCTGTGTGCATCATGACAATTACTAGTTAAGTTTTCAAACAGGGGACCAATTACCTGAATTCCTCATTTCCCTTCCCACCTCCAGCTTCCTCCCACTGGTTGAGGGCAGCAATTAATTGCTTTAGAGCTTGGAGCTCTCCTTGCACTCAGTGAGTAACCTGTTGCAATCTTACTAATTTTGCTTCTATTCTTACTCAAAAATTACAAGTCCCACTTTTCATAATCCTACCCTCAAAGTGATGAAAGGTTTCAGTCTGTTGTGTCCCTAACTATCCTGTAGGTTGAGTTCTCAAGGTTATAGTAATAAAGGAAGTGATACTGGCGCTGTTCTCAGAGTTAGTTGTTGTTTACACCATTTCTCTCGGAACATATTTGTCATTAGAGAATAATAGAAATATAGATTACAATGGTAGTTGGGTGGCCAGAGGGTATTTGTTCTCACAATACCTGAATAATGCTAGCTACCCACTAATTTAAACTCTAACAATTTTTCATGTAATTAAAATGTTTGTGTGGCATAGACACGGGAATCAATCATAGGACTTACCTTTCCTACGTATCAGAAAGAAACAATAATAATTAAAAGATGCCTTCAACATTTTGCATGGAGGCTATTTTCAAATGTATCAATGTGGAATAATGATCTCCCAAGATCATACTTTGTTTTTGTGCTAATAATAAAAGCAGTAATGGATACCAGAATAAGAGAAAGACTTCCTATTGGTTAAGAATGGTTTTCTAACCATTTCTGTTGTGTAGAGGGGGAACAGCCTATAAGAAATATATGCAACTGGAACCTTATCATCTGTGGGAAGGAAGGTATGATATGGAGCATGGGTAAAATAGAATAGCTCAGACTTCAAGAGAGATTAGTTTAGGACTGCCAGTGTAAGTGCAATGACTTGAGATGTAAAGGAGTCTTTAATCAGGATCCTCGGAAAGGAAGTGACACTTGTCAGTCGTAACACACTCTATTTGCAGAGGTGGCCTGAAAAGGGCAATAAAAATACAGGTGACTTGGACACAAAGGCAAAGGCAATGTACCAAGGGACAGACAAAGGTCTATCCCCAAGAGCAAATTACCCCAGGGAATAACACAAAAAGGAAGGATGTATCTATTTCTCAGCTTCACAGATTTTGGTCCCTACCTAGTGACAAGGGCATGTGGCACAAGCTACTGAACTTAAGGAAGGCAGAGATCCTAGCGTAGGGAATAAGAGAACAGGCCAGGTCAACAGACCAAGGGCATGTTCTCAGGGATACGTTTCTTCCAATGAGGCACCATCTCCCTTAGTTCCACAAAACCGTTGGTTTACCATTTGAATCCACCACTAAATTAAACCATTTCTAAGTCAGGGTCCTCATGGTCGAAGGGTCTCTGGGAAAAACCTTCATAGAAACACCCAGAGGAATGTCTGCTCTTCTCCCAGGCGTCTCCCAACCGTCACAATTAGGCATCACAGGAAGTACCTTTCTGATCTTCAAAATGAACTGGTGTGGGAAGCCATGAACAACAATAGTAAAAGCTCAGGCAAGTGACAACCCTTCTTGTCTCTTAGAGCTTTCCCTTGTAATGGCAGGCATGGGAGCATATCGGGATGTCAGATTCACATACAGTCTAAACAGCCATCTGACCCTCTCAATACAACCTGGAGCCCAGGGTTGGTCATCCTACTCATTATTCCTCCACCAGAGAAGCAACACTGTCTGAGTACACAGGACAGAGGGATTTCTTGGCCCTTTTCTTTTGGTTTTCTGCTAGAGCTGGGGCTCTTGTTTGTAAGCTTACATGCATAAGCTGGGCGCCAAAAAGTAGTTTCTTTCAGCTGTTTGACAGACTGCTTTTCTTTAATCTTTCTGTTTTCAAGAGTCCTTTTAAAAATAGCTAAGTGAAAAGTCAAAGCTGCACTTTGTGTTTTCTGGATGGACAGACAGAGTTGGGTCCATACTCACACAAGAGAAGGAAGAACAGGTCCTTCGTGATCAGCTCCTTCTTCCCACACCACACTCCTCACATATTAATGTGTGTGAGGGGCATTTACCCACCAACCCCACAGTTCCCCAGAGTTTTCTTGAGTGTGAGCAGCAGGAAATATTAGAGAGAAGGATTTAGATTGTGGAGATATACAGAAAATACAGGATAGCCTCCAAAGGGCCTGGAACCTATCCCAATGGGCCCTGATTGTCTCTGCCCCAGGGTATTTCTAGAAATGCCAAGGGGTAGAGTAAAAGACCTTCCCCCCAGCACAGCCAAGGGCACACCATCTCAGATACTTGCACCCAGGCCCGGGTTCCAATCATCCCCTCTATGCAGACCTGCTGGGTAAAGCCACTAGGAACCTGAAAACGGGCTCCCACATGTGTGTTTAGTTGTCTAATCACCAATATTGTGATTAATTTTACAAGTTTGAAATAGCTTTTATTCAAGCTGGTGTATGCAGGGTAACTCGGGACTCCTTTATACATAGAAGCCACAGGAAATCTATGAGGAATGATGCTACAGCAAGAAATCTACAGGCACCCTCAGAAGTGATCTCTACATTCTAGATAGAAGACAGGGAGACACCTGCTTAGTTCCTCTGATGGGCTACATTTGAGTTACAAAGATGCAAAATGTACTCATAGCAGAGAGCATGAAGAATTGAGGGTGACCTACCACCTCTGTGCTTAAAAAATAATGTAGCAATAATGGCAAAATGTATCATAAAAATTACCTCTAATGCAATTGTTTATTGCTTGTTTATTTATTGCTTGTATTAGAAGAAATTTCCTAGGTGAGACACTTTTCCAAGTGGAGAACACAATAGTTCAGGTGACATTTACAAAACATTATAATGTGACTCTATAGGCTTACTATCATATTCCAAAGCAACTAACTTCTTGAATGTACCGAAAAGTAAATTAAAGGAAGACAAGACTGAAAAATGCAAGAACTGAGGAAAAATGTCCGAAAAGAACTTAATATAGATTATGCACTGCTTAAGGAGATAAGGACATGTCATTCTTATGTATAGTCACAATTATTTACATAATCTATATATGTATGTAATACTTTATATTTGAAAATTATTTATTTAGTCTTTACAATAAGTGGATACATCACTTACTTGTATTTCAAATTACATTACCCATACATTTGAAGTAATTATCTTATTTTTTATATAACTTGGTCAGTTCCATATCAAGAAGTATCATAAAGATCAATTCTAACTTATCCTCAAAAGTGTTTCTCAAACTGGGGAGATGACTCACTCAGTAAAAGTTTTCCTAATAACCACAGGGACCTTGAGTTCAACCCCAAGAACGCACATAGGAAGCCAGGTGTGTGAAGCATGCTTGTAATCTCAGTTCTGGGGTCAAAGGCAGGCAGATCCCTAGGTTCATCACAGGCTTAATCAGTAAATTCAGACAGGTGAGAGGCTCTATTTCAAAAAGTAAAGTGGATGACACCTAAGAAATAAACATCCAAAGTTGTCCTCTGACCTCCTTGTGCATAAGTACACCCATGACACACCCACACACACACAAAAGGTATTTGTCATCTAAAGCAATAAAGAGTAATAAGACTAAGATCTGACTCTCAGTTTAAAGAACCCTCTGATATCTCCCATTTTAGAAAAAATTTCCTCAGCTATCCAACCATATCACATACCATCAAACAAAAACATTACAATAGCATTTATCAAGCATCTTCAAGCCAGAGTATGTTTATTGAAAAAGAAATAGATTGTACCTATGTACCAAAGATTGAAGATTAGAGATGAGCAAGCCTTTTTTCTCCCCACAAGGGACAAAAAGAGGTGAGAATGGGTAATTTATGGTAATAATTAATGACACAGAACCAAACCTTAGATAGCTACCATTCTGTCCTGTGGCAGATACTTCCCACTACCTGTTCAAATTTCCCCTCTTATCTATCTCCTGGCTGAGGGGAACTTATTCTAGGTAATCATTATTTCTAAGGGGCTGATACCCACAGTTGTTGGAAGGAGGCAAATCTGTTGGTTGGTCTAAAACTATTGTCTACCTCTCATTGCTTTTCCAAGGAGATGGGTATGGGCTTAGGCTTGTGACACAGTTCTGTGATTTTTTTCTCTTCTACAGAGTCTCTGGATGCCAATTTTTGCCTGAGATGCCTGAGAATTTGATTGCCAGGGAAGGCTTTGAAGAAAAGGTACATTTTAAATCAAAACTGTGTTAGTCTTGATAATACATTTCCAGGCAAAGACTTCAATTTTGAAAATTAACAGAAAACCAGAAAGTGGATTCAGTCTTACTAGAGAAGGGAGGGGACAACAGAAGCCACCCCCTATTAGTCTCTTGCTTTGCCTGTGTCTTAAGCTACATGCTTAATGCAAATGATGGCTACAAAGAAATTGATTTGCAATTATTTTAATTCATTTCAGTTAGGAGAAAGATGGCAGCCATGCTACATTGGGAATTCAAAATCGAATGAATACATTTTATCTCCTAAAAATGCCATGTTGGGAGAAATGCAGAGGACTAGTCTGAGCTCAGCTGGAAAGAGATGTATGCTTATGGACAGCCACGTGGAGCTTAGCATTAAAGAATGATGGCTGGTATCATCAGTCCCTTTCACCTTCACGTGTACAGATTTAACACTGTTGCAGCTCAAAGAATGTGGTAGCAACAATAAATATGTCTAAGTGAAATTGTGCTCATCATTTATTTAAATACTTAGCAAATATTTTGTGAGCGGACAAAAACGAGCAATTATTTATAATGCAAGCCCAAAGCAGTACGTGGCAAGGAGCATAATCAAGGAATGAAGAAGGCACACCATTCTCTAATTAAATTTAAACAATTTACAACCCTCTCTCTGAGATTTGATGGTTGACCCCTCAAGGTATTGTCAGCATTTTACAATCATTGGCCTCTTTTGAAGCAGATAAAGCTGTAATTATACCTGAGCCGAAGGCATAATTGTAGAAAAGCGAAAAGGGAAAGTGGGAACTGGAGAAAAGTTTACAGGAAACAGTTTCAGAAAACGAAATGAAAGACAAGAGAGAAGTGGGAGGAGATGGAAAATGGGCACAAGCAACTCTTCATGGTTTACTCAACAGGCACTTAGGAAACTTCAGCATGGTCTTAATATTTTTAACCATCATGATGTTGGTTTGATTCATTTGCACACCTCCTGGGCTCTTTATGTTCTTGTAATAAAATAGGACTTCACAAAGATATGATGGATTTGTTATGATTTTAAAGTTAGATGCCCCCCACAGGCTAATCTGTTTGAACACTTGCTCTGCAGTTGGTAATGATAGTCTGTGAAGTCACAAAGCCTTTAGAGGTGGGGGCAAGCTGGAGGATGTAGGGTTGAACACTGAGGTCAAACCCCACTCGCCTAAGCTCTCCCTGCTTCCTGGTCCCCTGAGACATGACTCAACTGATCACTTCTTCCCATAAGTATGAATGGAACAGTCCTAGATGCTATGACATCTTAGTGGATGCCTCATCGAAACCCGTGTCAAAATAAACCCACCCTCCATTAAGTTGTTTCTGTGAGAGGCCAAAATGACCTACAGCTAACTAGCACAGGTTCCAACCACAATCTCATTTTAACTAACCTAAGCCATATTGCAGCATCCAGCAAGGCTTGGGTCCTAGAACCCTGTCTAGGGTCTGCAAGGGAGTGAAGAGAGGACAGACACATGAACAAAAGTGCAGTGAATTTAAGGTAGAGTGGCCTGTGCATACTCTGATAGAGGGTACCAGCTACGCTACAACCTGGAATTTTAGCATGCCTGTTTTTACATCACAGCGGGAGGTGTTAGCTAGTTATGGTAGGTGTCTGTAGACAAGCAATTTCAGAATGTGAACATCAGGAGGAGGAAGCTGGGGTTGCTGTTTTGCACACACTGGTGGATCCTTCACAAAAAAAAGTCATACTTGCACACTGTCAGCATTCGCACTCAGGACAGAGGAGGGCCTTTTCATTCCTCTGATCCTCCATTGGGGTAGGGGAAAGCTTCCCCAAATTCCAATAGGTCTGTGGCATTTGGTCCTTGGCATGGCCCTGCCAGTGTGTACAATCTATATTCACTCAGGGCTCTGTCCACTCTTCAAACATTCACTATGAGCTTCCTCAGCTCATCATGGCATTCTGCAAACATCATTATTACCGAAGCCAATTTTCAATCTCTAAATACAAAACAACTTGTGATGCAATGAGGGAATCATTAGTGCTTCGAGTAACTCACGTTAAAAATCATTTTGAAAATGACAATAAGTCCTCACTGATTTAAAACACACCACTAAGTATCTATATCACCATTTAGAGCATCCACATAGTATCAGAGGAAGCTGCATCTGCCACTACTCATGACAACTTCATTTGCTGTGATAACTGAGACGGCTTGCATTTTGCTCGGCAGTTCACAAAGCTGCCTCCCACACTATTCACACTGGATCGATGTAATATATTTGGATGTTTTTCAAGTCCACATATGAGAAAAAAAAACTGTGATACTTGTCTTTTTGAATCTGGCCTGTTTAGTGTAAGAAGATAATCTCTAGTTTGATGCATTTTCCTTAAAAGTATAACAATTTCAGTCTTTTAAAAATTGTTTAAGAATTTCATGCATGCATATAATATGTTTGGGTCAAGTCTATCCCCCATTTTCTCACCTTTCTTTTTCTATCTACTCCCCAATTTCATAAAAAAAAAAAAAGTAAGATTCCGTAATGCTCCTTGTATGGCGTGGTTGTAGGACCATCTATTGCAACGTGGGGAGCCTCTGAGGGTCTGCTGAAAAAAACTGAATTTTTCTCTCCCAACGGCCACCAATTGCAAAAGCTCTTCAGCTTTGGGTGGAACTTCCTGACTACATCCCCCCCTACGCTGGAAATTTGTCCAGTTGGCATTTGTGCAGGAATGTTTATGAATGAAATCACAACTGCTGTCCCTTCATGTATGCGATTGTCCTGGTGTGCACAGAAAACTGCTCAGTATTCAGCTGCTGTCTTAGGCTCTTAACAATCTTTCTGCTCCATCTTCAGTGATGATCCCTCACACTTGAGATGAGGAATTGTGCTATAAACATCCCATTTAGGAATAAGCATCACATAATCCTTAACCTCTAAACATTAATTTTATTTTTTTTAAAAATGTATTCTTCCCTCATATTTTATATAGTGACCACAGTTTCCCCTTTCCCCTCCCTCCTCTTCCCAAGTCCCTTTATATATATATATATTCATTATATAGTCTCATTTCATATTGTGGCAATTATGAATAGTTCTACAACAGAGATGAGCTGAGAAATATCTCTATTGCATGCTGCCTTTGATTCTTTGAGTATATATTCAGGAATGGATTGTCTGGCCCATAGGGGAAATCTATTTTCAGTTTTATGAAGAAGTTTTCTTAGCAGCTATAGAATTCACATTCCCACCAGCAGGGAAGCAAGGTTCTCTTTTACTGCACCTCTTCACAGCATATGTTGCTTAATTTATTTTCCTTATGAATATTAATATAATTTTTGATTTGCATTTCTCAAGTGGTTAACAAGATTGGATATTTTTCATGTGTTTATTTAGCCATTTTGTTTCTTCATCTGAGAAGTGTTCTGTTTATTTGGCCATCACTGACTGGGTTATTAGTTCTGTTGACATTTGTATGTCTGTTGTTTATATATTCTGGCATTACTCCCTTATCAGAAATAGTATATAAAGAATTTTCCTTCTCTCTAAGGTGTCTCCTCACTTTGTTGTTTCTATTACTGTACACAAGGTTTTAGTTTTATATAATTCTTTTTTTTCAAATCCTATTTGTTTCCTGTTTATTACAATCCTATTTAGAAAGTCATTTTTATACCTATATTTTAAAATGTGTGCTCTATATTTTGAGGTACAAATTAAAAACATACAAAACATACTCAAACAAACAATAAGAGAAAAATCCCAACTAGTGTACAACCAGGTCAAGGAAGGCATTTAGAGCTCAAACAAACACGACCTGACATGATTCTTCCCATGCCATTTTATAGTAAAAACACTAAGTGCATCAAATAAAGAAAAATTATTGAAAGCTGCAAGAGGGAAATACTAACCCACTTAAAGAAGCAACCTGATTAAAATACTACCAAACTCTTCAATACACCAGAAGACTGTGTAATGATGTTCATTCATTAAACCTCAGACCAAATGGACTGTGTGGGAATCTACAGAATATTCCACCTAACAGCTGCAGAATACAGTAGCCCGTGAAATGTTCTCTAAAGCAGATAATATTTTAGGATATACATCAAGTCTTCACAAATATGAGAAATATGAAATAATTTCTTGTGTTTTATCACAGGAGAATGGAATACACCTAGAAACCAACAGCAAGAGAGATCACTGAGTTTTTGCAAATATGGAAACCATACAATATGTGGTTTTATGATCAGTGGTTCGGGGAAGAAATTGGGTAGGAGATCAACATGTCTTAGAATCAAATGGAGATAAAAACACAATCCCCTGAAACCTAGGGGATGCAATTAAAGTAGCTCTAAGAGGGAAGTTTATAATCATAGATGAAAAATCAGAAAGAACTCAAATAACGCCCCCTCCCTCCGTGATGCACCTTGTAGTAAAGGAAGATCTAGCTCAGTTTCCTTAAGTATTAAAGAGCAAGGAAAGAACTTTGGTCTTCAGTGTCCTTTTGGAAATACTTGACCTCTTATTTTGCATTGTTACAAAACCAGCCTCAAGTGACATGTAAGAAATATAGAAGGCATCAGCCCTAGTTAATAAATTTAGCAGGGTAGTAAACTCTTTGAGGGACAACAAGTAATGCCACTTGGCATTGTATTTACTTCTAAGCTTTCAGTTCATTTAAATACTCCCCAGCGGCCCTTAGGAAGTTAATGTACCATGCTTGTTCCACAGTGCGAGGGCAGGTCTTTCTTATGGGACAAGTGAATGACCTTAAAAAAAAAATGTAGACACAAAGTTCCCATATTTCCATGTGTTCTTTTGCTACCACTTCAACACTGCCAATAAACAGGGGAAACACTGCTACCAACATTTGACTGAACACTGTATTTATCGACAGTGCAAATCGTTGCATAAAGAAAAATTTATAGCCTTGGAACATGGAGTGAACATTTATCTCCAACTTCTGCACTGTGTTTTCATTTTTTCTGGCTGGAAAACAACCACAAGAAAAAAGATAATGGGCATATTTGATCATTAGTTGACACCTCTGAAAATGGCAAAGGAAACATGAAAAAGGAATGAGCAGTGTGCATCTTTAAATAACATTTCTGAAGATAGGACCTTGAGCATCAGATGCATTTTACTTCAGGGCCCTGTTAGAGTGTTTGCTTCTGCTTGCAGTTCAGAACAAGTTTACCTAAGGGCTACATTCACTGACACTCACTACATTCATCTTACTTGATGTGTGGTTTATTTGTTTGTTTTTTCCAATCTCCATTCTTATTTAGAAGCATGAGATGTCTGATGTACCACCCATTAGGTATACTGAGTGTTCTTTGAGATGGGAAGGTGGTGGGTGTGAGCATGTATGTTTATAATCATAGCACAGACAGGGAAGGGGAGACAGGCAGATATCTGGAGCTCACTGGCCAGTCATTCTAGCCAATCAGTGAGCTCAAACATCAGTGTCAGACATTGTCTCAGAGAAATGAGGTATAAAGGAACAGTGAAAGGCATCAACATCTACCTCTGGCCTCCACATGAACATGTGAGCAAACAAATATGAGCACTCCTCACGTACACAGAGATAGTTTTTAAGTTGAAAGGCATTTTTTCTCTGAATAAATCTCATAGCCCTATGGTGCTGAATAGAGTTTTTGAAATTCAGTTTTATTTTTGTTCTTAAAAAATCAAAGTAGAATTCTTACTACAAAGATTATTTAAACTTGGCTCATAAATTAAATAGAGTAGACAACTGCCTGTATTAATTTGATTTTGGGGGGATCCATCTTGTCTTTCACTAATTGATACATGAAACTTAACCTTTAGAGTTTCTATAGACTGATGATTTTACTTGTCATCAAAGTAACCACAGAAGATATTCAATACTCATATAAATGTAACATTTTCCTACAGAGAAGCCAGCCTAAGTGCTTACAGGGAGTTATTCTTAATGAAAGTAATGATAAATTTTTAGTCAGTTTACAAGACCAAGTTTTATATGACCTACACCACAGCAACCTGAAACTCTGTAGCTACTTTCTTCAGAATAGGCTATAGATATTGTCTGCAATATTTCCCATTGATAAGAATAGGCATACACATAGAGGAATTCATATGCACAAGAATACAGGGAACAGCTAACCTATTCCATGGGAGGTGTGACAGCCATTGCTTGACTTACACATTTTTCTGAGATTATATCCTATATTACAGAAGAATTAAAACTATAGTCCCGGAGATTTCCTGCATAACTAGCACCCACGTTTCCTTGTTATCATCTTGTACAAGCGCAGCATAGTAATCACAACTACTGGAATAACCTTGACATAACAGCATGCAGCCTGGAAAGAGGGGCTTGATTCTTCTCTTCACCAATGTCATTTTACTGAGAACTACCAAGGATCCCAGTCACGTCACTGTTCTCAGGAATGCTAATGTCCTCAAGCAGGTGACAATACTCATTCCTTCCTCCTAGGGCAGAGCTTCCACAGGTCTTAGAATATTGTGCACGTGTTTCTTAGTCAGTTTGTCTAACGTTTCATCATAACGAATGGGAAAGTTATTCTGCACACAGTAACAACACCCCAGGGGGATAGGACCACTCCAGCCTATTATGTCAGGAACAATTGCCATTGATCTGCATTGCTGGTGATGTTAGCATTAATAACTTAAAGCAGTACCCACTGGCAGTTCTCATTGCAAAACTCTTGTCTTTTGCTTTGTAAATATCTTGGGGAAGGAGAAATTATGAGAATGTACAGATGTCATTTCTGTTTACATATTTACCCGACAATTTTAGCATTCACTAATAGAATGTAGCTGTGGCAAATACTTCTGTGTTACTTGGTAATGGTTTAATGTTCTCTCCATTCCTTTGCACTTATCAATCAAAATTATTTCATAAGGCAGAGTTGAAATTTCTTTGTGTGTCAATGTGGGTGTAGATATGTGCACATGTGCTTGTTGGTTTACATTCATATTTATGTGGAGGCCAAATTTGGCATTGAGTATTTACCTACAGGAACTTAGTTTTGAACACAGGGTCCCACTGAACATGAACTTTACTGACTTGGCTGGGGTAGCTGGCCAATGAGCTGCAGTAATTCGCTTGTCTCTGCCCTCCACCCCAAAGCACTGGGGCTATAGACCCCTGTAACTCTATGCTTGGCTTTTTTTATATAGATGATGGGAATTAAACCTGCATCTCCATACATGCACAGCAAATACTTTACAGATGAAGGAACTCCCCAACTTAGAGTTATTACTTCTTTATTGATGTGTTTATTTATAAAAGTATCAATTCAGACTACTTACTGAATTCTTTGTTTTGGATAAAGTATGTATATTTATTTCATTTCTCATTTGAACAAACATTATATTTTTAATTTTTTTGTCTAGTCTACTTTTTATTTCTTTTACAGTTAAAACTTTCTGTCTACCATTTCAAGAAAGCTTACCTCGGCCAGTGGAAAGAAACCATTTTATGTTTTCTAGATATATCAAATTGTCTTTTCTGGTTTTCTTTTTTTCAATAAAAGAGTTCAATTTTAGAGAGGTATTTTAGGCTCACAGAACAGAAAGAGAGAGAAAAATGCAGAAATATCCCATGTACTGTCAGCTTCCATACATTCAAGCCTTCCCCCAATAATAAATCCAGTCTTTGGTTGTAGCTGACAAACCTGTACTGACATATCATTATTATCCTAATTTCACAGTTTGCTATAGGAGTCACACTTGGTGTCCTACAGTTTTTGGTCTGGACAAACATAAAATGTCACGTATCTGTCATTGTATTATCCAGATTATTATCAACTGCTCCAAGAGTCTCCTGTGTTCTATTGACTTATCCTTTCTATCCCAACCCCCTAGTGACCACTTGACTCTGGAGAGTCACATCCTTGAAGTCAAATGCCACATATTGCCACATATACGACTTTCTTTTACTTAAAAAAATACACATTTAAGTTTTCTCCACATATTTTCATGGTGATGTGTTGTATTTTATTTTTCTACTGCTGAATACCCTGTTTTTTGGATCTACTACAGTTTATCCTTCAGTTCAAGGAGGTCATCCTGATCAATTTAAAAATCTTTCAAATACGAATGAAGGTACGCTACATATTTCTGTGAAACACAGTTTTCAACTCATTTACACAAATATTAGGAGTTTGATTGCTAGATAATTTGATAAAAAGTGTGCCTTGTTTTAAACAAGACTATCAGACTGCCTTCCAAAGCAGTGTTTCTTCCAGCAATGGTTAAAAGCTCCTGTAACTTCCCAGTCTAATCATTTGCTGTTGCAGGAGTTCTGGGTTTTGGTATCTATCATCTGTGTGCTGCCCACTCATTGTGGTACCCAAACTTGCCATCATCTGTCTTCTTTGATGAGGTATCTGGTCAGGACTTTGTAGTCCCTTTTTAATCAGGTCATTTGCAAAGTCGAGTTCGAAAATGATATATCTATGAAGGGTAAAATTTCTTATATCGTATTTTCAATACTTCTCCCTACTTGGTGGCTTTAATTTTTCGTCTCTTGACTGGCAATGTCCTCAGCAGAGCCGAACTTTCACATTTTAATTAAGTCCATTTTATCAATTATTTCATGAACCATGCCTTTAGACTTGTAAGTAAAAAGTCATTGCCAAGCCCAAGGTAATTTGTATTTTTTTCCTGTTCTCTTACAATAATCTGATAAATTTTACATTTAGATATGCAATCATTATTTGTTCCTTTAATTTTTTTAAAATGTCCATAATCCGTGTCTAGATCCTGTTCACCAATGAAAGTCTCAAGCATTAGTGCGTTTATCTTGATGTTACAGTGAGTGTGTGATGTGACTCAAATCAGCGCCTGTATATAATGAGGATTAACCTTCTTTTCTTTTCTGTGGTTTTTGTCCACTGTCAAGTTCATTTGATAAAAAAAAAAAGACTTGTTATTTCTCTTTTGAAATAATTTGGTTTTTTTTTTCATGCATTGGCCTTCATGCTACTGAGTATATTTCCATAGTTCACTTTTGAATTTTGATCTAATTTTGTACTTTCTCCCACCAGATTCCCCTTATTACACAGCTTAAAAGGAAATTTCAAAGTATTTAAAAGTGAAACTTACTACTTTGTTTTTAATATTACTTGGTAATTTTGGGTACTTTCCTTGCCACATAGACTCAAATCTGCTTGTTACTCTGTTTACAAATAATTATAATATAATTCCATTGAAATATGAAAAATGTAATCTTATTTGGAAAGAAACTACTTCGATACAATATTCAGTTTTTGAATACATGACATCAATGTGTAATTCCCATTATTTATGGTTTAAATCTCTCTCAGTTGTGTTTTACAGTTTTTCAGTGTAGGCATCTTAAATGTCTTCTACTAGATTTATTCTTAAGTATTGCATGTCATCATTTACTGGAATGGTTGGCATTTCATTCCTCAATTTTTTTTTGAAAACGTGGACTAGCTCTGACAGTCCCAGAAGATGTTATGCAAATTTCCAAAGGAGAAACTCAATTAATAATCCCACCTAACTATACGTAATACCCATAATCAAAGCAATGACCAGCATGACAAGGTATCCCTAAAGGTCCCATAGTCATATTTACATCTTGGTCATAACCAACAGCTGTCTAATAGGTCTAAAGACCTGCTCAATGGAGGGAATCCATGCATAGTATTGTACTTCTAGCCAAGACCCATAGAGGAGCACTTACTACTGCCACTTTATCAAACCAGTATAACCCCTAATGCATTGTTAATACTTACCCTTATACCCACAGATGTTATGGCTCTCATCATTCATCAAATAAGCTTCTCTCTGCAGCAGACAGAGGTTAACACAAAAGCCACAACCAGTTAAAGTGCAGAGAAAAAAATATAACTGTGGCATATCCATCCCCAACTGATATATCTACAACTTAACTCCCACAACTAAAGCTCAGGGGATGTCTAGGAAAAGGGACCAGGAAGATTGTAAGAGCCAGAGGTACAGGATGTCTGTGTGAGATTGTGTCTTCTAGATATAACAAGGAAGCTATACCCTTGAAGTATCAACAATATTGTTGCCTGAACAAGACATGAATGAACAATGACACCAGTAGATAAACCAACATGGCTGGTGGGACTTCCATAGAGCTCTATACTTAGATGAAGAGCTATAGGCAAATTAACAATTGCTGAGAGAAATAAAATTAGTGTTTGTGGTAGTTTGAATGTAATTGGACAACATCAACTCATAGGGAGTCACAATATAAGGACTGTGTCACTTTGTTGGAATAGGTGTGGCCTTGTTGGAGGAAGTGTGTCACTGTGGGGCAGATGTTGTAGAATATTATTTTAAGGTGAGTTACATTTGTTTGTGCTGTGGAAAATTTGTTTAATGATGCAAAGATGTGGTGCTTTCTTTCATGTTGCATTTGTTTAACTCTGTGAAACTCTGTTACTGTGCTGTCTAAAACACCTGATGGTTCAAAAAAGAGCTGAATGGCCAATATCAAGGCAGGAGAAAGGCTAGGTGGGGCTGGCAGGCAGGGAGAATAAGTAGAAGGAGA
Source organism: Peromyscus eremicus (assembly GCF_949786415.1). Classification (NCBI taxonomy): domain Eukaryota; kingdom Metazoa; phylum Chordata; class Mammalia; order Rodentia; family Cricetidae; genus Peromyscus; species Peromyscus eremicus. Next base: position 16,594,889 of record NC_081437.1, on the reverse strand, counting down.
AATCTGTGAGAAAAAGGAGAAAGAGCAAGATAACAAGGAGAGGAGGATGCTGTGGCCAGCTACCCAGCCACCCAGCCATACAGCCAACTACAAAGTAAGAGTGAAAGTAAGGTACACAGAAGTAAGAAAAGGAAAAAACCCAGAGACAAGAGGTAGATGAGATAATTTAAGTTAAGAAAAGCCAAGCTATGTCTGGGCATTCATAAGAAAGAATAAGCCTCTGTGCATAATTTATTTGGGAACTAGATGGTGGGCTCCCCCCAAAAAGAGGAAAAACAACAACAACAACAACCAACAACAGGCAGGCTTTGAGGTCTCCGATGCTCAAGATGCTTCCCAGTGTCTAAGTTCACTTCCTGTTGCCTGTGCAAGATCTATAGCTCTCAGCTACCTCTCCAGCATCACGTCTACCTTCATGCCACCAGGTTGCACAATGATGATAATGGACTAAACCTCTGAAACTGTAAGCCACACAATTAAATGTTTTCCATTATAAGAATTACCATGGTCATGGTGTCTCTTCACAGCAATAGAAACCCTAACAAGATAGTGTTCCTCAGGGATGAGCTCCCTGATTGGCTATCCAATATCCAATGACCAGCTCTAGAAACATATGCATGCAGGCAACAAAGAAAGGACTCAAAGTTACATTATATATGTGTTTATATGTATATGTAACAAGAATGGTTAAAGAAAAGGAGGCCATAGATTTGAGAGGGAGTAGCTGAAGATTTGAGAGAGGTAGGAGGAACATCAGTGAAGTATGATATATAATCATATTTTAATTTACAAAATAAAGAAAAGAAAAAATTCTACATCCATGCTTCAATCTGTGATTGCCATATTTGTTCTGTATCTTGCAGTCCTTCCTTGGTATCATACGAGGTGATGAATCAATGCTCCTGAGTATTTCATTCCTATCACTGACTAATGTTTTCACTGTGCCTGTTTTACATTTAGTGTTTACAGAAGAGATTATAGCACGTACCTTTAACTTTAATTGACCTTCAAAAGGCAGGTTTTAACACAGGCCTCTGCAGCTTTGTCTTTGCAGAAACCTGTTGATCTTTCTGAAATGTCATCTCCATAGACACCTTCAACAGTCCTTTCCTAACTGCCTTTGGCTGGTTCTTAGGAATTTCTTTCAGCATGAAAACCTTCATGATGCCTCAATATAAAACTGCTAACTGCCTCCCTTGCTTTTTCTAGCTATAATATTTTGTGTAGTTGAGAAGATACGATAAATTAAGGTAATAAATGGGAATGATTACATAAGGAGAATTAATGTGTTCTGTTTGAGTTTATTCAAATGAACCATCATAGGTCAACATGGTTGTTGGTATTTTGACATGTTTTAAACATTATTTCAGAACTACTCATTGAATTTACAGGCTTAACACATTTTTAATAAATTATTTATTTAAAAGTCAACTAACTATAAATAATCATTTAAGGGTTCAGAGATATTTCTTAACTCCCATTTATATCTTTCATTACTCAAATTTCCACCTAATATTAGATATTGGAACTTTGTCTCTCTCTCAGATGATCTGCACACTTCCTGTAATGGGCAATTTTTCTCAGTACTCAGCACAGATTGGCACAAGTTGGACACTCTAAAATTTTTGTGCCGCAAGATGGAGTGGAAGGAGAAAGCTTGGTAAAGTCACCTGCACTTTCCTGACTTCTTTATAACCATAATTTTAAAATGAAATATGTTATCACAGAAGCACTATTAAAATTAAGTTAGATTATGAATGATTTAATCTTGGTATTCACAGTAAGAAAGAGAGGGAAATCATTCTCTTATGGCTGCTTGAGAAAATGCTTATTGGGTTATCGGGACTCCATACACATAGATACATTTCAGAACGTGAGGCTGTGTTACTAGATGTTACACATAGTCCTAAATGCAATGTGCACTGTCATGAAATATTAAATAAAATGCCACTGTTTCTTGGCATAACACTTTCTCTCTGTTGCTTAGTTACTGTGTTCTACAGTGTTTCAAATTCACACTTGCAGCTTGAAGCAGAAATTTTAAGGAGGGAGAAGCTTTTATGGAAAAGCTTTACAGCTTATCCAAATCCCTCAAAGACACAAAGTCTCCCTACCTATCTCACATTGTACCATCCCTCTTTTCTTTCCTCTGTTGTTTCTGTCAGTGCCATCTTGTTCTTTTTCTTTCTAATCTCCAACGCCTTCCCATCTCTCCTGCTAGAATTCTGCTCCATTTGCCCACTTCCCACTTCCTTGGCATGTCTTCATCCTAATACTCCACATGAGACACATCAACTCTTTCCTCATGTTCTCAAAAGCCATTCTCATACCTACCGTATATTCTTATATAAACATAAATATAGTTATTCCTAGACAAAAGGAGATTATCTTGCACCTCTATTATTTTTTTCTTCAAAGGGACTATATTTGTTCAGCATAAATTAATATGCAAGTTCTTTGTTTTTGACAGGGTTTCATATGTATTTCAGGGTGGTCTCAAAGTCATTCATAGTAGCTAAGCATAACCCTGAATTTTCAGTCCTTTGACTACGATCTCCAAAGTACTGGCATTACAGTTGTGTACCACTATGCTCAGCCTGATGGACTGCTAGTTCTGGGGATAAAACTCAGGACTTTGTGAATGCTAGGTCAAGTACCTTACCACCTAAGCTAATTCTCCAACCCTGCAAGTCCTTTTCCAATAGAAAGGAAAACTTTTAAGAGGCACAGTAGGGGTAGACTGATTTTACTATCTTTTTCTGCAGAGGAAGAAAAAGTTGGCTGGTTTCTTCTCTGGGTTAGGAAGGAGCAGGGCAAGAGACAGAGAAAATGGTGTTGAGATAAAGAGCCCAGGATTTAAAATGTGATTCTTCTATGTGTTGTTTAATGTCTATAGTAAAGTTATAAATTCATAAAATAATTAATAACAAAAGATTTGTGGGAAAACCAATGAAGGCTGGGATTTAGTCTTAATCCTAACTAAATCTTACCTTAATCTTAATTTAATCTTACTTCTAAGAAGCAGAGGTAAGATTTTAACAGGAGTCATTCAAACTGTCAGATGACGACCAAGAGAAAGGTCTTGGGATACAACTGGTAATGTGTTGGGGGTTTGAATCAAGTTCCTATGAACCTCTCTTGTCCTGTGTGCACGTAAGTCTCATTTTCAGCTCCTGCCTTGGGGATGCATGTCGACCTGCTACATTCTATATGTCATCATCCACCCTCAAACCCAATCATGGCTGTAAATATTTTTGCTTGGACTTAAGTCTGTTGAAAAAATAAAGTGATTAAATAGAGCAGCCTCGCAAGACACAGGTCTGGAGTATGTTGGAAGACACCTGAATATCTAAATGGAGTTCAGGAAATTACTCTGACACCGCTGAGTGGAATCAAAGAGAAAAGCAGATATATGGAAAGTGACACATGAACTTATTACACTGAGCAATTGGAAGAAAATCCTGCATGAAGTGGCTGACAAGAAGCGGTGTTCATACAGTTTAACAGATAGACCATGATTTAAAAAAATGAAGAAATCCTTGCTAGAAGACTTTCCTGGAAGGTGGGGCAAAGGCAGCGGTGCCCATATTTTAACTAGTGTTTCTTGGTCTTATTTTTCTCCTTAAGGGGCAGCGAACACAAACACGTCCCTGATAAAGCAGGTATAAACATCCCTAAACAAAGCTGGAAAGTATCAGAAGCAAAGGACATTTTAAGGGAACACATAGTTAGTGGAGTGTTTACAATGTAAGAGGGAAAAGTATCATCTTGTGTCAAATCACACAAGTTCACTATCAGCTAAGGAAGGGAATATATGTTCAATCGAATTTGAAAGAGATAATGAACAATTATAAACTCATTACTCCCATTTTTTTCTCTTAGGAACAAAGATCCCAAATCTTCTTTCTGCAACAAGAATGTGTGTGTGTGTTTACTTGTCTCTGTCTGTCTCTGTCTGTGTGTGTGTATGTGTGTATGTATGTGTGTGTGTTTGTGTGTGAATGAGTGTTTAGGGAGGTGTGTGTGTGTGTGTGTGTGTGTGTATTGTATAGCTGATTTTAAATAAGCATTTCAACATTCTGTAAGCCTCTGGTTGTTACCTAATTTAAGAAAAAGGATCTGTGTCTAGAATGACAAGTGACTGGGTCCCCTCCTTACACTACTTGGCAAGTGAAGTACCATTGACAGTAATTACTTTGTTTCCCCTTGAGAGTCCCTGAGAAGGAACATATAGCATTTTCCACTGAGGATGTTCAGTGCTCAGCAGACCATGCACAATTATAAAATTAGCTAATTGATGATTTATTAACACGAAAAGCATGTTCATCAGCAGATTGACTTCTAAAATGAATTTATATTCCAATTGCAAATGAATATTTCAAATAAGATTTATCTCAAAATTGTTTTATTCAATTTCATAGGGTTTTTCCCCCATTTACATTAAGTTGACTACCTCTGATCAATTCTAGAATTTCTCAAAAGTTTGAAATTAAATAGCAAAAACCACTAACTATGAGGTCTCTAGAGATCTTTACAATTAGCAATTTAATGTATGGTATTATTCTGAAGATATTAAAAACATCATAAATATAAGGTAAATGAGCCCAAGTTAAAAAAATGAATAAACACCATTGATGGCATCTATTTTGTTCTTGCAGAACATAGAGAATCACATTGATTTACTCAGACTATACAAACAATTATGTATATTGAATCATTCCTTATAAGGTACTAAATTAAATTGTTTTTTTAATAACCTACTGAGTCCAATTAATGCTGCCCATATGCACATGGGTGTAGGTTGTGATTATTTTTTTAACAAAGGAATGAACAACCCTTGACTCCTGACTACATGAGGACAATGGATGCTGTGCAGAGGAAGACCAGCTGATGAAACTTATAACAGATATGCATAATAGCCGTAAAATCCCATTTTATGAAAAAAAGGTATTTTGAGTCATTCTGCCTAAACCCCTAATTCTGTAGCAGATTTCTCTGTCCTTATAAGTAATAATAAATAGCAAGCATTTAATAAAAGAGAGAGAAATTTTTTTATGACTAGAATCTCCCTATGTTCTGTATTACTGTGTTGAAATGGAAGTCAACTAAATAATGAAAAATCGTGATTCTAACAACTTCCCAGTGGTTCATGGAGGTGTTTGAAAGAGGCTATTGGCCAGGCAACACCACATACTCGAGTGTAGACATTTCAGTGAGCTCAAAGAAAACATGTGAAAGAAAGAACTTAACAGTCATGGGGAATCCAGGAAACAATACAGTAATAATGCTTAATGAAGCACCTGACCTGGACTAATAGAATTAAGAATGTTGCCCACTGTTTTCTACTGCTACCAGCCATGCATAAAAAAAAATCAAACTGAATGTTGATTCCAGGTGAACTAAAGGATGAGTAAAGAAGATAAATTTATCATGATTGTGTAGTGGGTAGCCATTCCAGCCTAGCAGCCTTAAATAATTTTCACTGTAATTTGCACTGGTATGGATTCTTATATGTTGATAGAAATGTAAACTATTTTTATATTCCTGTTTAAGATAATTTGTATATTGATACAAATATGGAACTATATTTGTTATAATATACATATATTTCTACTCTTATTTGAAATATTTGTATATTGATACAAATGCAAATTTATATCTGTCATACTGTATGTATTTTCTACTTCTGTTTAGGATATTCTGTATATTGATATATATTTAAGATTATTGTCATATTGTGTATCACACTATACATTCCTACCTCTGTTATAAATATCTTGTGTATTGTCACAATTTTGAAGTCATCGTTTTTACCATACATTTGCTTATAGACTGTTTACCTTGTTTACATGAAGCCTTAGTCTTTAGGTTATTTCAGTAGGTAAGACTTACAGATTTATAGTCACCTATGCTTGTCATCTCTATAGTTACGTTAGTTAGGCTATCCAGATTTACAGATACATAGATCAGATGGACAGGTAATCTTCAAACACTTCATAGACCTAGAGAATATGGCATTTAAATAACTTAGAATTCTGTTGACGTGAGACACAATTGCTCCTGGCAGCACCAATTTGATCCCGAGAGAATGTTGGGCTTCTAAGACACTTCCATTTGGAAGTTTGTCTCCTTGGCACAAAATGGCCTATTGGGCAAAGAACTACCCTTGCCTCAACTGCTGACAATACGAGTGCTGTCCTTCTGGACAAGCAGGACACAAGGAAAAGTGACTTCTGAACTCTGCCAAGACAGGGTAAGATGGTCTTTCAGAATTCCTGTTTCTGAAAATGGTCTGTCAGATACTCTAGGCCTGTAGCCAATTTGAATGCACCAACAATGCTGAGAAACATTAGGTGACTGTCCAGGCTGCCCACTGTCTCTGTCTACTCTCGCAAGATTCCCAAAAGTTGCTTGCATCCATCTTCCATTTCTCAGGTACCATTACCATTATATTCCTTCTCAGGTCTCTGATGGGATTGAAAACTAGCAGTTATAGTTACAACTTAGTATATATATATATATATATATATATATATATATATATATATATATATATATATATATTATCTTAGATAGGACATATTAAGTATTAGATTCAGGTTCTTTAGGATAGGACACCTTTTGGAATGATCTTTGTAACATGCTACTTACACTTACCTACGCTCTAGACTTCTCTGGATTTTAGTATGTGTTTCTTGCTTGATATTGTTCACATTGGTTGTAGTTCCATCTTATCTATATCATTATCCCTCATTACTCCTGGACAATATTTGATAACCATTCCTTTGTATATAGTCTTGTATTAGGTTAGAACCTTCTTATTTAGACAAAAGGGGAGATGTAGTGGGTAGCCATTCCAGTCTTGATCGGGAAGTTCCAACCCCCATTAAGGCTTCGGTAACTGTCATGCCTACAAGGCAGGGCCAAGAGAGGACCCTGAAGACCCAAGATCCGGATGTGCCAGCTCTCCTAGTTCCTGGACCCTGGACACTGGAGGTAGACCAAGCAGAGTTCTCCAGAGCACACTGCTGGACTGCGCCACGCCTTTCCCAGACTCTGTAAACTATCCATTTTCACTTGTAAGTTACCCCACAAAATAAACCTCCCTTTTAACTATGTGGAGTGGCCTTAATAATTTCACCAATATGATTGAGCTCAGACAGGGGCTAAGCCTAAACCAGTGAAAGAGGCAGACAAGGCAACAAAAGAATTCATCTCAAATGATAATAAAACAACTCAAGTCAAGATGTCTTCAACTGTTACTTTGAATTTTTAAGGTCTGTTGCTGGAGTTATCTCCAGTCCCGCCTAGGCCCACAGCCACTCAGACCCAAATAAACACACAGACGCTTATATTATTTAAACTGTTTGGACTAATGGCTCAGGCTTCTTGCTATCCAGTTCTTATATATTAAATTAATCCATTTCTATCAATCTATAAGTTGCCACGTGGCTTGTGGCTTACCAGTACTTTCACATCATGTTTCCTCTGTCTCTTGCTGGTGACTCCTGACTCAGTCTTCCACTTCCCACAATTCTCTTCTCTGTTTGTCCCGCCTACACTATACTTCCTGCCTGGCTACTGGCCAATCAGCATTTTATTTATCAATCAATCAGAGCAACACATTCACAGCATCCCCAGCAAAGGTCCATTTCAATTTCTCTCTGATTCTATATATGAACAATTCCTTCATTTTCTAGGGGGAAAAGTAACTTTAATATTGATGTTATGTATTTAAATTAAACCTATGACGTTTATAATAGATGTTTATAATAATTTAAACTATACGTACTTACAGTACACGTTAATCTTTCTGCTTTTAGGGTCTCTTTGTGTTTCACTTTGTAGCCCAGACTGTCTTCAGATTTAGTAATCTTTCTGCCTCAATCTCTCAGGTACTGAGAGTATAGGCATGAGGCACCATACCAGGCTATTTCTTGGATTAATTTGAAGTGATTTTCAGCCTATGGGTCTCAATCCCAAAAGAGGGATTTCACAGAATTTTACCCTTTCACAGGGACTGCCTAAGACCGTCAGAAAACACAGATATTTACATTATTGCTCATAACAGTAGCAAAACTACAGTTATGAAGTAGCAATGATTGGGGGTCACCACAACCTGAGGAACTATATTAAAGGACTGAGGCATTAGGAGATTGAGAACCACTGTCTTAGAGTGTGGAATATACTACGCTATCATACCTGTTACGTACTAAGTGTTTTTATTCCTTCAAAACTCCTGAGCTAGAAATGTAAATCTCAAGGTGATGGTGTCAGGGTGTGTAGCTTTTGGGAGGTGATTTGATTATGAAGATGGGACTCCATAGAAGAGGTTTATAGAAACTCGTCAACAAGGTCCTCACCCTATCACATGACAACACAGTCAAAAGTCAACAGTCTGCAATTGGCCATTTGTGTGTCTCAATGTCATCATCAGACAGGATCAAACCTTCACCTTGGATTTCAGCCTCCAGAACTGTGAGAAATGCTTTTTCTTTATTTATAAGTTACCCAGAATATGGTGTTTTAATACACTAGCTTAAGTATAACAAGACAATACTACATTAAACAAACGGCTGGCTTACTCATGGTAATTAAAAAAAATAGACAGAAGGGTATAAAGAGGGGAAAAGCAGAGAGCTAGAGCACATCTGAGATTAATTTTAAGGGCTAATTTCAAGTAGAAAAGAGCAGTATGGCACAGAGTCATGGTGCTTCTATAAAGCAAACTCCTAGCAAGGTGTGGAACATTAGAAATAGATTTTAAATCAAATTGTTCCTCCTTCTGCTTCTTCCTACAAACCCTTTTAGTAATTTTGTTACTGCAATGGCTGGAATGCAGAAGAGAACTGATAAAACTCCGGAAGAAGGAAACTAATGTGATCACAGAGATTCCTAAGGAAGAAGGTGGCCAAGCTACTGTTGAAAGAGAATGAAAAGCATAAAACACTTCTAGGTGAGACCAGCATCAAAGGACGCCACTCAGATCCACACCTCTGAAGTGTAAATAAGTAAAGACAGACATATTTAAAACAAGCACAGACTTAACTTTCAATTTCTCCCATCCTCTAAGGAAGCAGGTTCTGTTTTGAACTGAGCAAGGTACCATAGGATGAAAACAAGAGAAATACTGCTCACAACAAAGGTGGTGGTTTTAGGAAACATTTAACCCCCCAGAGGTCCACACTGACATGAAGTGCAAGTAATTTTTAAGGGGATTGGCTGAATTTATATACCACAGTGGAGAGCATGAAGAGCTGATGCATGCTCTACCTCTAAGCTTGATGTCAAGATGAAAAATTATATCCACTCACGGTTTATTCCCTACGGCCATTGTCTGCACTGATCAGGGTCTGGGTGGAACATTAATCCAGATCAGTCGTGCTTATTTCTAACTTTCTAAACTTTGTCCTCCTAATTTAAAACTTACAGGGTTGAGAAAGAAACTCTAAGAAAACTGAAGAGCCTATTGCTTAGCTCTCGTGTTAATTCTACAGAAGCAGGAATCTCAGCCATGTGGACTCACTTCGGGTCATATATTCATTTAACAGAAAACTGAGGCCTAAAATAAGTTCTTCTAACTCTTTGAATTCCTCAGAGTTCTCCAAAATTTGTAGATATCAGCACTGATTTCCTTTGTTTATCCTGGCAAAGTATTAATTAAATTGTAAGATATGTCAGAGGGTATCAAGGTACATACTCAAAGATATAATCACTGTAGTTCAACTTTCTGAATCAGGAAATGGATTTCTTAACAGGTTAGCATTTCATTTACTCTTCCATCATGGGCCCTGGAATCCACACAAATTTTAGCTTCCTCACAGACTCCAGCTCTCAGGTATTTGCGAAATGTAAAGCGAGGACCTTGTTTCCTCATTTTATTTTGTTTTCAAGAAAAAACTGATGTGAGAAAGAATTTTGCTGTTGTTGTTAAAGGGATTTGCATTTATTGAAATCATCCTCATCTGTAACTGAAAGAAACTGCAAGGCCATTCAAGGTAAAGAGCTTTACAAAGAGCCAATGGTGTGACCTCCAAAAGCTTTGCATGTATAGTGGGCACCACAAACCAATGACCTTGGGCCAGAAGACATCAGACAGACCCCAGAACTATGCTGCAAAGATATGATTCATTCAGTGACAATGGATAGGAATGTTCTCTTTCTTTTTCCACTAATTTTTATGCAAGTATTTTTTATCCAGTTATACAAAAAAAAAAAAAAAAGTTTGCTACTTAGCATTACGCCTGCAGACTCCAATAAAGATTCTGGATTCAGATATTTAGCGAAGACAAGTAAACATTTTAATTTGTCAGGTAGAATGTAAAATGTCCATGGTTTATCAACATACTACAAGGACACTGTGATTTATTTTTATTCACAATTGGTATTCATAAAACTTAAATCTCAGGTAAATTTAATCAATTAAACCCTAGGGACTTCCTGTCACCAAAGAACACTGACAGGTTCCTGTATTAATGCTAGTTATCAGAACATAGTAACCACAAGTGACCAAATATAATCAATAGGGATGAATTTAACACTATTATGTGGTATGGAAATGGTTATAAGAAGGAAAGAACGGCCAGGCGGTGGTGGCACACGCCATTAATCCCAGCACTCGGGAGGCAGAGGCAGGTGGATCTTTGTGAGTTCAAGGCCAGCCTGATCTACAGAGAGAGAGAGATCCAGGAAAGGTGCAAAGCTACACAGAGAAACCCTGTCTCGAAAAAAACCAAAAAAAAAAAAAAAAAAAAAGGAAAGAACGTTAAAAAAAAAAGCTAGAAAAAAAAAGGAGCCCAGTTTCCAAGAATATGAACAGCCTAGGTCTGAGCATTGCCTGAGGCTTCACACACTTCTGCCATTATTACTTGGCGTTAACATGAAACGCCACATGAACTGATTTATCCACAGAACTGCTGATGGTCTTGTCAGAGTTAGCATCAGGCATCACACTCCTCTGCAGTGAAGACTGCCTCCCCCATACTCTGAAAACTTGCACTTTAGGAATGATACTTAAAGATTATTTTTAAGTCCCAGGGTTTCTTGAATTATGTTATAATCTACTTAAAGGAAATAATAATGTCTTAAATATACAGTCAAACTCATCTCCCACATACTACCTGGCATAGTCCATTGATTGTTCAACCACAGGTTGTGATTTCAGATCCAAATGGAGCAGGCAAATGAAAGGGGGCAGACGTAATTCAAAGCTCTTTTATATTCCTGACCTGACCTTTAGATATCTTATATAGAGTTTGAAATGTTTTTCATATGATAAAATTATTATTCTCATATTGAGTAAATCTGCTATATTTGACATTTTGCCGTAAATAGAATTTTTACTCAGCAGAAAAATATTTCAATGTATACTTTAAATGAAATTAAAACACTGCCTCTCTATGATGTAATAATAAGGCCATGAAAGTCTTTTCTCATCAAAATAATTAAAAGAGTGGACAGAACTTATGAAGTTATTGTTTATAATCACTGGGAAAGAGACATCACAGAACTGTGGTTGTCTAACACAAGCATCCACTGGCTTCTACCTGGAGGTGTTCCCTTACCTCAGCAAAGGGAGGAGAGAACCAACACAGCCTATTCTGTCTCTGCAAAGGAAATAAAACTTTTGGTTCATTATAGTGGAAGTTAAAGTTATAGAGGAACAGTTACTTTTTTGGAAGGATGGGGAGTGGAAGAAAAAAAAAAACACCTTCCCTGATGAGAATAATTTTGGGGTTCTGCATGGTAAATGATTTCCAGAACTCATACACAAAAAGTTACCTGAATTCCTACTTGCCAAAACAAACATTTGTTTGTTCATGTGGGGTGAAGGATGTCTATAGATGCTTCAGCAGAACCATGGTTTAATAGGAGCCTAAAAAATTCTTCAAGTGGACACTACTGTAATACTCTCAGTTCCAAAACTTGAAGGAAACACACACACACACACACACACACACACACACACACACACACGACACAAAGGCATAAAAATTACCTGAAAGCATCTTTATTGCTTGTCAGCAAAGACTAGTAAAATGAAAAACTGTAATGCTCAAAACTGTTATATTGTGCAGGAGCCAGAAAATGCAACCTAAAAGCAGGAGGAAAAAAAATCACCTAACAGAGGCAAATAAAGAAATGATAGATATGGTAGAATTAGAAGAAAAGAATTCTAAATCTGTTAATAATGTAGGAGTATGTTAGGAGATTAAAAATAAACACAGTAAGAAAGGGAGGAGAAAATAAAATGCAAGTCTAGAAATAAAATACACAGTAACTGAAATGAACTGATCACTGGTTGGAATTAATAGAAACTAAGATACTGTAGAAAGAAAGAGCTGTGAAATTGAAGATATAACAGGGAAATTGATGCTCCCCCACAAGAAACACAAAAGAGACAGAAGGAAGAGGAAGAGGTGTAAAAAAAGAATTTCTCCAAAGGAGACTACTCTTGGTGGCTTTTCAGTTAGTAATCTATGACAAATATGAATTTATATATTAGAAATAAAGAATAATGTTTGAATAAATAAAAGACTTCAAATTATCTAAAAATTTTCAAATTTAATGAAAACTAACAACTCACAGATGAAGATCAAGAAACACTAATCAGTTTGAACAATGAAAACCTCATCCATGAAGATTATAATTAAGTTACTAAAAACTATTAATAAAAGCAAAAATGTATAGTACATAGATTTGTAGGGTAATTGGGTAAAAAAAGATCACAAATATCAAATTTCAGTGAGACAGTATCAGTTACATTATATCTTTAAAGTTATGAAATAAATACTTGTCTGGCTAAAATGAAATCAGTGATGATATCTTATGCAAATTAAGTCATGAAGCAACCAAACCTTCATATTTGGCCAGCAAATGTATACCAAGAAAATATTAAAGGAAATTCCTCAGACACAGTAGATTGAAATGATCTGTAACTATGGATAACAGGAGGGAAAATGGCATCAAACTGAATAGACATGATTAAATATAAAAACACCTCATTTCACTTATAAAGAATTTTTTAAATAGTTGCCCACTTAAGCAAATATACATTGTAGGATTTTATGATAGCTTACAATGGGTTATAACCTGACAAACCTACCATAATTGAAACACTCACATTTTGCAGTTCTCAGCCCTGGAGTATGGGTTGTGATTACATACCTCACATGAGGCTCACTGCTCTTGTCCATCACAGGAGCCCTTCCTACCACATGCTGTAATAGAAAACAGGTTGAAATCTAACATTTGTAGCATGCTTTCTTACTGAATGCTGCTTGATTTTTGTCAGGTTGACACAAACCTAGACATAATTGGAAAGAGGACCCGCAGCTGAGGAAATGATTCTACCAGATTGACTGTAGGCAAGTCTACAGGGCCGTTTCTTGATGGTATGTGTGGCCCTGCCCAGGCGTTGGGAGCGGGTGCCAGTCTTAATATAATATAGATTAATAGCACCAAGGTTATGCAGGTTTGAATCCATGTAAACTAGTTATAGCATATTTTAAATCTCGCGTTACAGGCTGAGCAAGCCATGAGGAGAAAGCCCATAGCCAGGTTCCTCCATAGCTTCTGCTTTAGTTTCTGCTTCCAGGTTCCTGCCTTGAATCCCTGCCGAGATTTCATTCAGCCATAGAGTGTGACCTGGGAGTTGTAAGAGGAAATAAATCCTGTTCTCCCCTGTTATTTTTATTATTGTCTTTTATCTCAGGGAGAAAAATAAGACAATGCACATTGCTTTTGTACTATTTTAATGTATAGATGAAAAAAATATATAATTAGATCACCATAAATTGGGACATATTTGTGGATATATGATGAATTAGGTTTGAACCAATTAAATGAGAGAGAGAGGGAGGGAGAGAGAGAGAAAGAGAGAGAGAGAGAGAGAGAGAGAGAGAGAGACAGAGAGAGAGACAGAGAGAACAAAACATGGGGAGACGTGGGATGAGGAATAAAAATTTTATATGAATATTATTCTGCTTAAGGAGATCCAGTCATATATACTAACACATACATTAAAATATTTATTAAATTGGCTTTAACAATATGGTCACAACAGTCGAACAGCAACTCTCTCACACCTTAAATGTCAAGAACTTGCTAGCTGCTCCCACAGGCCTCCGTAGTTCCAGTCTTGCCCTGCAGTGCTGGAGGGTTCCTGGGAAAAGCTACTGGTCCTTAGTCATTATCCCTAACCACGAATTTGTCACTGAAATCCATCTTTGCTGATAGTATTGTTATTTGGAATATTTGGGCATCGTGTGATCAGTTAGTTATCCTGAAATCTGTATATAATATTTATATCATAAACACTGCATAGGACTGGACTGTCCCTTTGTTTTTATAATCCTCTCTCTCTCTCTTTCCTTCTCTCTCTCTTCATCCTTGCCTCTCTCCACCCCTCTCTCTTTCTCACACACATGCATGCTAGCAACAACAAAAAGTTCCTTATATGTATACTTTTGTGATTATGGGTACATTTAAACGTATTAACTTATCATTTGTCTTGTCCTTTTGGAAATACGAGGCCTTTAAATTCCGTGTCTGTCCTGGTTTTCTCTAGCTGTACTTCCACTAAGAACCAGTATTTCACTTAAGGCTCTTATGAAGTGGTTTCTGATGCACATAGCGAAAGGGTAGAGGAGAGGCTGTACCTGATGGTCTGTTTCTCTAAGCTGGCATTATCAATTCTTTTCCCAATAAGGAGATTATATTTGTAAGAGAAGTCTGAAGGCATTTTGTAGTTGCTGCCTGATTTATTTTATGCATGGGAAAACCGAACCCCGGAGTGTTTGCATGCTCTGTTCAATGTCACTGAGTGAGCTAGCAATTGCGATCTGACTGCATTTAAGTCACCTGACCACCTCGTGTTTTGTTTCGTGTCGTCCTTTTAAACTGATGTTTGCAGACTGTTGGCTGTCATCGTTTCTGCAACACAATAGTAGCATATTGCCTCCTGAAGGAGCTTGTAACTTGAATCAATTCTGAGATATGCAGATTAAGTTAGGAAGCACGCAAAAACAGATGGTATAATATGAACAGATTAACAGCGCCAAGGTCATGCAGACTTGAATCTATTTAAAGTAGTGATAGTGTGCTTTCAATCTCATCGGTGACTTTGAAAACAATAGGCTCCACCTCAACAATAGGCATGGAATGCATTCCAACCTGAAGTCTCTCTTTGTAAGGCGCTCTTTATTTCAACACCTGATTTATTATTTCTCTTTCATGCACGTGCAACAATGTTACTTCTCCACAAGTATTACTTTCCCATTGTGCATTTAAAATTATGTTTATCATTTCTTTCTCCTCAAAGGCATTAACCTGTTTTCTAGGTCACATTTCACTTTCTTTGTTATTCTTTAGCATACCTAAATTTTTAAAATATTATCTCCAGTTAATCTCATACGGGACATGAGATGAGGAGGCAACACAAAGAGGAATTACTCTGTATTTCATACTATGTGACTGCTCCCTAGATGATACAAAAGAGTACCACTGGACAACTGATAGGGGGCAGTCGTGTTCAGAAAGGGTTTATGCTCTGTGAGAAAGGACAGAGAGAACACAAAGACTAGAACACAACTCCTGTTTCAATTCATACTGTGTGTGTGTGTGTGTGTGTGTGTGTGTGTGTGTGTGTGTGTATTTACTCCCATTCACACATGGAAATGTGTACATGTGAAAGAAGTCAACTTTCTGGAGTCATTTTTTTTTCTTTCCTTTCCATCCTATGGGGCCCAAGGATTGAGCTCTGGTCATCGGGCTTTACCCACCAACTCATCCCTCCAGCCCCCTGTGCTCTCTTCTTAAAAGATACACTGCCCTCCTGGATCAGCAGACATTTCAGAATCAGCCTTGAAGACTGCAACCTAGCACCGGGTTCTGAGCACATTCATTGGCAGAGAGACTAATTAGGCATTTCCCTGACAGTCGTTATTGTCATGGGGCCTTTGTTACATTTCTGTCACATCTTGTGTTTATGAAAATGGCTTATGTGCTTGGGGATTTCAAAACGTAATGAGGCATCAGCTAGAAGAAGGCACGGAAGGGAGATTGAGCGTACAGCCAAGTTTCTGCTGTGGTATGTGTTTAACAGTGACGGTGGGAATCCTACCTTCCAGGAACGTCCAGAGACGCAGAGATAAATCACAACCCATCTGAATATTGATTTATAGACTAGCCTTCCCCCCCCCACCTCTTTCTTTTTCACTAAATTTACCTGTATTACCCATCAATTCTAAGAAAAAAAGTGATCTGCAATTTTGTCTGTTTTATCTTATACAGCGATGTATGAAGACCTGGGCGAGGGCAGCGATGAACTAAGCACACTCTAAAACACCTTCCTTATCCAGGCTGCCCTGCCTCCCACTGCTCCATCGTGGGCATTTCCCCCTGGAAGGGTGATCTGAGCTCAACCGGAAAGCTCCCGTCAGCCTCTGCCTATGTCATTTAAACTTCATGGTTCTCACTCTGCTTCTTTTCTTTCTATCTCAATTGAAGTTCTGCGTTCATCCTGAGTCCCTGGAGCTTCACTTTGAGGCATCCAAGTTTCCTGCTTTGTTCTGGATGGTCCACTGTTAGTCCCGAGTCAGTCACTTCTCCTCCCCATCCTCCTTTCTCTTCTCCTGCACCTCATTTTCCTTTTAAAGATGCTCTAGAGCCCGGCGGTGGTGGTGCACGCCTTTAATCCCAGCATTCGGGAGGCAGAGGCAGGAGGATCTCTGTGAGTTCGAGGCTAGCCTGGTCTACAAAGTGAGTTCCAGGACAGGCTCCAAAGCTATACAGAGGGACCCTGTCTCGAAAAAAAACCATAAATAAATAAATAAATAAATAAATAAATAAATAAATAGTAAATAAATAAATAAATAAATAAATGAATAAAGATGCTCTAGAAATGCATCTTTCTTGAAATCCAAACAAGCCCACCTCTTTATCATTCCTTCCAAGGGTTCTGCCAACCTTCATTCTTAAAACACACATGCATGAATGCAGATACACACACACACACCAGCATGCCTTTCCCTCACTGTGGCTTGACCTAAATGCTGCCTTCCTTCACAACAATAGCGAGACCCTATTATATATTCTTTGTACTGCCTCTCATTTTTGTCTTGCATCTCTATGTCCTGGATTGACCCAGTGCTTAGCAGGTGTTACTATCACTTCAGCTCATCTGACCAAGATTCTCACACTCACTGATGACCTCCCCATTTTAAACTCAGGCTTGCCCAGATATCAGACCACTCAAAGGAACAAAGTTCCTATTTCATTACAATACTCTTCCTTACTTACATGAATTAATTTACTCTTCTTGGCTGTGAGATTTACCTTTTATACATGACCTACTTTTTCTTCTTCCTTTAGAAACTTAAAAGAAAAAAAATTGTCTCTTTTCTTCTGGCATTTCGCAGCTATGTGCTTTGTTGGAGATGTCGTACCACCCACCCATTGTCTTAGACACTTTGAAAGTTCTTTCATTCAGAAAATGCATGTCTGCCAATACCATTTAATTGAAGTATAAGTTTTTAAGGGAAATCCTGAAATTCTTTTTCAAGTGGTTTGTTGCTGTACTCTTTGTTCTATGGGGAACCCTGTAATTTTGAGTGGATATAACACTTTCTTGTGTTATGGTGACCACACAATGTAATATAATGCATTTATTTATTATTTATTTTTAGTTTTTTAGGGAGCAGGTGATTATATTGCACTATGCTTCACAATGCCCTTTTTGTTTTAAGTTAAATGGTTCTAGGATTTTAAAAAAGTGTCACTTTAGAAATGTTAAGACTGACAATATGTGAAATCATGGGGAAGATTGTGGAAAAAACCTTGTTTCTGGCCTCTGAATTCACAACCTTGGAGTTTAGATGAAAACTGAGAGGAAACAATATATCACACGTTTTGTTTCTACCAGAGATACACAGCCTTAAAAGCCACCCTTGCCGCTTCAAGTCCACGGGTATCACTATCTGGAAAGAAACTGTAGAAAATAAGCAATTCCACACACTGGCAGCTTTTCTTCAAATTGAAAGAAGAAAAAGAAATCACAAGCCATTCAAAGTAAACCACTGACCAGATGAACTTTAAATAAAATAAGCCTTTGAGAACAAAAGCAAATTTACAAAGTTCTTAATTACAGAGAAATAGGCCTAGACAAGGAATTGCAGTAAGTCAGAACTGAATTAATAAAATGACTTCTCTCTCAAACATTAAAGCACATTGTAATTAAATAAGATGTAGAAAGGCACTTTTGATTCTGACAATGCTAAAAACCAGAGGGAACACTAAAGAACATTAACTAAAATACCTTTATTGAAAAGCAGATAAGGAAAAAAATTGGAGAAGTACTTTGTGCCATTAAGGTACTTAACGGCCCGTATAGCAAGTGTGCTGTTTTTCTAAGAACAAACTCTTTAGTTTCTTTCTTTCCACAAACTTCAATGTTCTCCTCACCATCATAACTGTTCCTATAAGGAAATACCTAATGCAACTATTTTCAGATCTCCAGGGTAGGAATCGATTGACAAGTTCTCATTATCATCCATGTAGTTTAATATGCAATGAAATAAAATTCCAACAAGTGAAAAGACAATTCGAGATCTCTGTGCATCAAATACAGTGTCACTTGAATTGAAAATTGGAGTGGTACAGAGATGAACAATAAAACTAGGAAGAAATACAAAAGAGAAAGCAGAGAATGGTTGTGAAAGAAAGTAAAGATGTCTGTCTTGTAAAATCTAGGGAAGAGAAGAGGAAATGGGCTTCTAGAGCTGAATGACAAATCTAGGTCATTGCTCCCCATCTTTATAGAGATTAGAATTTAGCCACACCACAGGTAGTTAATACAGGGGCATTCAAGAAGCAGTTCTGTAGAGTACAATGTCTATCCCAGCTTTGGGCAACAGAAATAAAAGGAATAACCAACAATATTATGTAACCTGAAAATCCTCCACCAAGAAACCAGAACTTGTCATATCAAATGATGGATACACTAGAAAGCAAGGTGCTTCTGACTATCCAATACACATCAGGTACAGTTCTCCCAGAACAAAGACACACTCTAATGACCAAGCACACAGAAAAAGATGTCAAAATATCTGGATTAAAATCTAAGACTTCTACATTAGATACATAGATATATGCAAACTATTTTAAGAGACTTTGGACTTCTCACGTGTTGTTTAGTTTATTTGGGAAGGTGGTACATGCCACAGAGTGTTTGAGAAATTTGGGGGTCATTCCCCAGAAAGTACTTATTATTTCCCAAGTCCTTGAATTGATGCTTTCTCATATATTCTACTGATATCTGGCTAATTATTATTAATATCTATATAAAAATGCCACCTTAAATTGTCTGTTAGGCCAGTCTCCAGAGTGATGTATGAGAAAGAAAGTAATGTAACTAAAGATATTTAATATCTCTTTTATAACAGAATGGGCAGTAGCACATACTTTAGTTAAATAATGATCAACGTGCTCCCTATTGAAATGGTAAATTTTTTACTCTTATGCTTGTTACTTGTTTGATCAAATAATGTGATACGTATTCATGTGTGTGTTAGAGTCATGCCCTCCTTGAATCTTGTTCTTGTTTTTGTTGTTAAAGGTCATGAGGAAAGATCTGGCCTCTCTAAAAACTGAGTTCTACAAGTAATCAACATGTACATCCTTGAAGTACAGCTCATTTTCAAATGGCCAAGTCAACTGACTGCCACATTGACTATCAGCTAAATAATTTGCTAAAGTACAAAGAACTTAGAACAATCGAGCTAAACTGAAGACTGTATAATAGAATGGCATTGCAGCTAAACTGAACAACAGGGAAATGCTAAGTCTTAAAACTGTTTTTGACAAGGATCTCAGCCAAGATTTTCATCTCTAAGTCTAATGAAATGACTGTAGAAGGCAAAAAGATATTCAAAGCTTATTTAATAGTATACACCCATACTGATCAGTTCTATAATATTACAACATAATTTTTCTTAGAAACATTACATTCTTCAAAATGGCGTAATAATAAACAACAGGGTGATTGCAAATATAGGGAGAGCAATCAAAAATTTTACTAAGGAACCTAATTTTTAAAAGATGGAAAACTAATAAATATGATGAAAATAATTTTACATGTATTAAATAATTATATTTTGAAAATCACTTGAATTTGCTTATGAAAGTTGGCAACAGAGGCATTACAGTCTGTGAGTTGTAGAGAGCAGGGAGAGATGGATTGTTCCAACTCAAAAAGTAGTAATATAGATGCAGGTATAGTTCATAACAAAAAAAATAAAGCAGATAAAAATTCTTAAAGGGTCTCTCTCTCTCTCTCTCTCTCTCTCTCTCTCTCTCTCTCTCTCTCTCTCTCCCTCTCTCTGTGTGTGTGTGTGTGTGTGTGTGTGTCTGTCTGTCTGTCTGTCTGTCCATGTGGTGTTTTACTTGAATTATAAATTTCCTATGTAAAACAGTTCAGCTGGTCACAGTTTTATATGTGTCTAATGTTTCCCTCATACAAAGTCAAACATGAAAATAAGCAAATTCCATACATTCTTCAAACTGTGATTTAAAATGTCAATATTATCTGACAGAAATTTGTTATATAAGATACCCTACACATTGAAAAAAAGAATTGTGAGACTAGAAGTAAGATTGTCAGAAAAATAAAGATAATTAACACTAAACTATTTAAAATAGGGAGGGTTATTTTTTCATAAAAACTAACTTATTTAAACTGGAAAGATTAGCACTTTGAAAGAAAAATCATTTCTTATTCCTTTGTTGGAGGTTTTCTGCTGGTTTGTTCTTTTTCTATGATGCATTCAACCATTTTCTAACATATCTCAAAATTACCTTCTACTATTTTCTTTTTATATGGTTCGTCCTGTTGCTTTAAAGTGATCTTTAATATTTTATGTTTTAAATTTGTTTCTTGAGCTAATATTTTCATTTCTTAAACACATAATATTAATATTATGCATGAGGAACTAAACATTGTCAAATGTCTTTAACAACTTGTTTTGTTTTAATGAAATATGATTGCAATAACAAAAATGAATGCTTCTATATTTCTGTATTATTTCATTCCTCAATATGTGTCCAAGCATATTGGTCTTGTGAAAAGGCATACATTATCTGGATCTCATATTTTTAAAATCCTTAAATATGCTGCATATAGTAAATATTCAGTGAGCAGTTACTGATTCAAATGAACAAGCAAGATAAAGGGAAAATACATTGAACATAACCATGTCATACATAATTTTATCTGAAATTCAGACTCTTTCAAGTTCTGTTATTAATAATTTTCTGTTATGTATATTTTTTTCTTTTTTATCAAATAAACTTTTATTTTAGAAATATGATACATGCACTGCCTTAAATGCAAATTATCTAAAGTGTGCAGTGGAAAACATCTCTTTTATTCTTTTCCTATTTTTATTGCATTGTAATTGTTTTATGCTAATACTTTAAATGATACATATCTGCCAGTTTTTACTTTTATACATCACTGATCATCCGTGCTCCAGAAAATATGAATGTAATTATAACTCATCTCCATTTTATTCCAATGGACATTGTTGTTTTAGTCATTTCATATTCTGCCCAATAGTGTTTAAATTTGGAGTAATTTTTGTTTTAAACTCCATTTGTCAGACAACTTTATGTCTCTATATTTTAAACATCTGTCTTAACAGTTAAAGAAAATTCCATCATTTAGAGTTTCCCTTTTAGAAAGAATGCTGTAATAAATCACTCACACATTTTATTAACACAAATATTTACATATGACAGACATATATACTTACATATCCATATATGTATACTTTTTTCATATATTTATGGACAAAAATAGAACATTTCTTTCACAAAATTTCAGCCACAGTTAATATTATTGATCTTTACATTATAAGTTTAGTAATTTAGCATTAGTAATGTAGAGATCACATGCTGGCTTTTTAGGATACTATATGGAACTGAAAAGGTTAACTGTTTCATAGTCTGCGTTTCTTCCTATTTGATCTTTCAAAACAGAAACTGCTATGAAACTGCAAGGGAAACTTCATTTGCACACAACAGTTACCCAATTTTAAGATTCAAATGACTGATGTTTTCTATCCACCCAGGAGAAGACCCGTATTCTTTGTGCTTCGCAGCTGTAAATGTTTGATGCTTGTGCTGAGCGCTGCCGGGGCTTTGTAGAGCTGCATCTGTCTTACAGCTAAACCTTGCATTTGCCTCAGCATCACACTTGCTATTACAGCCCCGGCAGGCATTCTCCATCTCCCTGTGTCCTTTGGCTTTGAAGGCTTCCTCGTGGTGAACTCACATTTTCAAGTACTCTATTTTCAATTTACCTTAAACTTCTGACTCCACTTTCTGAATTTTCCTGCTTCACTTACAGCCTCAGTCAACACCACTTATTGGATGCCTGGCGGTGAATAGATTCCAAAAGAATCAAGGCGATATCTTCCTTCCATAAAGACTGTAAAACCTTGTTGGCAAAACAAAACATACTCCTATTAAATCACATAAAAATTCAAAAATAGCCAGAAGTAATCAAGTATTAATTTGGCATAACCACTATGCATATTCTGACAACACAAAATGTTGTTTTGGATAAGAATGTTCACAGATTTCTTTCGGGGAGTTTTGAAAACTCAAGCCTATCTCATCACTTACATTAATAAACATGTTGGGTACTACAATCATAATTACAATAAAATGAAATCAAGAAATGATAAAAAAAAATATAATGAACATAATATCAGAGAAACTGATGCAATGCCTTATTTCCCATACAAAGAAGAGCAGATAAAGCCAAATAATTTACAATGCAATAGTATATGTCTCAAAATAAAACTGATGGAGCACATCACATGCAAACTACACAAGAAAATAAAGCATAACCAGATGCTGGCCCTACCTGTAACAACTGCAAATGTGGATACTGGATGAAAATCAGGAGGGACATAGTTGTGCCAGATGTTTTCTTTTCTTTCTACGTGGCTTTCTTTTTTATTTTAAATTTATTTACTTATTTTAATCCTGACCTCAGTTTTCCTCCCTCCTCTCCTCCCATTCCCTTCCCCGACCTTCCATCTGCACCCCCCCCCCAATTCACTCCTCCTCCATTTCTATTCAGAAAAGGGCAGGCCTCCATGAGCATCAACAAAACATAGCATATCAAGTTGAAGTAAGACTAAGTACCTCCCCTTGTATCAAGGCTGGGCAAGGCAATCCAGTATGAGGAATAGGTTCCCAAGAGCCAGCAAAAGAGTCAGAGATATCCCCTGCTCCCACTGTTAGGAGAGGGACATCACAAGAAAACTCACACAATCAACTAACCTGGTCTCATAGGAGCCCACAGAGACTGAACTGACAGCCAGGGAGCCTGCATGGGACTGACCTAGGCCCTCTGCATATACGTGAGAGAATTTTTCAAAACGGGTGATGGGTAGTGCCTCAGAGGAGGGCACAGTTTCTCTTTGCTATTTGGTTAATTCCACTCAAGAGAGAATTTGGTGCTCACTGAAACTGTAAAAAAAATGCACAAACAAGCAAATGAAAACCCTTTCATTTTCAATATGGAAGAAATTTAGATCTTGGCTTTAAATGATTAGGGACAGGGTTTCTATTGAGAAATCCAGTGGCCGTTCAAACATGGTGAAGCTGCTTTGGAACAGTTACTTGATGTGCAATATTTTCCTCCCACTGAACTATCTGATATCTTCCATCTCACACCCCTGCCAACAATGTGACAATTGAAAATGACTCCATGTGTCTGTGAAAGCATCCTTGTAGGATGGAGATGTACCTACTGAAGTAGAAAGGACAGAACTTTAAAGAGAGAGGGAACCAGCATCAGAGAACCATTTTCCATCCTAGTGGTTCCCAAAAGCTGTTTTTGTTTTGTTTTGTTTTGTTTTCCAAATAACATGGAAAATTCTGACTTACCTATTTAACCAGCACTTCCACAGTGCTTACTATGTTTAAAGTGTTGTAGCCATCCCATAGATATTATTTTGTTTAATCCACATAACATTCTTTTAAGGGGCACAGTATTGTTATTTCCATTTTATAGATTAGAAAATTTGAGTTTTAGAATATTAAATGGTCTATCCTCACTATACAACTAGTAAATACAGATAGTCAATTACAAATGTATGTGCTTTGGCTTTAGGATAAATGAGAAGTGTCACATTGTACAGAAAATACATCCATCATGTTCCTAATGATTGTGATCCAGTAATCTCAGATGGCAGAGGTAAACTCACGTGTTAGAATAAGCTACATACGTAGGGAAAGGGGAACTGACAGGGTTTTGAGAGCCAAAGCAGTTTCATTGTGAACAGTAAGGACACACAGAATTATGCCGGCATCTGAAGTCAAATTATAACAAAAACAAGGAGGAAGAGCAGGTGAGGAACTGCTCAAGCAGGACCCTGGAAAGCAAGCTAACACATGTAATATCTCACTACAAATAGCCAATAAGGAACTATGCATTATTCAAAAGAATGAAATATATTAAATGTGCTCAATAACAGAAAGGATATAAGTAGCATTAATAAACACAGAACCGTGGTAAGTAGAATACACTCAACAAGCACATAAAAAATAGTAAAGCAGAAGCTGGAAGGAGCATGTTGGGTTCTACTCGTGATGGGAAACAAGTGACAATATTATCCACTAATCATTGAACCATTTTCAATTATGAGGGCCACAGCTAATAAGACATTAAACAATGCATGAGTAATGGACATTAGAAAGTAACTCTATGATCATCAAGTCTGGTGTCAGGAAACAAAGAGGTAGAGGCAACCCTCTGTTGTGGTAGGAAGACTGGGGGACATCAAACTATAGAGCACTCTGTGGGTCACTGGAACAGGTTCCTGGAGATTTTCCAGATCACATCGTCACTGAAGTATTAACTGATATTCATACTTTAACACAAAGTCAGTAGTTACAATTTTCATCAATTGCTCAAAATTGTTACCCTTAAAAAAGCTTTGGAAGATCTATCAAATTATATGTTGAAGTCTGGATATAGGATAGCTTTTTGGCTTTTGGGTTTTTTTTTTTTTTTGGTTTTGGGGTTTTGTTTTTGTTTTTTACTGTTTTTATGGTATGTTAAAAATGACAAATGGTGACTATAAAAGCAGGGAACTGCCAAAATGTCACTGAATGTCCTCTTACTGATCGCTTGTTCATGATGGGTTACAACAACAACAAAAAGCTGTTTTACATACCGTAATCTGTGCATTCATAATGGCTGGTAGCAATAAATAGCATCATCTATGACTCATGAAAAATGATGCCCAGGCTCAGGCTTTCCAGTTGGTACACATGTGACCTTCACCAACTTACTTAAACTTCTGTGCCTTCTCCATAAAACGAAATTCATAATTCCTAATCTATATTCCTCACTAGGTTGTTATAAAATCAAACATTACAATGTATATCAAACATATTGAAGTCCTGTTAAAATGCAGCATGGTGTGCATATCAATGGGCTGGAAATGGGCAAATCTAATCAATTAGTAAATACTTGTTCTCTGGCCTGTGAACGGAGGAGGCTCATCTGGAACAGTGAACTCTAAGAGAAGCAGAGTATAAGCTTTGCCATAACTCTGAAATGTTTCAGAAATAACACTGAAAAGGAACAAGTAGAGATGATAGTATAATATAATTTATTTAATCAGTATCTAAAATACATTAACATGTAACAGTGTAATACTTCTGGTTGAGATATTTTCCATTTCGTGATTTCATAGTAACTCTGGAAATTCTGATGTGCAGCATTTTTATGTTTTCATTGTGTTTTAATTTGGATTTGTTACACACTTTTAGGGCTTTTAGCAGCATAGATTCAGATGATGACCAAGGCCCCCTATAATTCTTGACTTTGATATATAGATTGTTATAATATATCTCATTATGTCTCATCTTCCAAGAAGCAAAAGTTTATTTCTACATCAAGATGAACATGTAAGCTCTTGGGTACTTCTTAAAATGGGGAGAGGAGCATGTCCAGCAAGATCATTCTTTTCCAGTTCCATTCTGTGAAAACATACCAAGAATTTCAGTACATAAATAATGTCCTTTGATGAACTCAAAAGTGACGTGGTCAAAATTACAATTTGATCCAATAGAAAAGATTATCAGACCCTTCATTTTCACAAGGGACATAGACAATTCCATATCTATAAGCCATTTGCTGTACTGATTGTCAAGTTAACCAAATGCTCACCACATAACTGAATTGTAAAATTGTCAACCTGGTCCAGGATTCTGGCACACAAAATTTACTTACTGCAGATAAATACATCCATGTGGTGGTAAAAATAGAGGCATAGAATAACTCCATGAACAATTTTCAAGTGATCCAAAATACTGTCTTTTTTTAAAAATATATCTCAAGAAGCTCTGACAAAGAGACCCTGAGAATCAGCAGAATGGCTTAATTAAATGCAGACAGAGTGTCACTCACTATAAGCACTCTAGATTTTAGTCACAAAAGAAAAATGGAAGGTTCTGTTTGCCTAGAATCAGTGCCAATAGAGATTCCTCTTAGGTCTTCCTTAGGAAAAGGTTTTAAATATACACCTTGAGGGTTGGTTGCCCATAGCACAGCATCCTTCCAGGGAATGCAATTTACCTCATAGTCTATGCATCTCACTGCCACAAATGAGGAATAGGGCTCAGTATTTGCAATATGGCAGCCTTAATGGTCTATGCTCCCCACAAGAACATTTAAACACATCTCTTATATAAATGAATAAACCCGGGTTACTTAGTTTGGCTTGTACCTAGGACTCTTTCTTCCTGGAAATTCCCCCAGAACATACATAGCACCACTTGTACCACATCTTTGGTATCACTACGAGTCCTAACTCTTTCTTTGTTTAAATTAAAAAGGTCAAAATAATCTCTCTCTAAAGTAGATTAGACTGGCCACAGAGCATCCTTTCTTCTCCTTGAAGATGTTGATTGAAATACTAACATCAGGGGGAAATAGCCTGAGGTAAATTATCCTTAAAATGACATTTCCTTAGCTAATCACACATTCACTAAATTGAGTATGCTCTTTGTGATTCAAGTAAGTGGAGATATCTTATAAAGATTCATGAAGTGTATTCCATCATAGAAAACCTTAAGATCACTTAATTATGATTTTAATTATTTAAATGACAATATATTATTATGTATAACTATATGTAAACTATACCTATATGTGGGGGGGCTAATTTTCCATTAGTCTGAAAACTAAAATGTTCTAAAACATATTTAGATATTTATTTAGTGGGGGCCAGTGTATGCAAACCACAGTGTGAGCATGGGAATAAGAGAACAACTTTCAGGACTTGGTTCTCTACTTACAGTATGTAGGTTCTAAGAATGGGACTAAAGTCATCAGCCTTGGCAGCAGGCACCTTTAACTACTGAGATATTTGACTGCCCTGATGACACTATGATTTTAATCTAAAATGTAGACTGTTTTTAATATCATTTTTGGATTTTTGTTTCAAGTTGACACGTAATAAACACGTGTATTTATCAAATATTGTGTGTTATTTCAATATATGCTGATCAAATCAATACAAGCAAAAAATCCTCCTGTCATTTCTTTTTTAAAAATACTTATTTCTATTTTTAATTATGTCTCTGCGTGTCTGCATGTGGGTATTGTGGAAGAGTGAAGGTGTCTGGGGAAGCCAGAAGACATGGATTCTCTGGAGCTGGAGTTAAAGATGATTATGAGACACCTGCTATGGGTGCTGAAGATCAAACTCACATCCTCTTGGAAAGCAGCAAGTTCTCTTAACCACTGAACCATCTCTCCAGTCTCCTCCTATCATCCTTTATGATTGCAGACAGTAAGATCTTTAAATTCATCATAAAAGACAAAATATTAATTCTAAAGCTCATTATTCCTACATAACAGTGTTTCATATTCACTAACCATACTCCATTTATCCTTCACAACTTCTAGTCTATAGTAATTTTTATTTGACTCCTCTGCTTTGAAATGGTTTTTAGTTTTACATGTAGAAAGGAACATATGGTATTTGTCTTTATGTTTTGGGCTCAATTCACTTAAGACAATCTCCCCCGTTTTCATATATTTTGCCACAAACAACAGTGTTTAGTTCTTGTGGCCCTATAGTGTTCCATTTGTATATGTGTATGCTACTTTCTGCATTTAATCATTAACTGAATGGCACTTGGTTTTTTTGAAGTGTTTGTTTCCATCTCTTGGCTGCTGTGGATGACACTGCAATCGATATGGTTATATCGATGTCTCTTCAATGTCTTGACTTCATTTTCTTTGCCTATATATTCACTTCTAAAATTGCTGAATAATTAGTAGTTTCTATTTCTACCTTTTTAAAAATCAATTCCATTTTTTTTATTGTTTTGTAACTCACTGAACTGAGCTACCATTAATTTGATTGTGCGAGTCTAGAATATAAGGGTCCCACTTGAATTCTCCTTAAATCTCTCTTTAACTCATTCACTCATCTCTACATATGCCCACACTACTTGTAGTCCCACCCACACAATCACATTAGCATCCTCATTGGTACACTTCAGTGTATTTCAATTACTTGAGCCTTGACACCCAGTCTCAGATGATTGTACTCTGAAGTTGAAGAAAACTTTAAATCTAACCTGATTATACCCATGCTTTAAAATCTCAGTGGTTTTTTCATTAAATCAAAGTGAAGACTGGTGTCCTCAGCACAGGTTCTGGCCCCTTACTGTGCTGGCTCCAGCCTATCTTTTCATCTTCATCTCACAGTCTCTGCTACTTACATCCTGTCTTCACCCTCATGAACACCTTTTAGTTCCTAGAACTCATTAAGCCAACACCAAATGTGGGGCCCTTCAGAGCTTAGCTCCTATGCCTTTCTAATTCAAACTCTACACATGTATACATACTCCAGTATATCCTCCCTCATCTTGAGATGTCCTTCCTAAGGGAAAATTACCTGGCATCTGAGTCTATGTGACAATTTTGGCTGTATGTCCTCACTGGACTGTTTCTTTAGAACATTTATCAAGAAAAAATTTACTATATATTTATCTGTTAGTCATTTTCAATGACTGACTTTTCTGGTATACTACAAGTTCTAAGGAAGCAACATTATTCATTTGGCTGACTATTACATATCTAACCCGTAGGTTCTTATTGATGATGTGACTACTTAGTTTTCAATACTCACACACTTGTTTGTAACCTATCGGTAAGTTATACTGGAAAGAAAACAGCTTGGTGTTGTGTATAATTGCACGTTAATTCCCCATCTCATGCAACACGACACAACATAATGTTATTTGCCTATGTTCTTAAGGAAAACTACAGAAAGGCTAATGTAAATCTATAACCCAGAACGTGCTTCTAATGATAACAATGAAGCCTGTAATCTCATTCCCTACCTATCAACACAGTGAATTATTACTATTACACATATAACTTACCATTAAAGTGCAAATAGTAGAAAAAATTTGGAAACAAAGCCCGAAAGCACATGGCCAACTTAAATCTTTCTATTCTGCTCAAGATTTTCTTTTCCTGCTGTGTGTATAATAAAATCACTCTGGCTAGAAAATTGATTCATGGTCCAGAAAGTTTCAAAAAGAGCTTTCTTTGTGTGAAACAAAGAACAAATCTAATTAATTAAATAATGATGATGATGATGATGATGATGATGATGATGATGATGGTGATGATATAAATTCTGCCTGAGATGCTCTTTTCTCTTTGCTATAAAATTTTAAATGAAGATTAAAGACTATTTCCAGTATTTTAGGTGAAGAAAATGCAAAATCCATGTCAACCTATTACCTCTGAAACCACTATAATCAAAAAACACAACTAATGAGAACCATGACTATACTTGGAGTCAATGATATTTGTAGATTATTGATGCAGCCTTGTCTAGTACAGGTAAGTGATAAGTTATGTATTGGACATGAATCAGGACTACCCTTGTGTGTGGTTTTACCAAACAGTAATTAGATGCTTAAGAAGTCAGGTCAGGCCAAGTGGTGGTGGCCCATGCCTTTAATCTGAGGGTAGAGGCAAGAGGATCTCTGATCTACCTAGAGAGTTCCAGGACAGCCATGGCTACACAGAATAACCTTATCTCGCTCCCACCCACAGCCACCACAACCCCCAGCCAAAAATCAGTTCTAAATGGAGGGGCACCTGCAAAGCAGGCTTTGTACCAAAATACAAAAGAAAGATGATTGTTTTTGTTTCTGTTTTGATGATTTATTTCTTTTTATTTTGTGTGCATGAATATTTGCCTGCATGCACGTATGTGTAGCATGTGGGTTCTTTGTGCCCATGAGAACCAGAACAGGGCAATAGATCATCTGGAACTGAAGTTACAGACATGAGCCATCATGTGGATGCTGGAACCCAATCCTGGATCTTCTGCAAGTAAAACAGTTGTCCTTATCTGCTTATAATAAGCACCCGTATCCTACGCAAGAAAAACAAGTCCCAAGCGGATTGCTTTTGTCTTTAATGGATTTAACACAGGAGAATTCTGATTACTTTAACTGATTATAAATGAATATTCTTCGACATAAAGATGAAAACAATATTAGAATACTACTACTCCTCTGCTTTAGAGAGGGATGATCAACAGTTAGTTTTTAAATTAAATTAAAATTTAATTTAAAATTTAAAAAAATAGCATCACAATAGAAATAGAAGAGGCAGGATAATCACACTTCTATAACACGAATCACAAAAGAAAGTGTAGAGCACAGGATCAAAGAATAGATAAGCATTTATAAGAGGGATGCTTCAGAGTAACAGAGGATATTAAAACTCAAAGCACAACTGTAAACTGCAAAGACTTGTCTTCCAGCTTAGGAAGCATTGGCATAGAGTTTCACTAATTTTCACAGATACTTGGGAATGATAACTAGAAGTGACTAGGAGAATTCCAACATTTCAGGACACACCCAGATAATAACGTAGTAGTCAAATTTTCCCTCTACTGAGATACAACCAGGAATAGAAAAATTTAGCTCAGAAAACATATATTAGCATGAAGCTATGTAGAAACTAGTGAGTATTTCTTTAGGCAATGAGTTAATGCTTCTTAGGAATTATAAAACTCTGGTCTATTTGGGAACCTACTGGTTTAAGTGTTCAGGTGGAAAATGTGGCAATATGATACCATTATATATAATGTGTCATGTAGACATGATTATGTGCATACATATTTTCAAATGGCAGATTTTAAATAAGACTGGATAAAGTTATATGGTTTTTTGTAAGTGATTTAAATTTCCTTTATTTCTATAATTCTTTGATTTAGTTAGTTTTCTTTTCCTTCAACTATTACCTTACCTTCACAATTTAAGAAGAAATACAGATTTTTTTTTAACTCTCTGCAACCATACAGATGAGGTCTCAAATGCAAAAAGTATTTATATTTCCCATATCCACTATAATTTCTGATAGAGGGAAATTCAGTGATTGTGAAGACAATATAGTAAAGCTAATTTAAGATTAGCAGTGCTTTGTAATTCTATTCCAGGTCACGTCCGTATTTCATTAACATTCCAGTAATACAAATGCATTTGTGTATTATAAATACTGCTCTGAGATTTTGAATTACTGTGTATTCTCATGCATCTCTTATTTAGAAAACTATGAGAGTGGTGTTAAAATTGTAACAGCACTGGTTAATAACCGGTTTGAAGTCATTTACTGGATGAATGTATTTAGGGATAGACTCACAACTATTTTCTAATCAATCAAAGCTGCATCTGCATCTCCAATACAAAATGAAGAATAAAAGTAATTTTCTAAATAATTAGGCAAAATTTCACATAAGGTATAGTTTCTGATTGCTTATTTATTTTGTTCGGATGTCATGTGTTCAGTTAGCTATGTTTATGCTAAAATTACTTCACCCTGAATTTCACCCACGATATTAATCTCCAGTCATCTCTGCATAAAATATGTATTCACAGTATCCATACTTCATTACACTTCTTTGAAGAATAGGACAAGTTACAAATATAATCCTAAAAGTTTTCTTTGGTAGGATGGAGAGTGTATGCATGTGAATGCGCAATTATGTGTATGGGTTCACCAATGTGAGGTGTGTATATGTGTCCAAGGATTAGACTGGTGTTAGTCCAGGGGTTAGAGTCAGGGTTAGGGTGAGACGTTAATATCATCTATCTTCCTTTATTGCTCTCCACTTTTATTTCTTAAGATAACATTCCTCACAGATCTTGGGTTCACCAATTAGGAAAAACAGCTTGGCCAGTATGCTCCAGGAATCTCCCTATCTCTACCTCCAAAGCCTAATGAACCTACTGTAGCTGGGTTTTTCACTAGGGATCTGAATTCAGGACTTCACGCTGGAAGAGCAAGCATGATACTTATTGAGTATTTCCCAGCCCAACTCCAGTATTTAGTAAAAAATGCCTATTTTGCATAATTTATATTCCAATGTTAAAGAAAAAAACACATACAATATCTACAGAGGGCTTATATCTTCGTAAGTTCAATTCACACAGGGTTATTGAAGCCTTGCCACTAATACACACTGCAGTTGGGGCTGCTGTAACAGAAAAGAACCTCAAAATACTTGTTATCCAGTTATAGAAATAAGTATTAAAACTTCAAACCAAGTTGAGAACGAGTGGATACAACCAAAATCCAAGGCTGAAAAATTCACGTTCTTACTTACATCTCTTCAACGTAATCCCACTATTCTCTGCTTGTGACCTCAACATCAAGCCTCTACTCCAGGCTGGAGAAACTGCAGCCCTCTCTGTCAGAAACCTTGTACTACCCCTTAAGGTTGAGAATCTGATGTTTCTACTTGGCCAATTGTTACTCATTTATTTTTCTTTTCTATGATGCCCTGTCTTATTACATGTCACAAGTAGCAAGCATACAGAAAATTCCAAAAGATAAATGTACAACTTAACGAAGTGTAAAACCAACCATCTTTGGGGTCCCCACCAATGTCAGACATCCAGAAGCCCTTGAGACTGTAGTGTCCATTTCCCTAGTGATTACTATGTTGCTAACAACTGGGAAATCCACTGTGCTTGACTTCCTTAATACTTCTTCACTGTCTAATTGTGGACCTCACAAACAATGTAGTTTGTTTTCTGTATATGAAATGTATCTAAATAATACCACAGAGGGTTTGTTTATTTGTTTCTTTGTTTTTATCTGTTTTCTCTCAATCTGCATTCAAAAAACTTGTTTATTAATTTGAAGGTATCTTCCTATCCTGAGATCTGGCATTGATAGAATGAACAGTAAAGAATTCATTTATCCTAATGTTAATTCACACATTTAGGTATTTTCAATCTGAGGCCTTAATAAACAACTATGGTGATATTTTGTTGTACCCTAACAAAATTTGCCTAAAGATCAGAGAACAGAGCCAGCCATTAGATTAAACATAGAGGCCAGGCAATGGTGGCACACACCTTTAATCCTAGCACTCAGGAGGCAGAGATTCCTCTGGATCTTTGTGAGTTCCAAGCCACCCGGACTACATGAGATTGACTCAGTCTGGGAGAGAAACAGAGCCAGGCAGTGGTGACACACACCTTTAATCCCAGTACTTAGAGGCCACACACCTTTAATCCCAGCACTTGAGATCTCTTGACTTTGCTACCAGTATTTGGGAAGCACACAGGCCATTAGTCCCAGCACTAGAAAGTAAGTGAAACGGCTGGGTGGAGAAAGTTATATGTGGCTTGAGAAGACAAGAACTAAAGGCTTTCGGGTGAGTCCTCTTTCTGCTGAGGACTCAAAGGATTGCAGTCTGAGGATTCGTGGAGATAGGATCCCACCTTCCATTCTGCCTGAGGATTCAGTAGTGATGAGAAGTTTCTCTAGTGGCTTGTTCCTTTGTCTCTCTGATCTTTCAGCATTTATCCCAATATCTGGCTCCAGGTTTTGATTATAAGACCCTTTAGTATTCCTGCAATAAACAACCTTTCTATATTATGGTCAAATATTCCTAGTACGAGGAGTAGAATTGTTAAAAGTCATAACAACAGGCATTTACCATCTTCCACAAGATGCCAAGCTCCTTGCTCGGGAGGCTGTTGTCTTTCCCTGTCCCAACCACTAATTTACAAATGTTGGTTTTGCTCCATTCCTTCACCAATATTTGATGCTTTCAGCTTTTTTTTTTACACCAAACAATCTCAATAATATTTTTGTAGCATTTTATTTGTTGTGTCTCATATTGCTTTGTTTAGGCAGTTTTTGTCTTATTGGTCTTTTGCTCATATTCACATATAAGTTTGGTTTCCAGTTTGGTGGGGGAGGGGCAGGAGGGAGGAGGAACAGGGAGAGAGAATGGAATTTGTGGTTATTTAATTTTTTGGCGGGTTTGTTTAATTTTTAAAGAGAAAGAGGAAGGAAGGATATGGAATTAGGTAAGTAAGGAATTAAGGAGGATCTGTGAGGAGTTGGGGACAGAGAAAAGCATGATTAGAATATATTGCAAAATTGTTTTCAATTAAAAAGAAAAGAAAAAAGATTAAAAGTTTACACTAAGTTCCTGGTTGTAAGGAGATATTAAGTTTTTGTATAGCTGTTTTCATCCTACATGTTTATATTTGTTTTTATATTTGCTCTACAAATAATTTCACATTTATCTTCTTGTTGTATTTAAGTGACAATGATAAAATATATTCTTCTATATTTCGGCTATTAAGGACGTGTTCTTTGTTTCAATGTTTTATGTAATTCTAAGATTTGGGGAAAGACATATCTTATTACATAGTCTCATTTTCCTAGTTTGTGAATTTTAGGTATAACTAGATATTGAATTGTAGATAATGCTTCCCCTGTACCTAGTGAGATAATCACAACTACTTTCCTTGTTATAATTATGTGATAAGCTGTACAATTCCTGTCTTCTAAACCATCCTTAAATCCTGAAATAGAGTATAATAGTGAAGTACTATTATTTTTGTCCTGTGCATAGTATTTAATTCCTGGTTTTAGGACTCTAATATCTATGTTCATGACAGATCATTCTGTGATTTTTATACCTTGTAAAATTTCCTAGATTTTACAACCTAGCTTATGCTTTCTTCAAAATTTGAGATGAGAAATTCATATCATTTTCTACGCAGGAAACATTTGTGTTAGAAATGGGAAATTTTTGTTCTCCCTAAATGATATGGTAGATACTCAGATAAATGTTTGGAACCTCTGCATGTGAAATGGAGAATGTTCATGCACGTTAATTTACATTAATTTTTTAAATCTATGGTCATATTGACTTATAATTGTGTCAAGGTGAATTTGAACCTTCTTGAATTATGTCTATTTATTCTAACAGTTATTATTTGTATTGAGTTTTTCATAATATCAATATGTTTTCTTTCTCTTGTCTCTGTCTCTATCTCTCCAGTTCCGTGTGTGTCGTGTGTATGTACATATGCATATGTGTGTACACCTGTGTATTTGTATGTGTTTTTACACGTTGGAACTCAGGGTATTGAGCACACTATCACTAATGTACATTACAGTCCAAAACTGAAATATCTTTAATACTCCTAACGATCTCCCTTTTTTCAAATCTGTATTATATGGCTAAGTTATGTGGATTATATAAACCCTTTTTCTCACTGTCCTTCCTTCTATTTACTATCAATATACCTTATTTATTTGCTATCAATTTCTTAATGCAGATTTAGATGCAGGAAGTCCATACTTCTGGCATTTAATAATGCTTGTTTGGATTGAATATGGTATCTAATTCTTATTGTGAATTTTCCTTAATCCATGAGTTGTTTAGAAATGTTTGCTTACTTCCAAATTTATTAGGATTCCTGTTTATCCTTGTTTTTTTTTATTTTTAGTCACCTTATATTTTAGTCATAAAATATTTTCTATACAATTTCTATTTCATCTTTTGTGATAAGGAAGGAATGGGGCAGCAAATTGTCAATTTCTTTAAATGTCTACATACATATATTTAAGTGACTATGCATTTTGTGATTGTTGAGAGAGGGTTCTATATATGCAAATTAGGTTGTTTATTAAGTATGCTCTTCAGTAAATGTCTCAGCAACAGTCTATACTTGTCAGCTATCTGAGCTATGGTCAGAACAGTGTTTAAAACTGCTGTCATGATTATGAACTTTTATATTTCTCTTGAATTATTTTTAAAAGTTATTAATGACCTAAACATTTTCATTAACAAATTCCTAACTGAGACTTTTTTCATTATAAAATTTCTCCCTTTACCTTTAGTAAAGATTTTTAAACTATTTCCTTTAGTGTCTTTTTTTTCTGATATAATCACATCAGTAGAGCTCTCTTTGTGTCATATATGTAGCGTTTGGCTTTCCATTTTGACCATCATCCTTTCTGTTTCATATATTACAAATGTGTTCCTATGGGTACCACATATAATTGAGTTTTGTGTTCCTGAATCCAATTCAATCCTCTTAGCCTTTTGTAGGAAATATTAGGCTATGATACTCGTGTATTTGAGTTTGTAACTTACCAGCTTACCATTTTCTTTCTACACGTAATAGAAATTTCTATTCTAAATTCATTTTCCTCTAATTTTTTACATGCAATTACCATAATGACTATGATACCAACACGGTTCAATTAGAGAATCACCACCAAGAGATGATGTTATAGATAGAGACACATGTAAAGGGATTAATTGCATGGAGCTGACCTTATGCGATTACAGGACGTGGTTAAGTAGCTTCTGCAGGCTGTCATGTTCACATTTAATGCTAAAGGTGAGAAATCTGTAGGGAAGGAAATTGGGAAGCCAATTTGGAGATACAGAAATCAAGAACAAGTTACAGACATATTCCTGGCTTCATGCACAGACTGAAGCCTGTGTCAGTTCCCCTTGTAACACTGATGGCATGAGTGTTTGGGTGAAGCAAGATTCCTCGTCTGTAGCTTGAGAGTCTCATGTGCTGAAGCAAATATGGAACCCTGCTAGGTGCTGTGGGATGTATGGCAAATGTGTTGCTAATTAATCAATAAAACACTGATTGGCCATTGGCTAGGCAGGAAGTATAGGCGGGGCAAGGAGGAGAATAAAGCTGGGAAGTGGAAGGCTGAGTCAGAGAGACACTACCAGCCGCCACGATGAGAAACAGCATGTGAAGATGCCGGTAAGCCACAAGCCATGTGGCAAGGTATAGACTTATAGAAATGGATTAATTTAACATGTAAGAAAAGTTAGCAAGAAGCCTGCCACGGCCATACAGTTTGTAACCAATATAAGTCTCTGTGTTTACTTGGTTGGGTTTGAGTGGCTGTGGGACTGGCAGGTGAGAGAGATTTGTCCTGACTGTGGGCCAGGCAGGAAAACTCTAGGTACAAATGGCGTCCAACGTGGTGGCAAGAGTTTCCACCTAAAAACTGAGAAAAAAGATTCTAAAACGGAGCTAAAAACAGTTCCTAATTGTCTCTCTCAAATGAGCGGCAGCTGCTGGTTTCAGCTACTGGTGGGTTCCTGGCGTGCATGCTCAACCTGCAGTATGGCGGGAATCAGGCCTCTGCAAGTGGCACATTAAGCTGCGTGGTGGATTTAGCCTTTGCAGGTACAAAACAAAAAAAAGAGGTTTTTGGGCTACACGCTGCTTGGATAAAAGCATAGACCCACGATAGCTCCCAGAGCTGGAGGTAAACTACCACCACCATGTTGGGAAGCTGAGGTGGGCGGAGCCAGCAGCCACAGCTGCTACAGTTTAAGGCAAGAGATTCACAATAAGACAGATTCAGATGTAATAGTTTACAATGTGTGTAAAAGATACGTAGGCTTGAAAGAGACAAAAAAGGTGATATATAGAGTTATAGAAACAAATACATAGTTTTAAAAAATAAAGTCATTAAAGAGACAGTAAAGGTAGTATAAAAAATAAGCCACATAAAAATGGATATTACACAGAGAATCTGAATTGTGTTGTCTTTGGAATTTTTAACTGCAGAAAAACATTTGATTGTAAAAGCTGTTGAGTTATGCCAAAATGTATATTTTAAATGTACCTTGACTTCAAAATTTGGATATAAGGATATGTTACTTGGGAAAAGAGTCTCTGCTTTTGTTCCCACAGAAAGCCAGAGGCTATGGATTTGTTCAAGATTAAGATACATCAGGTTTGACCATCCAAGACCCCCTGAAGGTCTCCAATGACACCATGGCCCAGATGATCCAACATCCAGAATGGTTTGAAGGCATCTGGCTCAGACGATACAGCCTCATGGACTATTCCATAATTCTAAAATTTTCTTTGTTTCCCCATAAGATACAGCGCCCCCCTGTAGCCTAGCTACAGCTAGGCTCAGGCATTGACCCCAGTCAATAGAATAGGCCAGCCAGTCAAAGACAATGAAAGTTGTAAAAATGCTGCAGCTTTACCTCTATGCTTGAAGTGCCCTCACAGAACTTATCTTATGAGCTACCTAAACCAAAATCTTGAAATGAATTCCAAGGCTAACTTGATAAATGATAAAGCCACCACAATCAATTTTGAGGATCCCATGTTTTTGTATTCTAATAGTGGCATTCGTGTGTGTGTGTGTGTGTGTGTGTGTGTGTGTGTGTGTCTCCTTTATTTCAAAGGGTTATTATTACTGAGGTATACTGACAGTACAGAGAAAGACACCTAAAATTGAACTTTCTGAACCCTGGCAAGGATACCTATCTACATCTTTGGATAGATATCTGCATCAATTCAAAATTTTGCATGGTGGTTTATTATTAAAATTTTACCTACTGTGCTGTATGTGGTCACTCTACTTCCATTAACTATGTGGGGTTTCAATTTTGGAGTCTAGATATGTTTAAATTAGGAACTGAATATCTGTCCACAAAAACTTTTCAGAGATTATTTAATAATCAGTAATCCAAAAAGAAGTAAATGCAGTCACAACCATAGTTGGATAAACCACCCCAAGTTGTGACACCTCATTGAGAATGTAAAGTACTGAGGGGAAAGCTAATCTCACTATAACAAATAAATAAAACATTTTAGATGTATGAACAAACGAAAATTAGAATTAGCACTGTAGAAGTGGAAAGAAACGTTCACTTCTATCAGTCTCAAGGCTTTATCTATGGTAGACATTTTCAGTTGAAGAATAATAAAGTCATAGCCACTGGCCCAAGTGCATTCAGAACTGGTGCGTTGATTGAACAGGTTGCACATTTTACTATTTCATTACTGTTATATCAATCATAAACATAGAGAAATGAGGTATCAGGGGTGGGAATGGGGTAACAGAAAACCCCATACATGTAAAAGCTGAGAATTCGGTTATTAGCCTTAGAAAATAACAATGTTGTAAAAAAAAATAGCAAATTTTAAAATATTCTTCACGTTCAGCCACGTAACTTCAAACCAATTCAATATGCTATGTTAAAAGGGATGAGAAGGAAAAATCAGAGCCGGAGCAGGAATAGGAGAAGGAGGAAGAAGAGGATGAGGAAGAACAGGAAGAGGGTAAAGAGGAAGAGGGTGGTTGAGGTAGGTGGTTCTTTGGGTAAAATCACTTACAAGCCTAACAGCCAGTGTTTATTGAACTTACATGATAGAAGAAGAGAACTGACTTCTGCAAGTTATCTTTTGACCCCACAGATTCAAAATGGCATGCTTGCACACACGCGCACGTGTGCGCACACACACACACACACACACACACACACACACACACAAAGATAGGTGATAGATAGATAGATAGATAGATAGATAGATAGATAGATAGATAGATAGATAGATAGAAAGAGAGGGAGAGAGGAATGTAATTTAAATATGAAAAGAAAAAACTAGAAAGGCCGATTTCACACAATATGAATATTTAAGGAGATTTAAAGGAATGAATACTATACCTGCAAAATTTGCCTGTTTGATAGCCTGCCTTCACTAAATCTCAGTAGCTCCTGACTCCTTAAATTTATTCTCTCTATAGATAGATAGATAGATAGATAGATAGATAGATAGATAGATCAGCTGCACAGTGTTCTTGCTGAAAGTGGACAGCCAATCTCTAATTAGCGCCCTAGTGTCCTGATTAGTATGTCTTTATAAACGCATGGCTGAAGGTATCCTTGCTGCCAGATATTCAGGCATTTCTGCTTCCTCTCTACATGGCCAGCTTCCTGCTGATAGCAAAGCAGGTGCTACTTGATGTTGGGCCACCAGACCGGTTTCCAGCACACAGTAAAGCAAACAGAGTTGGCTCAGGATTATGTATTTATTAAACAGCTTATTGGAAGGATGAGACATCAGAAAATAAAACCCAGCAGGGAGATAATCATATCAAGAGCTTGATAATCACATCAAGATAATCATATCAAGGCACACTGGGAACTTTTAACAATACCAGATTATCATAGACCTTTCTCAGTCAACTTAACTGTAAGGGGCAACAGAACCCTCAAAGGGAAATTTGCCTACCTGTAGGTAGTTTGGCTAATTCACAAATGTAGGAAAAGTCTCCCCCAAGATATAACTTCAAAAATGAAATAGACTGGTACTATCAAGCCTAACATAGGACAAACTGGATTTAGTCCCCTGTGGGATACAAAGTGAACAGAGTCACAGTGTAAACCACAAATGAAGAATGTGGAGCACTGTTACCATCAATTTTGGTGGCTTTGGGAGGCATTTGGCAGCCTGTGCAGGAAGACCACATAATACCAAATGATGGATTTAGCTCTGTTGTCACTGCCAAGCTGATGGATACAAATCACTTGCCTTTTAAACTACAGTTGTGGAAACAGGATGGATTTGAGCAGTGAGGGGATCAAACGGATGAAGTCAGATATCCTTGGATCACAAGGAGCATGCCCCAATGTAGTCTGGATCAATTTTTTAAATTGGTTTCACTAAAGAGATTTAATGTTCACACTGTGTCCTAAGTATTGGATTTCTCATCCAATAGCTTTGCAGTGATGGTGGAATAGAAGGGAAAACCCTTGATGTATCAGGCAAGGGGCATCCCTGGGATCATTCTAATAACACTGAGAGGGTAGTCATGTGCTACATCCTCATAAGTTTTTGCATAAAGAACAGGATGCCATCAAGACCACTTACCAGCCATGAGACAGGCACATTATGTCTGAAGACTGACTTTTCATAAGGAATAGAAAAATTAATTCAAAATATTCATTTCATATGGTTGTCTGAAGGTCAAAAGAACAACTGTATGGAAAAGTATGAAAGAATGCCAATGTAAGCATAGTTACTGAAGGCTAAGGGGTGAATTCTTTCTAAAGTATCTAAGAAAAATTCAGTGTGACAGGTATGTTTACATATACCTGTAGCTGCAACACTCATGTGCAAATTCAACAGAATTATGAATTTGAGGCCAGCCCAGCTTGGGCTACATAGCAAGAACCTGTCTAAAAACAAAACAAAACAACAACAAAACTTTACCTCTGTTCAAAATCAGAGAAATTATGTGTCATGGACACAACACCGCTAGAGTATTTCTTTAAGGTATTCTAAAGTAATGGAATAGCTGGTTATAGAAATTGGCAATGGAAGACTTCATATGTAGTGGCCTGAAATCTGGCAATTGTCTGTGGCACTCATCACACTTCCAAGTAATGTAACAGCCAACAAGATGAGCCCTAGGGCTTGCTGCTACAGCAGAGAAAGACAGACAGACACACACAGAGACAGAAACACAGACACAGAGAAAGGGAGGCAGAATGCAAGAACACACACACACACACACACACACACACACACACTTGCAAAACTATGAGATGAGAAGAATTATCACATAAAAAGCATTATATACCTTGACCTGGAACTTGAGCTCTGGTTAATTATGACCCCAATCGTTATTCTCATTTATTGCCTCCTTTAGGAAAAAAATACCTGAATCGTATCATCCAAATAACCCACTCCAACTTCAAACAATACAGAACAAAAGCTTTGAGCTGAATGTTCCTCACCTTGGCACTGCTTTTCCTTTTCTTTTGACAAAGGGCTATTAGAAAAGGAAAAGTGTACTTTTGAAGAAGTGATTTTATGACATTATGGGGCATGAAAATAAAGCAGACAGACTTTTAGAGAAAGCCATTTTCCTACAGAGAAGAGCTTAGAGTGTCACTCTGAAGGAAAGTGATCCTCATGAAAAGAGAAACCGTATTGGAGAGGATGCTGAGCCACCAGTTCACAGGAGGAGAGAGAGAGAGCAGGGAACGCCAGTAGAGCATCATGAAGGTGATGGATGCCAAGGGAAGAATAACTAGCCTTAAAGTAGTTTTTGTTTCTGTTTCGGTGTTGGTTATAATAATAGTAACGCTTCCTCATGAGAGGCACTAGGGTGACTGCTTTTCGGGCCTCTTGTCTTCACATTAATATGGAAGGCTCTGTGCAGTCCCAAGTCAGAACAAATACCATCCTTGGGAGGCAGCTTAGATATGAAGTACAAACCCTAGCTGAGGAGCTATTGGTATTTGTTAGCTTCTAAGGAAGGGAGAGTCAGTTTTCATTATGAGTGTTGCCCCTGGTTCATCGACCACATTCCAGAAGAAGGCCACATATCCCAAGATATTTGGGTAGTACAAGTTGGTCTTGATGAATATATAACAATAATTTTAAAAAAAGACCATTCTTTTATTAATTTGAGAAAGAGCTGTGG
The DNA here is from genome assembly GCF_949786415.1 of Peromyscus eremicus. Taxonomy (NCBI): domain Eukaryota; kingdom Metazoa; phylum Chordata; class Mammalia; order Rodentia; family Cricetidae; genus Peromyscus; species Peromyscus eremicus. Next base: position 16,552,225 of record NC_081437.1, on the reverse strand, counting down.
GATAGGAGGGGAATTGAATTGGGAAGAAGAGGAAATGATGTGAGTAAAGAACACATATATGATATATAAAGATAAACTTAATTTTTGTTTAAAAAAAAATAAAGGACATGAGGCTGGAAAGGTGACCCCCTGGTTAAAATAACTGGCTGCTCTCCCAGAGCACCCACGTTCGATTTTTTAACATCCACATGACAGCTCACAACCATCTGTAATTCTTTTCTCCTGGCCTCCTCAGGCACTAAATATGCATGTGGTACACAGGCATACATGCAGGCAAGACATGATACACATAAAAATAAATAAACGAAAGGAAAGGGACACAAAGTTGAGTGGTTGGTTGGATCTAGGAAGATTGGGGGGGAGAGGGCATGAATCTGATTTAAAAAAAAAAACATTGTATGAAATTATCAAAGAACTAACATTTTTTAATGTATTAAGGAATTATGGTGGTCTAGCAAAGTGATAGTAGTAGTTCCTGCCCCCTCCAAGGTCCATGACTTCACTAGCTGTAGGAAGCTGGCTAGGCTTCCAGCGCCAGGTATGATTTCCCTACTGTTCAGTGGACCTTAAATCCAATTAGACAGCTTGTGGTTGTCACTGCCATGTGAGTGCCACTGGTGCCCCTGATTTATGCATATCTTGCCATGCTGGAAATTGTCGTGATTCATAGATGTTGCAGCTCTGTAGGACTGTTTTATTGTTTTCGTCTCCTGGCAGTCTGCGCATAGTATTTTTCTGGAACCGTGTGAACTAGTCTGCAAGAAAGACGTTTTCAGGTCATAGCCACCCCCAATCACTCCAGTCTTGTGTCCTAAGTGTATGGTGTCTTCAGCAATAGCGACACACACTCAAACCCTGAGAGGCAACCTGCTTTGAGAGTTAAACTTAAACTACCCTGAACAACCCTTCTAAAGAAGGTTTCTCATGCCTGGTACTGAGGGATTTGTTAGTCTGTGGTTTTTGTAGGGAACATTGTCAGCCTGAATGGTTTCACTTTCTTTAAAATACATATATACATATACATACATACATGCATACATACATACATATACACATACACACATATTGGGTACAATTTTCAGTAATATAAAAATAGTCACCTAGGGCTTTATCAAAAATCCTTAGTGTTTCTGGGCAGCTGTGGCACACGCCTTTATTTAATCCCAGCACTCAGGAGGCAGAGCCAAATGTATCTCTATGAGTTCAAGGCCAGTCTGATCTACAGAGCAAGATCTAGGACAGGCACCAAAACTACAAAGAAACTTTGTCTCAAAAAATAAAAATTTAAAAATAAATAAATAAATAAATAAATAAATAAATAAATAAATAAATAAAAAACTCCAGTGCTAAAATAAGGGAAGTTCTTCTGTTATTTGGATTTTCTCAAGGCAGTGGAAGATCTCAAGGAAGGTTGAAATATTTGCCAAGATTACAAAACCACTAAGCATAGTTGTGAAGACCTAAACAGTAAATTCCTGAGGTATATGTTATAAACCAAATCAAACAAAATAAAGCATTCCTTATTAAATTAACATGAATCATTATTCAAAGAACAGAGTATGTTCTGCCATTGATTACAACATGATTTACTTATATTAATTTCATTTCTCACTATAATTATGCGTGTATGAATTTAACTAACATTTTCTTTTTTAAGGTTTCAAATGTAACCATTTTATTTATATTTTTATTTTGTAATTAACTTAATTTCACATATCAGCCATGGATTCCCCTGTCCTTCCTCCTCCCACCCCCAGGCTTCCCCCCAATCCACCCCCCATTCCCATCTCCTCCAGGGCAAAGTCTCCCCTGGGGAGTCAGTACAGCCTGGCAGACTCAGACAAGGCAGGTCCATTCCCCTCCTCCCTGCACCAAGGCTGAGCAAAGTGTCCCAGCATAGACCCCAAGCTCCAAAAAGCCAGCCCATGTACCAAGGACAGGTCCCGGCTCCACTGCCTGGGGGCCTCCCAAACAGTTCAAGCTAATCAACTATCTCACTTATCCAGAGGGTCTGGTCCAGTTCCATGGGGGCTAACATTTTCTAGGTAATCATTAAGTACAAAGCACTTTGCTTTGCATTATGGGAAGTTAGGTTTTATAAATCTTAACTTCCAAGCCATCCTCCAAACTTATTTTTTGTATGTGTGTGTGTGTGTGTGTGTGTGTGTGTGTGTATTTGTGTGTGTGTGTGTATTTGTGTGTGTGTGTGCGCGCGCGCGCGAGCGTAGGCGCATGAGTGCACGCACGCATGCACTGGCCATAATGATGGAATTTGGAAGCACCAATAGAATCTAAATTCAGTGTCGTTTCTGTCCCCATCAGGTCTCCCTGCACATCTGGGCTGCTCAGCCTTACCTACATTACAAAGATGGCCTTGAGCACGTATGTGAAATGTAAGAAAATAACGGAGTTTTGTATTTACTATAAGGATATGTAAGACAATAAGAAGGAAATTTCATAAGCTGTAAATACTAAGGGATAGAAATCAAATTGAACTTGAAGTGAGCAGTGGGAAGTGGAGCACACGACATTGGCAATAAAATCTGACAGCCCTGTGGGAGACTCTAGGAATAAGATAAGAGATTCAAGTTCACGTGCTGGTTATTCAATGGATGTAAGCTGCCTTTTTATGAACTTGGAGGAAATAATTTTCTTCCTCTTCTAAATTTCCAAGGGTAATCTTGAAAGATGTCTGATACCTAATGGACGTCTTTTATTAGCTGCCAGGAGTCAACAGACTAAGGCTTTCATTCATTCTTAAAGAATAATCAAGGCAGTTCTTGCAAATATAAAGTTCACCCTGGGCTACTTGGCTACTTTCTTTGTATCTGTTCTGGGAACAGTTCCTTAAAAATCCAGGAATCATCTCTTCCCAAAAGTTATAGATGAGGAAATCTATTGCAATGACCTGTCACTCCTTACTCTAGCTGCTCTTGAGTCGACACCCAATATCACTGGCCCATCATGTTGCTTGGGCTTCTTCTTTCTCCCAGTTATTAACATCTCTTATGTGAATTATTTCTTTCAAATTCTCATTACTAGTGTCCTTGATTCTTTCTCTGTTCCCTTTTGACTAATCTTAAACCTGGGATCTGGAAAAGTCAGGTCAGAAGTAAAAGTGTATTACATGTTTGCTTATCATCTCTGCTATTCCGATTCTCCTCCCATATGCTTCTTATTATAAACAAAAGTACTTTGTGTTGCACCATCAGGGTTCTATGCGACCTGGATCATCTCTGTCTCATTGTACTCCCCTCTTGACTCTATCTCAGCCACACTGGCTTTATTATCATCTTTCAGATCAAAAATATTCTCCAGCCTCAGGGACTTTGCAGCATCTATTCCCTTTGCCAGACATGCAATACTCTGCATATTGTTTGAGCTCACTATTTCTTCTAAGTCTTCCTCCAAATTTTGGTTGTTTTTTTTTCATATATCTTCTTACAAATATCCAACACATATTATTTATTCATTTATCCTCTTACTATTTTCCACAATGAATGTTTGACACTTCTCTTCATTAGGAGGTCTCTAGAATTCAGAAGAGTGTTAGAACATTGTAGAACTTCAACAACTATGTGTTGCATTAACAAATTAAGCTACTCTGCAAGTCATAGCTTTCATGGCTCCTGATGCTCACTTCTTTCCAAGTTGCATAGCCCTGATTAGTTTTAACAATTAGAGGCAATCTTGGTTCTTTCATTACTCACTCACTCAGTCAGAACATATTTACTGAGCTCCTTCTATTCATTAGGAATGGGGAGCACAACAATTAATCAGATAACTATGGTATATATTCTTCTACAGTCATCCCTGCTCTTCAGGAAGGAAGGAAACTACCATACCATTCTATGTTGTCACATGGTCAATTAGTTCTTACAGACCCTGAGGGAAGTCTTCATTAAAAGTTGACAAATTACATGTCCTGGAAAAGAATAATATTAGGTCTGTGAAATACATGCATGGCCTCTGGACCTAAGCAGCTATTATGTGACTATGGGGCTGGTTGACATGCCAAAGCTAATGCACATAACAATGAGATTCGTCATCTGGAGCTACTCTAAGAAAATTCCATGAAGAGCAGGGTATGGTAGCAATTTCTATAGTGAACGATGTACAGTGTAGCCAGTACTCACTGCTTTCTGTGATCCTCATGATCAGACTAGAAGGGTGGCCAGCACTGAGCAAACCAACACCATTTCTACTCAGGATGCTCAGAACCATCCAAAGCACCAGCCCAATTTACAGCTAGGTGAGAGAAAGAAGATTTCCTGGGGACAATTCCATGCCTTGGATAATAACTAAGTTATCACATAATGAATACATCTCTGGCCATTTTTTTCTTTTTAGTGGTATCCAGGCTAACATGAGGTAACTACTCAAAAAAGAGGCTCATTCTACTAATCAGAATACACTTGTGTCAGTACCATAATTTTAGCATCGTACTTGTCAATGAAAGAAAGTGGGTGAAGGTTATATTCTTGATACCTGATTTCCATGGATGTGAATTTTGAGTTGCCAATAATGGTCTTAAAAGGCTTTATCAATTGTCTGTAGGAACATTGTTTCCTGCTGATAACTGTCAATTTTTTGAAGATATTATCATCTAAAAGTCTTGGAAATTATTTGTGGTCCTTTCAAGAAAAAATCTCATTATAAAGTAAAATAATAGCTGTTTTTACTGAAGCATGATGAAGTTTCTCATTTAAAATTTCAAGGCTTCATCTGGACATATTCCTCCAATTAAAACTAAAGTATACTCTCTAATGTCTACTTTATAAACAGACATATTCAGCATCATCACTATACCACACACATTTTCAAATCTTATCTCATTTACTCCAATTAATGTTTTCATTTTCTATGTGTTCTTCAACAAGAAACACTTGGGAAGCTTGTCTTCCCTGGTTGAATCCATTTGCCTCTCTCACACAGACGTTTCCAGACAGCTGAGATTTCCCAGTGGCATTTCAAACCCCATTCTTTCAACGTTTGATTCCTGCACAGACAGAGACGAGCAATAGTGACAAGAATAGCTGCCCTCCAGTCCCTTAATATGAGATCAATAAAGCTTCACTCCTTTACAGAAAAAATTATACCCCTGCTTGGAATGCCCCCTGAAAACAGCGTGCAAGCTGGGTAACAAGATGAGTTGAGGGTAAGATCTCCAGATAAGTAATATTGGCTGCTTTGGTGGCCAAAGAAGTCGACCACAATTATTCCAATCTACAGCAAAATTATTTGGGGCACATTTTATGCTATCAACCTGAATTGCATGAAGAAATTTATGGTTGACATTATTATCGTTACTTCTAGTGTCTACTTGAATATCTTTTAGGCGTGTTCACCTTGTCTTCGAGAGAAATAGCTTTAGTACCAAGAGCTTCTGGTGTCAACAATGGACTCCACTCCCTGCCTCATAATCAAAAAAGGTGTAAATCAAGCCAAGTGACTTCAGCAAGATGAAGCAGCTGTGAAATTTACGGACTCCCTGGTAGCAGGTGTTTTCCCCTTTGTACATGTTTCTTTTCTCCTTGTCAGGGTAGAGGGGTCCCCTGTAATCTAGACAGCTGTGTATATTTACACATCCATTGACAGTCTAGCTCATTCAAAGAGAGACGTATTTGTGATCCACGTAACAGGCTATTTCCAGATTGAGACATATGTTAATTCTTTGGAAATCATTACTTTTGGAAAAAGTGTGAAAATGGAAGCCAAGACACCGCTCCCATTGATTTTGTAGCCCCCTAGTGGGAAGAAGGTGCTTGTCTCTAAGAAAAATCTAGTAAGTATTGATCTGAGTTAGCAAAACAAAAGACGAAAACCATTTGTACTAGGCACAGTGCTCATCAACAGATCCTCAAGAATGTGGAGTCTTACTGCTCAGGCATGAGGAACAGCAATGAACAAGAAACCTATTTGTGACTATAACTTGAAGAGGTGAAGATCTCCTCTTTCAGAGTCTTCCATTGTGTTTTCGTTTCTGAGCAGATCATTCTTTCCTGTTGCAAAAGAAAAGAAAAAAAAAAGAAAGGAGAATTCAAGGTTAAAGAAAGAATTCACAATATACTGATCAGTGTTTTGTTTTGGAAAACAAAACTCTAGTTTTGGTAAATATGTAAATGTTTTTAAAAGATGTATGTATATTTTGGATCTTCAGTGTTTCCCTGCAGCACATATGTGAACAAACCTCCTATATACCTGTTGCCTGTTGGGGTCATAGAGAGATTCAGATCCCCTAGAACTGAAGTTCCAGATGGCTGTGAACTGCCATGTGGGTTCTGGGAACCAAATTAAGGTCCTCTGCAAGAGCAGGAAATGTTTATAACCACTGAGTCATCTCTCCAGCCACATAAACATGTCTGTAATAATGGTGCTAATACTAGCTGTTATATCTGAATAGGGAAAGACTGTATGTGACTCCTTCTGCATATTCTCATTTAATTATATTGCACATTTATATAGGAGACCCTGTTTGATTTTCCACCTTACTGATGAGACAAGACTCAGTCAGTGTCTGACTTAGATTCTGAGTGAAAATGTGACCGACTGTCAAAGTCATGGTTTATGGCTTCTATAAACAAATGTTCAAGCCTTGCTTTATAAAGATTTACACAAACTTTTCCAACCTCTGACCACTTTTGAACCCCATAAGCCTTTTTTAGAAAAAGTAAATTTAATGCTCTACAGGGGTGTGTGTGTGTGTGTGTGTGTGTGTGTGTGTGTGTGTGTGTGTGTGTTAAACTGGAAAATCAAACTTTACCTCATGGAAACTTTGATGTTAATATTTACCCCCTCACATAAAATTGCGGTATTTTGCTGTGCACTTGAGCACTGGGATGAGAAATGCTGTAAGAGCATACCAAAGGCCAGAAAGGCCAAGAAGGAATTTTCCAGGTCATTAGTTCTTCTAAGAACTGCCTTGGTGAATCACATTCCATACAGCCTCTCAGTGCTGAGCCAACATCTATGCAGATCAAAGCTGTGCTCAAAATGGCTAATTCATGCACTAAACCCAGATGTCAGGATTTGTTAAGCACATATTCCTTTAAAAAAAAAATAACTAGCTGTCAGGAAGATACACTGGAAGAAAAATGATGGTGCAGATTATCTGTCTAAATTCAAATTTACATGTTCTTATTTAGTACTGTGAGTAGCAACCAAACAATGAAAGCAACAGCATAGTAATAACTTGTCTGGAGCAAGAGGAAGAGTCTATTGAGCAAAGTCTTCAGGGAGAGGCATTGAATAAATTAATGAAGTTGATAAAGTGTCTACTGGTTCATATGCAGAGACTCCTAATGGATTGCTTCTCTGGGCTTCCCTTACTACATTGACTATGAATATATTATTGAATGAATAAATCAGTAGCTTAATGACATAAAGGCTTTCAATGTCTCAGCCCAGTTGTTCATTGTTAATCTTACTATCCATCTTTTCCACCTTCATTTTCCTTCTCCTAATGTCTGATTCAGGATACACTGTGACTGTAACACCACCAGCAGCACGGCACAGTCCCCTTATGTTCCAAGGGTAGAATCCAGTGACATAGTCTCATAGACTCCAAAGCAATCCCCCAGCTCTCTCCTTTGTTTTTTTCCATTACGAAAAGAAGAGCAGATGCTAGACTGCTCATAAGATGTTGCTTTCCACAACAACAGTATCTTTCTTTCTACTTCATACAGTTTTTTATACAAATGCAACTAGTGTCTAGAAAGCCAGCGTATAAGAGTGGAAATCTTGCATCTGTCCTCTCAAGTTTTAGTCAGATAAGGAAGGAAGAGGAGAAGTGACCAAAGGACACATAAAATGTACTAAATACACTCCTGGATTGTGCTCTGTCTATTATGGACTAATCCCTGGGATGATGTGAAACTCTCTCACAAATTCTGTGCATGATCATTCTGGACCTTTCACATCCCCTTCCATAACCAAGGCTTCCAAAGTTCTCTGGACAGACAAAACAGACTATTTTTGACATATTTGACATGCAAGTACATGACAAAAATTGGGTGTTTATCTGCAATCTCTTTGATTTTTTTCCAGGACCTAAAATCTCAATGAGATAAATTTGAGTTGTGTAACTATCAGTTAATCCAATATACTACTTACAGACATGTCTAATGGAGCAAAGGCCTGGTGATTGTGGCAGAAAGGAGCATATGGCCCCAAACAAAAGTACCATAAATGGTAAAAGAGCAATACAGGTCTCGTCTTCTCAAACTCCCTTTCAACAGCATAAGAGAGAATACATTGTTAAGATGGCTAGCTACATATAATCCTATGCCTCACCACGACATCAATTATGCCTGTCGTGAAGTCACATAGAAAGGCTAAGGGCACTGCAGGATGGACTTCCTTTGATGAAGGATTTTCTTAACAACAAAGTAGTGAGCAGATGTGCTCTAGAAAAGGAAAACGATGGGGAAACTTACAGAGAAGTCTGGCATCTTTCGAGGCTATGTGATGTTGAACTTTGCAGAGTCCTCCCAAAGTAGTGTCTACAGTCCTTAAATAGCCATTGCCTCTATTGCAATACAAGATTTTGCAAAAATTAGCACATGGCCTTCAGACCAACCATTCCTGGTCCATGTTTTTCTCCTTTTAAATTTTCTTTCCAACAATGGTCTCTGACAGTTTTCTTTGCACTGTTATGGCCAGAGCTATGCATAAAAGAAGATGTGAAGACATGTACAACGTGTCTATCAGTTTTTAAATTGGGGGAAATGTCAGGTTGTAGTCCCAGTAAGCCAGCTAGTTTTTATGGAAACTTGACACAAGCTGGGATCATCTGCGAAGAGGAAATCTTAAATGAGAAGTACCTCCATAGGACTGGCCTGAGGGCAAGCTTGTAACAGATTTATTTTTATGATTGATGAGTGATGTGGGGGAGCTTACCTCACTATGGGCACTGTTGTTCTTTGACTGTGGTCATGCATGTTGTAAGAAGACTATTCAGCCTCTTATTTTATTATAGAAGCCCTCCTTCCAATTCTGCCTTGGAATTGGGGGAATGTAATGGGGGAAATGAAATTATATGAGTGGTTACATTGGAAATCTGGCTCTTTCTAGGGCTGCAACCTGAAGCAATAGTAAAAAAATAAAGTAGCACATTGAGGATGTGGAAGAAAATTCCTAGAAAGAAGAGAGATTTCCTTATCCACAGGCTGGTTAGACCTTTAACAATGATGGAGAAGTTGTAATATTGCATTTCCAGTGTCTAATTACAAACTACCTTGGACTATATTGGCCCCTTAATAGCTATGTACTGCCTACCTTTACTTGTGAGCTAGCGTCTTTTTAAGCATTAAGCAAATGGAATGTACAAACAGACCCCCAGCTTCCATCTACCAAAAAGCCCAACACTCGAGAGGCAGAGCCAGGCAGATCTCTGTGAGTTCAAGGCCAGCCTGGTCTATAGAGTGAGATCCAGGACAGGCATCAAAACTACACAGAGAAACCCTATCTCCAAAAACAAAAAACAAAAAACAAACAAACAAAAAAGTATATCAGATAACACCTTAGGCTAATAGCTGAGATTTCTCTATTTTTCTATTCCATATATTAGAAAAGCATGTTGCTTCATGACTTTCTTTTTTTCTGTCATTATACAAAGTTCATAAAATTGTTACTACTTTGGAAAACAAAATTTGGAACAGCCTGAATCCCTGTTCCTGGGTCATGGCCACTTGTATTTGGCTCTAAACTAAATTCTCATTTTTCCCCTTTGAGGTGAGAGTTGTATGTTTGTATCAGCATGGAGGTTACAACAGCATGAAAGTTGGGTACAAAAATGTTGGCTAAATTATTGTTAATATTAGTCTCATACTGAGTCAATAGCCAAAATTCTTGTTGCATTTTGACAGAGGCTCTCTGAGAATACAGAGTATTCCTGGGAGGATAGTAAACATTTTCAAAGCTCAGGCTTTTGTGGAAGTAAATTCATTAAATTGTGTTTTCCTACTCATCAGAAAGAATAAATGCAGTTGCTTTAAGTGCTTCTTAAGTAAGGGAAAATGACTTTAAAAGTTTATTGATTTGGCAACCGTTCTGAATCAGCTCACAGAAATGCTAAGCAAAGCGCCCTTTGTCTGCTGAATTATGCCACTTTTACTTCAGTCGATCAACCTGGAGTCACGCAGCTGTGGGGGAGGCAAGCCCAGATACAGGATAGCAAAAAGGACTTCATGACGTGAAGTATGATAACGATGCCTCCCTAGCCCTGTCCTCTGAGTACCCACAGAAAGTGTCCTTGTTAGAGGAATGCACAAGAGAACAGAGAGAACCTGGGATATAGTAGCAAATAGAAGCAAATGGAAGATAAAGAAAATGCACAGAATGGGAGGGCTGGAGTCCCAAGTTCAGTGCAGCCTCACCAATGAAAAGGAAGAGCTAGTCAAAGAATTAAGTCCCAGGTGAAGAGATTAAATGCATAGCCCTCCCTTAACTGTAAACATTACCTCCTTTTCGCAAACAGGCTTAAAGGAGAGATAGCCAAAGTTCATGACAGATCTTGAAAAGGCAAAGTCAGTTATCAAAACATTTGGTAGCAGAGTATTCCTGTGCCTCAGTAATGCTACTAGGGGCCACTACATGTAAAGGAGAGATGCAGGCCTTTAAATACAAACATGGAAATAAATTGTTTGGATAAAAGAAGGAAATGTGAAAATATTGAAAACAATTGTTTAAAAAAAAATGAATGTGAGAAGTTTGAGGGCCATTCCTAGTAACATAGAAAAGGTGCTGAAATTTTGACCTTGCCATCAACTTTCCTTATGAATGAGCTTTGAAATCCTGCATGTGAATGGGATTTGATATAGATAGTAGAACAAACACCGAGTAAGAGAGAGCTAAAAATAATCTAACAAGAAATATCCATGAGATGAAAGAGAAATGAATGGTGTAGACAGACACACACCCACAGAGAAAACTCTGAAGGCTGACACTGTTGCCTCCTGAGATGAACGTATATGCTTCTGAAATAAGGACTGTATCATTCACTTTGACTCAGGTAGTCTACTTAGAGAATACAACTGAAGACATGTTTCAAAGTGTAGGCAATGCTTTACACATACTTGTATTTACCCATGTGTTATATCTACGGTCATGAAACCTAACTGCCCAACAATAAGCAAATGGAAAATGAACGGAATTCTTCTAATATCTGAAAATGAGATTTACTTACCAAGAGAACAACAAGGAAAAATATCATTCTGGTTGTACATTGGACTTTAACACACAGACATTAAAAATCATCTTTACCATTGTGAGAAAAAAGTTCTAATCTTAAAAAAAAAAATACTTTGAAGCTGGAGAAATGGCTGGGTGTGATCAAGAGCACTTGCTCTTGCAGAGGAGCTGCGTGTGATTTCCAGCACCCACACAACAGCTCACAAACATCTGTATCTCTACTTCTAGAAGACCAGTCATCTTCCTCTGCTCTCTGAGATCAGAAAGCATGTATGGGGTATACATACATAAATGAAAGCAAAACATTCATACACATAAAATGAATAAATCCATAAAAAAGGAGAAGAAATACTTCACATTTCCTCAGCTTCCTCACCTTCTGTGTTTTTGTATTTTTCAAGTTTCCTTTTAGTTGTCTTATATCATTAAAAATGCTATTTAGGGGTTGGGGATTTAGCTGAATGGTAGAGTGCTTGTCTAGCAAGTGCAAGGCCCTGGGTTCGGTCTTCAGCTCCAGGGTGAGTATCCTAAGATGGGCTGCCAAGATGAATATACCTAAGAATTAGCAACAGTTTGTTCTGTATATGTAGGCCAGCTGTAGCACACTGCAATTATCTGGTGTCTCCACTGATCCAAAGATTGCATTTTAAAACCTATTACTGTAAAATGCAATGCCAGTATTCATTTCTCAGGATGCTCAAGAGCGTATCCATGTTTTTAATCCTTTTCCTAGAAAACTATTTACATGCCATATAGTATTGTGAAACCATTTCCCCAAAGCTATGACTTAACCTTTTCCCCAGTCTTTTATCTAAAATAAAAGTAAAAGTGACTCTGCTCCGTTCTTGGATGTAAAATTAAGGACATCATGTTTGTATTTTTGAGTTCTTTAGCAGGGTCCATGCATTTCATTATAATTCAAATTAATATTCATATTAATTTCAAATAATAGTTTCCTCCTTCTTTCTTAATTACTTTTCCTTGTGAAACAATGAAAACTTATTTTTAACCATGCTCTTGTGTCTCCGTTTTATTCTTGAGATTTAAGTCAGTTTTTCAAGCTATGAAAAAGGATACGAGATACAAAAGGTTGAAAATAAATAGTTGGACGAATGAGGTAGCATAGATAACAATCCTGGGGCAACAGTGCTACCTACATCACCTTTGCAAGAGATGCACTCACATTGCAAAAGCTCTCCTTGGTTTGTTATTAATTTCCTTTTATTGCTTCCAAAGCAGGTTTGAAAACTTTCTCCCCAACACTTCTTTCTTGTTCTTCTCCTCCACTCCCCAGTTAGCTACACCAACTTACAGAAAGATGCTTAAATTCCCCTCCTCCCATAATGCATCTCTTACCAAATATCAGCAAATACAGGTTGTGTCCATCCACCAAGACTAAATTCAGATTTAAGGACAAGGCTTTGTAAGCCTGTTGTCTTGAACATTGTTTTAAATAGCTGCTGGAATATCTCAATAAGGTGTTGAGAAACAAAAGCTTTGAGAGTCTGCAAACCTCAAGATCAAATATGAGTGCCTCGGGCACTCACAATGAACTTCCATCAACATCTCAAAATTAACCCACTGAAAATGTTCGTTTTTCCCTTGTTAACATCACTCCACTCAAGTCACAGAAATGAGGATCCTGCCCTATAACAGAAACACAGCATAACGTTCCATTGATTAAAGGTTCTACCCTTGATGGCTTTACCCTCCTGAGGTGCTCTGGGTTTTGATAAAAGCAATTTAGCAAATACGAAAGGAACAGATTCCAGTTATTTTGCTCCCACACTTGGAAACCAGAGGCTTCTTTTTTTATTCAGCATAAATAATAATGTTCCCCTTAGTGTGAATATTCTAGCAATGCATAGGGCCACCTGAAGAGTTCAAAATGGTAAAAACAATTTGTAAATTAGTGGTTTGAAGATATAAGGAAAAGGGAATAATGTGATTGAGGAACAAACAAGTGTATGGTGACCTTAAGTGAGGCTACAAATACCCAGCTGTTACTGATGATTTGGGCCACGTGATTATAACCTAAATAACACAGAGATAATAAAAATAGTTGGATCAGTGGAGTAATAGAAGCCTTTTTAAGAGAAAAGTTTTTATGCTCCATTTCTCTTAAACATCAAACCACACGCTTGGCGTTTGCTTATTTAATAAAGTCATTAGGGGTAATATTTTCACAGTTGCCACATTATCAATTCAAATTGGTAATTCAATATACAGATGAAACTTCTATTGAAATGGTTCAGAGTTGTTTAGGAGCAAAATAAGATCAGAATGAAATGTTGGTGGAAATTATTTTTTTTTAAATAACCACGTATTTGACTCTTCCTAGGTACATAATTTTATTCAAGACCCTGGAGAGACAGATAAATTATAAACATCTTGGAGAAACATTGTACACAAGGATGAACAGAGAGAGCTGCAACGTGGAAAGAATTTGATGTGTTTGTATTCCATTTTTTAAGGGGAACATTATGACACAGTTAGTTCATAGTTTGCCCACTAGTGAGAACCAGGCAGTCAGCAAGGGTCAGATGCCTGTTGTAAACATCACCTCATGGAATCCTCATGACAATATTGAGTGAGTGGTGTGCTGTACCATTTTAGAAAGGAGCAGAGAACATGAGTTTCAACGTGTTCAAGCAACTACCTCCATAACAACGTTGTTAGTGAGGAAGACATCGGGATTTGAAGGGAACAGTTCTTGATTTTTAAAACAAAATTCTGTGTTCCTTACCACACAGCAGGTTCTCACCCAGCAACCTCTCCTGCATTTGGTTGCAATCCCTTGTCTAGTTTCTTAGCGATTTCTCTTTTTTTCAGTCAAAGATCACTTACTAAACATTTCAAATCTTATTTTCCTGAAGCACTAAATAAACGTAAGGTAGGTTTCACGCCAGGAGGCAGTTCCTCTAGGCATTTGGACACCCTTAGGAAGCCATCAGCTAGAAGTTAAAAACCCACTCACATATTACCACCACCACCCCCCAAAAAAAGAGTGAAGCAAAGATGTTTGAACATTGCAGAGACATATAAAAGCAGCTCCATCTAAATGTCTTGCAAACAGTCTCTCGTGAGGACTATTCCTCATGTTTAGACAGTCCACGTCTTGAAATGATGGAAGGTGCGTTTTTTCATATCTGAACACTTACTGAATAGATTCTACTTTGTGATAAATCACCCAATTACATCTCCCACCATCAAACGCTTCTGAACTGGTCTACCTGCAACTTGTCTCTTTCCATGCTCTATCTTTACAGTATCCTAACCTCCCTTTAGCATCCCTATCTACTTTGGAGCAACTCATTTTTCAAGACGCAAGTGAAGCTTCCTCAACGAAGCCTTTCCCTTATCTTCAGCTGTACAGAATCTTTCAATTCCCTTGTGTTCTCAGTAGTGGATTGTGTAGGTTCATGTCTCAGTACTTTAAAATTAACTCTGTGTGATCCTTGACCTCAACAAGCATGGAAAAAAATCTCCTTAAGTGCTACTTAAAAGTTACTGGTGAATTGTGATTCTATAGACATCAAAATTTTTCAGGGTCTTGAATTTGGATTTATGGTCTAGTAGACTCAGTTTCAAGTTTTGTATAAGTCTGAAACATCTTTGCTCTCTTAAATTGTCTAGCTCTTTGTTGAAAACACTGAATAAACCAGAACATAGATTTCTCCTGGATAATTTTAAAATTGCTGTTTGACTTTATTAGATTAAATCCTATATAATAACTACAGTTAAAAAATCCATCTTTAGATGAATATAAGGAAAATACAGTATTTGTATCACTGTTTTGTTTGTTTCGGTTTTTTTCTGTTTTTTTGAGACGGTTTTTCTGTGTAGCTTTGACGCCTTTCCTGGAACTCACTCTGTAGCCCAGGCTGGCCTCGAATTCACAGAGACCTGTCTGCCTCTGCCTCCTGAGTGCTGGGATTAAAACATGCGCCACCACTGCCCAGCTGCTTTGTTTTTTAACACTGTATGAAAATAAGGTTTCTTCAAAGATGACTAGATGCTACTCACAACTCCAGGGAGGATACCTGGAAAACAGGACCCCAAGAAAGACACAGGGATCGCCCAATGACAGAGAAATGGATGAGATCTACATGAACAACATGGACGTGAGTGGGGGTAATGAAGGGCAAGGGTCGAGGGAAAGAGAGCTTAGGGGAGCAGGAGATCCCAGCTGGATCAAGAACAGAGAGGGAGAACAAGGAATACAAGACCATGATAAATGAAGACGACATGAGAATAGGAAGAAGCAAAGTGCTAGAGAGGCCCACAGAAATCCACAAAGATACCCCCACAATAGACTACTGCCAATGGTCGAGAGACAGCCCGAACTGACCTACTCTGGTGATAGGATGGCCAAACACCCTAATTGTTGTTCTAGAAACCCCATCCAATGACTGAGGGAACTGGATGCAGTGATCTATGGCCAGGCCTCAGGTGGAGCTCCAGGAGTCCAATTGGTGAGAAAGAGGAGGGTTTGTATGAGCGAGAATTGTTGAGACCAAGGTTGGATAAAGCACAGGGACAAATAGCCAAACGAATGGAAACACATGAACTATGAACCAATAGCTGAGGAGCCCCCAACTGGATCAGGCCCTCTGGATAAGTGAGACAGTTGATTAGCTTGATCTGTTTGGGAGGCATCCAGGCAGTGGGACCGGGTCCTGTACTCAGTGCATGAGTCGGCTGTTTGAAACCTGGGGCCTATGCAGGATCGCTTGGCTCAGCCTGGGAGGAGGGGACTGGACCTGCCTGGACTGAATCTACCAGGTTGAACTCAATCCTCAGGGGAGTCTTTGCCCTGGAGGAGATGGGAATGGGGGAGCTGGGGGGGAGGTGGGGGGGGAGGGGGAGGGGGGGAAAACAAGGGAATCCGTGGCTGATATGTAAAATTAAATCAAATTATAAAATTAACAAAAAAGAAAGAAAAAAATTATTACAATAGCAAAATAAAGTTAAGACAATGCTAAAAAAAAAAAGAAAAGAAGGTTTCTTTTCTTTTCTCTAGAGGATTAAACAGGGAATTGACTAAATGGAGTTTCATGTTCATATGCATAGATGAGGGCTCACTAGATCTTTAAACAAATGCAACCAAACACCAAATGTGTTTTGAATATATTATTGGTCAAATTAAATCCCAAGAAACTTTGAAGAAATTACACAGTGAAATTGCCAGAGCAGTGTGCTCACAAGAGTACTGTCCATCTACAACAGTTGACAACACACAAAAACGACATCCATTTCTCCACCCCAGCGGTAGAAATGTATTCTCCATGTTTTCCTTCAAGTAAAAACAATGAGCTCATCATGCTTATTTCAAGGTTGAGTTACATTTTGTATGGGAAACAAGATAATGCTGTGTTTTCTTTGTCTATGTCCTGTCACACTATTTTAAAGTCCAGAGTGGGTCATTTTAAGTTCTTAAAATACTTTTCCCATCATTTTTAAGTCCTTACTCCACACAGGATGATATAGTACCAAATGCCTTGCTGTCTCTAGGTGCTTCAAACAAAGACCTAAAAGGAGACAGTGTCTATGTTACTCCCTGAGTTGCATCATAAGCAGAACTCAGCAGCCTAGGAAATAGTTTACATTTTATCTTTATATTTGTATTTGCAATGAAGGGTACCCATATCGCACAATTTAACTTGGCAAAGAATTTAGGATATCAGTGCTTTGTAGATCTACTAACTTATCCCTCTCATACCCCCATTTACTTTTGATATTTTTAATTATAAGATACATTTAAATGATTACACAAGCTCCACTGACGTTTTAGCAAAAATTAGTCAAAGTTTGCAAAAGGAATAAGGTTCTCTATAAGTTCTTAAAAGTTAAAAATAATTTGGTAGTTCTATTGACTAATAAACTCTGATGGTCTTGTTGTTTGTTTGTTTGTTTGTTTGTTTTTATGAATCTGCAATCTTTGAGGCAAAGGCAAAATTAGAAATGAAAAATAAATAAATGAATGAATAAATAGATAGATAGATAGATAGATAAATAAATAAATAAATAAATAAATAAATAAATAAATAAATAAATAGAACCGGAAGTAGAGAGGCCACAGGACTAAAGAGAAAATAACAGTGGTGTGGTGTGAAGGAAGAAATATGTTGTTCTGTGCCCAAGGGATGCCTGGGAGAGAGTCACTCTTCTAAGAGGTTCCTTAGGTTATAGTGTTTGACAGAATGAATGAGAGAAAACTGTGGTATAGACTAAACAACAAATGGAAATTATCAGAAATGGATGTGTAGATACTAGATCTTTTATTCATGATGAAACCGAATTCTTTGCTGAGCACCCTGGGAGGGAGCTCTGCTCAAGTCATCTCAGTCTTGGTAAACCATGTACAAGCTGATCCTCAGTTCTTTTGGATGCTCCCATACTATAATCCACAGATGCTGAACATTCGCAAGTTATTATCATTTTCCAGAAACTACATAATCTTTTTATGTACTTTAACTTATCTCCAGATTACGTTACAACTAATATAATATAATTACTGTATATTTGCTATGTTTCATTGATTAGGGAATATGACAAAAAAAATGTCTGTATATACTATCCTTAGTTGTTAGGTATGCCCCAAATATTCACGTCATAAAGGTCTGCTGCCGCAGGAAGCACTAGTAGAGATCATAGAGAATGTAGAAGGTAAAGCCTAGTGGGGATCAGTGGTCATTGGAGCTATGCCTTGAGAGGAATCATGGAATCCAGTACTCTTCCTGTTTGATTTTTTTAATCCTTTCTATGAAGTAAATGTTTTGTAGAATCATATACCACTGCCACAATGTTCTGCCTTGCCACAGGCATAAAAGCAAAAAGGTAAAACAATCATGGACCCACTGAAACCAAAAGCAAAACTAAGCCTCTCGTCTTTATAACTTGGCTCTTTAGGAACCACGGACGTCTAACCTACAGACAGGGAAGAGTGAATGTACTTGGAAGATCCTAATCAGCCATCTTCCACTGAGCACTTCCCGTGTGCATCAGTCGATGGTTTGAACCAATATATTGAACCAGAGATCTTCATTATATCAACCTGTGTCTATTTGCTTATTCTCCAAATCATATCTTGAAAACTCTGAAACATAGTAAAATTGCGTGATTGGTACAGTGAACACATGAAGATCCTCTGTTACACTCAATACATGTTAACATTTTCCCACATTTGTTCTTTACCTTGTATTGAAATTATTGGACTTTCTCTGAACAATGTGGAAATTAGATTCAACAGTAGCAACAATATATTTCATCCCTAAATATTTCACCATGCATCTTAAAAATAAAAGCATTATGCTGTACAAGAAAATTATCATTACTACCTATTTTCTAAATGTCCACAATGATTCTAAAATGTATCTCATGACTTTTTAAAACATTTGTTTCAATGAATGTCAAAATACTTCCTTTGATTGTTACATTATTTTAATCTGTGTTAATTTAGAAGTCATATATCTTTCTGGGTTTGCCTTTTTTTAAGACACTGATTTCTTTGTAGGAGTCCCAGTAAGTTACACTGAAAGATAGATAATACTCCTGGTTTTTTATTTTAACTGCTTTCTCATAATGAATTCATGTTAAACCTCTTTGAAAATAGCATAGATATGATTTATGTGTTTTATATAATATTAGAAAACAAAAGGTGTTAGGTTGTCACACTAATAAAAATGATTTCTTAGTGCTTGGTTAAGGGCTTGGCTGCCCTATTAATAAAGGTTTATTTTCCCTTATAAAAGTAAGTCAGAAAATAGTTTGTGAAATGAATCAGATGAGTTGAATAAATAAATGTTATATTTTCTCCATGCTACATATATAAGTTTTAGTATTTCTTGGGGTAAGCTTGACTAATCTAGCTGCATTTCAGGTTGGGTTTTCTAGTTCTAGTGCTTCTAAATTTGCTGATATAGCTCTGAAAAGAAGTGCCTTCATTTGTACAATCACAGACACTATCTCATGTGTATCACTTCCAACCCACAGATGTGTCTGTCAATGTGTTCATACAATATTTGCCATGATTCAGTTTGATGCTTTTCTTATTCAATTTGTTGCTTCTTCAAGGCGTCATCCATTATATTTGGACATGATTATATTGATTTTAACACTTCTTTGCTCTCTGATTTGGACACTTTTTTCCTCACCTCAGGTCTATAGAATCACTGTCCATTATGGGTCTTTACAGGCAAACAATATTCCTCTTCTAATGATCAGAAGAGGCTTAAAAGAGGCACAAATCAAAATCCATGGCTAAATGATTTGTGAGAACAGGACTTGATGTAAAATCAATGTTTGCATGACTTTATATCATGAGGTTTTGACCTTTGGATATCAGAAGCAGATTGCTTGAAACAGTGTGGAATCTCCAAAAACCTGCTAGAAAACAGGAATTTATGATATAGAATAATAAGTGTGGTAGTTTGAATGTAATTGGCCCTCATTAGTTCATAGAGAGTGGCACTATTAGGAGCTGTGGCCTTATTGAAGTAGATGTGGTTTGTTGGAGGAAGCGTGTCACTGTGGAGGTGGGCTTAAAGGTCTTATGTATGCTCAAGCCACCCCCAGTGTCTCAGTTCACTTCCTGTTGTCTGTAGTCAAGATGCAGGACTCTCAGTTCTGTCTCCAGCACCATGTTTACCTGCACTCCACCATGTCCCACCATGATGATAATGGACTAAACCTCTGAAACTGTAAGCCAGCCTCAGTTAAATGTTTTCCTTTGGAAGAGTGGCCATGGTCATGGTGTCTCTTCACAGCAACAGAAACCCTAACACAGACAATAAGTAAAATTGACCCAAAAACAGTTCAATTACAAAATGAAAGAGAAAAAAATGTGAATAGATAAGCCAAAATGATTATTTTAATTTTTGAAATGCAAGTTGAGCAACTAAAATTAAATTGGAAAAAAAATAGAGGAAGAGAGAAAGCAACTTCAAAGCACAGAAAAAACTAAAGTGCATATTATAAAGTGGGAGATGCCAAGGGCACATATTGCATATAAATATTATAGTTTGAATAAGAATGGATGCCATGGGCTCATATATTTGAACACTTAGTCACCAAGGAGTGGAACTCTTTAATAGGGTTAGAAGGATTAGGAGGCTTGTGGAAAGAAGTGTGTTACTGGGGTGGACTGAGTTTCAAAAAGCCCATGGCAAGCCCAGAGTCTCTCTCTCTCTCTCTCTCTCTCTCTCTCTCTCTCTCTCTCTCTCTCTCTCTCCCTCTCTCTCCTTCCCTCCCTCTGCCTATGGATAAGGATGTAGAACTCTCTCCTACTCCTCCAGCACCATACCTGCATTCTGCCATGCTGCCGCCATGATGGTAATGAACTAACCTCTGAAACAGTAGGCAAGCCCCCCCCCCCCCCCCCCCCCCGGTTAAATGAATGATTCCTTTCATAAGAGTGGCTGTGTTCGCAGTGTCTCCTCACAGCAAAAGAACATGGATTGAGACTGCAGAAGGCAAATGGACAGCAAATTAGTCAACAATAACCAAAGACCAAACAAGATTGATGGGAAGAAACACGTGCATTCCAAAGCTCTAGGTAACTTTGACATTGAAATCAATTAAAGCTAAGCACAAATAAACCAAAGTTTTTCAGGAAACAATGAAGCCAATGACAAAATACAATGAGAAATCCTAAAAAAAATAAAACCATATACATGCAAATTTGAACTAAAAAAAAAAATATCAAATGAATTACAAAACAATGATCCCACATTCACCAAAATCATCATCCCCTGTCATTAACAGAGTGAGACAATGGGGTTCTATCTATCTATCTATCTATCTATCTATCTATCTATTTATTTATTTATTTATTTATTTATTTGACAATGGGGTTTTTTTCTTCTTCTCTTCTCCTCCCCTCCTCCTCCTCTTCCTCCTCCTTCTCCTCCTTCTTCTCCTCCTTCTTCTCCTTCTCCTCCTTCTCCTCCTCCTCCTCCTCCTCCTTCTTCTTCTTCTTCTTCTTTCTTCTTCTTCTTCTTCTTCTTCTTCTTCTTCTTCTCCTTTCTTTTTATCCCCAACCCCAACCCCAATGCCTGACAATGGGGTTTTAAAAAAATAGTATTAAGTATGTCTGAAATCTTGAGGAAAATGTCCAATAGGGCAGATACTTTAGCACTATGTAAATTATATGGAAATCCAATTCTTTTCCTGATTTAAATTTTACTCTCCTAATGATTTGTGATAAGAAGAGATCAGTAAACTATCTATTGTCATACAAATTTGTAATTGGGTGGAGCCTGAGAATTCTAGTCTCTTTAGGTTCATTAGTTCAACAACAGGATAAGTGAAACACTCACTGATAAACTCTGATCTCTTACTTGCGACATGAAACCTGAAAGAGGTGGTTTTAAGCATGTCATTCTCTTCCTTTCTAAAGACAAAAGTCTCCCCTTTTCCCCACTGTATTCCATACATCCATTCCCAAAGCCTTTCATTCCAAGCATCGTGCTTGAGAACTCGCTGTGTGAGATGGCTGACTCACCTGTTCAGGTGTGATAATGACCACTAAGTTGATCCTGAAATAGATTTTTCAGAAGTGTTGGGTAGATCCAACCCAATTACACATGTTGATATGGTTGTTAGAGGAAAAGAAGGCATTCAAAGACTCTCAGAGCTGCAGAAAGAATTCATTCTCTATTCTTGTACTGTCATATGAAAATGGACTACACAAGGTGAGATGGAAAAAATGCAGCATCCTTGAGGGGTGGAGCATAGTCCTACCTGACAACTATCAAGGGAGCAGAGACCACTGTACTGACATCCTCGGGAACTGGATTTTGATAATAGCCTGAATATGTTCAGAAACAATTTCTCCCTAGACTTTCCAGACAAAAACTGAGACTGTCTGATATCTTGACTTTGGCCTTCTAAACTCTGAGCTGAACCTACCAGACTTCAACCCTACAGCGTGGTCACCTAATCAATTTTGCTTCAAGCCACAATATGTGTGGTAATTTGATTAGTGCAGCACTAGAAAGTCTTGACTGGCATTCCACAGTGCATTAACACTATAGAAAGGTCACCACACCTAACCCTGCCTCCAAAATCTCAAGTTGAAAAACTATGAGTCCCTCTCCCTAGCCTTGGGAAGCCCATAATCACACCTTCACATTCAAAACCTGTGGTCCACAACTGCCTAGCTTAGGCTGTTCCAACTTGCTATCTCATGCTGTTCCAATAGATGCCACTTGAGCCCTATTTTCTGAGTTCTTAGAAACTGCTCAGACTGCCTTCTGGGTCCTCAGTAAGTACTCTGCTTTCCTGGGAGTGGCCCTGCAATGACTTTCTTTTTGGTGTGGTATTTTGTGCTCCAGCACCCAGCTGCTACTGCTGGGATCCACCTGTGTTACCACTTATTGTCCCTGCCATAAGTACTGTTACTCTTCTGATACCACCATTCAAAGCAGGACTGTCCTCCGCTGAGCTCTCTCTCCTGGCTTCCCAACAAACATATCAAACAGATAGGGAATACAAGCCCCCCTCCTTTCATTTCTTGGCCTGGGGTCCAAATTATTTAGCTCAAGCTGCCAGAACAAAATACCAGAGATTGAATGACTTAAACAATGGAGATTTACTATCTACAAGTCCAGGATGGGAGTGTCAGGGGGTCAGCCTCATTTGGAGGGCTGCCTTCTTGCTGTGTCCTCAAATGGCAGAGAGGAAAATCAAGCTCCCAGCTACTTCCTCTTATAAAGGCATAAATCTCATGGGAGCCTTATGGTGAGAACTGCATCCTTATGAAAAGATCAATTACATCTCCAAATCCCATTTCAAATATGATCACAGTGGTGGGTAGGATTTCAATATAGCAATTTGACCAGTGGATGCACTTTAGCTGATAACAGGGTTTCCCCAACCCTAGGATGATGAAATAATACTGCTGAAAATTGCCCATTTAAGACTGATAGATGGTTGATCTCATGACTTTGGTTCTGAGCTTGGACAACCATTTAATATGTTCCTTTTCGGTGACAGGATAGCCTTAATGCCTTTTAAATCCCATTTTTCTTTCACTTCATTGCTCCAACCTTGCATCTAGAACCATATCCCTTTTCCCTCTCTATAAGATTAGAAATATGCAGAAGACTGGAAACAGATAGTGACGGTACAAACCTTAGAAGACTCTATTCTTTGGAACAATACTTAGTGATGTAGACCTATAATTGAAAACGAAAAGAGTCCAGATATTCAGATATTAGGGATCAGCAAACATTTTCTGTAAAAGTCTAAACAGTAGGTAGTTTAGGCTACAGAGACCCCTTATAACTATTCATCTTTGCCTTCACAGTCTGGAAATGGCCTCAGAAAAAAAAAATACATAAACAAATGGGCATGACAATGATCTAAAATGCTTCAGAGGCTGAGATTAGAGATGTGTGGGATATTCCCATGTCACAAAGTGTTATTCTACTTTTGATTTTTTTCTAACTGTTAAAAACGTAAAAACCAATTTTAGGTTATATTCTTAAACAGGTTGGCATCAAGCCAGGCTTGTCCCTCAGACTGCCACCTATTGTTGCTAAAACCTAAAGAAAAGCAGCTTCTAAAGGTCAAGAGTCTCTGACCACTCTTCCCTCCCTCGGTCACTCTCCCACAGTCCTTGCTAAAGCTTTAACTAAACAATCTCCATGGGCCTGAATTGTTCTTTTGGGAAGTACAACATCATTATGATATCTCAGTTATATGTAGCCATTTGAGGATTCTTCTCCTGGAAGATTAGTGTCTATATTTGTTAATGATAAGATTTCAGAAGGGTTCGACTCATTGGCAGCACTCTTGTCTAGCATATACAAAGCACTGAGTATGATCTCTATCATAGGCAAAAAAAAAAAAAAAACAAACAAACAAACCAGAAAAAAAAAAGAAAAAAGAAAAAATCAGGAGGGTTTCCTCATATTAACGGTGTGTGCTTAAAGCCTCCTCCCTGGTCATCAGAAATAGTTTCTTCCTTCTGGCCTTATGCCAAACAAGATGACATCTCTTACTTTTCTATGTCATGGATTATCAAGGAGTCACAGCGATAGGCATTTGAGATTGTCTCAGAGTTAACTTCCAATTATGTCCTTTTCTGTTGCTGTGATGGTTTTGTGTTTGTGTACATGTGTGTATATGTGGAAGTGTGAAGACCACTTATTTTAAGTGGAGAGTCTTTGGTGTTCAATCCTCAAAACTTCCTTAAATTGCATCACACAGGGGATTTAGCTCAGTGGTAGAGTGCTTGCCTAGCAAGCGCAAGGACCTCGGTTCGGTCCTCAGCTCTGGAAAAAAAAAAAAAAAAAGATGGCTTATTCCATAGGCCTGGAGGGGAATGGGACAACAAGTTTTTTAAATTATTTGCCGGGCAGTGGTGGTGCATGCCCTTAATCCCAGCACTCGGGAGGCAGAGGCAGGCAGATCTCTGTGAGATCGAGGCCAGCCTGGTCTACAAAGTGAGTTCCAGGAAAGGTGCAAAGCTACACAGAGAAACCCTGTCTCAGAAAACCAAAAAAAAAAAAAAAAAAAAAAATTGCATCACAGAATGTGAACAAGATTTGCAGTAGAACAGTTTGCAAATTTAGTTCAAATCCCTCTCTTTTGAACCATGTAGTGATGTACAAGTCATTTGTCCTCTTGGCCTCCATGACTAAAATAAGCAAAATAAAGTTTTCCTTATCTATGCCCTGAGGTAGATGAGGAGCAAAAATAATGACTCATATCAGCACATGTGCAAATGTACCAACTACTGACGAGTTAGACACACACAACTGGTGTTATGTCTATGGTTAATTGATTTGATGCTCTGTCTTTTAAAAATACCCAACAAATTTCTTTAGTTTGTTTCTACTACACCTAAGATGTTTATACTCTTTAGCACTTACTTTAAAATGTTCTTTAGTATTGTGGGCTGGAGAGAAGGCTCTGCAGGTAAAAGTACTTGCCACCAAGCTTGGTGATCTGTGTTTGATCCTTGGAAGTTATGCATTTACACAGTAGAAGGTGAGAAATTCCCAGAAACTGGTTTCTGAACTCTATACACACCTATACGGATACACACACATACATGCTTACACACATAGACACACGGTGGGGGAGAAATAAACACATAAGTTATGTAAATTAACAAATAAACAAATAAATGTTAAAAATACCTTTCGAGTACCCTCTAATGTTCTTAGAATGTTCCAACTTTATATTTCTAAAGTTAGTAAGTATGGGCTTAATAGGAAATAGATAGGCTTTCAGGATAGCTTGGCTCTGACAGATTTGAAGTAAAAGGTTTTCCTTTTTATGGCTAGCCCTTACTCCAATTCAGCAAACTACATTCTCTATCATGATTATTACACCCTGTGAATGACAACATGGCTGGATATTCTCAAAAAGTATTTAATCATAGTGCAAATCCTAAGACAGCTTATTAATAAGTGATTATTTCTAACAAAGAAGCTTGTTATAATCGGAACTATTGTTTATACTTGGAAAAAATGATCTGCTTAAAATGAAGTTTGTTCTCATTTTTCTTAGAGTTTGAGAACGTGTAGGTTATTATAATGTAAAGCTACATGAAATGGCAAGGACAGAGGACCTAGCCTAGACTACAGTCTTTACCACACTGGTCTGGGCAACTATCAAGGCAAAGTCCTCTGTGTTTTCTCAGCCTCTGGTAATACTATCGATACACACACACACACACACACACACACACACACACACACACACACATTCACTATGAAAGACTCACTCATGAAGAACTGATGTTCTTAAAAGCTAGAATCACTGAATTAGAAGAAACCTAGAACCAAAAGGAACTTAATCAACAAAACAAAATGGAACAAAATGGAGGACTATGAATGTAGCTCAGCTCTAGAATACTTCTCACTTATACTCAAGGCCTGAATTCCATTCCCAGCACTATGAAAAGTGTGTGTGTATGTGTGTGTGTGTGTGTGTGTGTGTGTGTGTGTGTGTGTGTGTGTACATTTATGTGTGGATGTGCAGATGGATAGAAAATAGATGGTTGTAGAATATTATTTTAAGGTGTGTTACTTTTGTTTATGTTGCCCTTGTTTAACTCTGTGAAGCTGTGATGCTTTGCCTGTCTAAAACACTTGATGGTCTAATAAAGACCTGAATGGCCAATAGCAAGGCAGGAGAAAAGATAGGTGGAGCTGGCAGGCAGAGAGAATACGTAGAGGGAGAAATCTGGGAGGAGAAAGGAAGATGCAGCCAGAGAAGGAGAAGGACTCCAGGGGCCAGCCACCCAGTTACACAGCAAACAATGGAGTAAGAGTAAGATTTATAGAAGTAAGAGAATGGGGAAAAGTCCAGAGGCAAAAGATAGATGGGATAATTTAAAGTTAAGAAAAGTTGGCTAGAAACAAGCCAAGCTAAAACCAGACAATTATAATTAATAATAAGCTTCTGTGTGTGATTTATTTGAGAGCTGGGTGGTGGGCCCCCCAAAAAAGCAAAAACAATAGATAGATAGATAGATAGATAGATAGATAGATAGATAGATAGATGATAGATAGATAGATAGATAGATAGATAGATAGATAGATGCATTGATACATAGATAGATACATAGATAGAGATAGGTAGATCAATTAAATGGGGACTTGGTAGCATACTGTTCACCCATACTGGCTACAAGAATCAGCCAGAAAATAGACTGGTCTAAGAGTTTTCAGACCTTAGATTCATCCTTAGTACGTTCATCCCCCATGAACTTTTCAGGAAGCACTAGACGTGTGTATTGGTTATTGGCTAGTGGAGCAAACAATGTAATCAGTAAACAACATGAACCAGGTTGGATATGGGGAGCAGTGGAAAGGACCAATAAGAACATGGAAATAGGAGTGTGAGAATTTGCTCGTACTTCCTATCTCATCCCTTAGACTTCACAGCCTTGAAATCCATCTCTCTAATGCTTATACTGAGTTCTACAATCCAGCTGGAGTTCCTAATGTTGAAAGAAATCCTTTCTAGGCACTTCCATGAAAATATCTAATGGAGAGGGCTGAATATTGACACCCAAATTACCAGCCTCAGACCATGTCTACTCCCTACATGTAACCTACTGTGTTTGTGGGGCTAGCCAATGGTCACGCACTGATCAAACCCTGACTACATCAGGCTCAGACTAAAGTGGTCCCTTGATGGGGATTTTCTCAGCAAACACTGTTGTTCCTGAGAATTCCTATACTTATTGAACCTCTAGGAAAGGCCAGTGAGAACTGAGTCTTTCTTTCTTAAGTGAGATTACTAAGGGTCACTTTATAGAGGGAAAAATGCCATTAGAGAAAAGAGAAAACATAAAAATGTATAATAAAAATTACAAATGAAATCAAAAGCATATATGTTCAAACAAAAAGATAGGTTTTACTAAAATACGTACAAACAAAAATATACTAAACACACTAAAATAGGTTTGTGTGATTTGGAAAAGAGTTGAGATTTATAATAAGGGAAACAAACAGAAAAACTTTTTAATTCAAAGCACTTGTTTGGATAGGTGGTAATAATGATAGGTGTTCTGTTTTGTTACAATACGCATTGCTTCATTATACACTTCTGCACTGTACTAGTTTATCTAAGGAATGGTGGTGTGAATGGTTTTACATCCTCAAAACAATAAATCTTGCCTTCTGTGATTTTTATGAGGGTTCTAGAAGTATTTTAAAGTGTTTGTTGATAAGAACTGTCTTCAAGCAAGAGAGAGATTGGAATCAAAGACAGATGAAGGATAGATAACTAGCATGTTGGGCTAGTGGGTTTTATCAATCATATAAGACATCACAGGAGATTATAAAATTAGCACCTTGATATTCTTTTTATAATCAGCATGGAACACGCTAGCAGGGTGACAATTTGTATTTATGGAACAAGAAGAGAAGGAAGATAATCTAGGAAAATGAGAAAGCCTACAATCAAACTAAGATTAATTCTTGGACACAGAATTAAAAGAAAGTGATGAGAGATGGGAGGAAGCAAGAAGCTGAACAACATGAAAAATGAGACTGTGTGCCAAAAAAAGATGTTGTCGTCTACATGGTTTTCATCTGCTGTTTTCATTTTCATGTGGCTAGTTTCTTTTTTTTAAGATGAAATGTGGAAAATAGCTACATCCTCAAAATACATAGCCTTTAGAATCTAAAGGAGGCTGTTACCATCAAATCCAAAGCTTCATGTAATTTCCACAAAAGTTACTTTACATTGCACCATCCATCTGCATGCTCCATAAACACACTATCCTTAACACTTCCCTTTAAGTTCATAGAGCATTATCCCTTTTGCTTGTAGGCCATGAGGTGACTCAAAGTGTTCCATGTAATAACAAGAGAAATATAAAGAACCTGGCCAATGTTTTCACTTCTCCCAATATGCCACCAGTTGTGATTTGAAAGGAAAACATCTCCCATAGACTCATGTATTTGAATGCATTGACCTCAATTGGTCTAGAAGGTTGTACATCACTAATGTAGACCTTGAGAGTTTTTAGCTCAGCCTCCTTCCTATCTGCCCTTAACAGTAGACTTTGGAGGATCACAAAGATTTCCTAGTGAGATCTGAGCTTACTTTACCCTGAAGGGCTGCATTAGAGGATTGCTTGACCATGTGCATGGTTACTAGGTGCTTGGAAGAGTTTGCACTTGGATGAGCTAGGGAGAGGTCTTTGCTCCACCCCTTGGCATTCCTATAAATAGCCCTTTAGAAGAGACAGAAGGGACCAATGGAGAGTGATTCAGGCCCTCCCGAGCATATCCTGTGTTTCTATTTGTCTCTCTCACCTCTATCCTTCTACCTATGTTTTTCTACCTCAGTCTCTTATCCATTTCTCCTCAAGAGTTCCCTGTCATAAAAAAAGGTGGGAGCTTATCTCCTACAAATGGTGCCAGGAACAGGGACAGGGACCTGGCGAAATAAGTGTTAGGGGGTGTCACAGGTGTAAGGGGACATGCTTGATAATGAATTACAAAGGTGATGCTATTTTATTCTCAGGAGTGAAAGTTAGGTGGTAGAATGCCAAAGTTGAGAAGTGAGACTGCAGCATATATTTCTCTCTATCTAGGTTTCTTTCATTTTTCTCTCTCTCTTAATTTCTATATATAAACATTAGAAAAAAATCAGAGTAAGAAAGAAAAAATATAAGGTAGAGTGTAGGAATATAGTACAAAAAAAAACTTAGGATAAGCAACAAGACAGAGAAACTATGTCCTTGATTTTCCAACTATGGGGCTATGAACACAAACTCCTGGAGAAGAATCAGAGAAAAATATATCAAAGATGAGAAAACAGGTAGAAAAAGATTTCTGTGGAAGCTTTTGGCATGTAGACAGTCCTGAGTGGCAGAGGAAAGAATGTTCCCTGATGGGGATATAGACAAAACAAAACTCTCTGCTCCACTGGCAGATGCCATTACAAAACCGTATAATCAAAATTAGTTTCCATGTGACCATGAAGCCAGTTTAGAGAACAGAAGTCTTAGGAAAAACTTAGCAATCTCTCTCTCTCTAAAAAACTTAAAGCTTTTCAGACCTTTTCTTCTCAGGTTTTATTCTCTTTCAAAAAGGGCAAAAATTAAATTCACCTGGAAGAAACATCTACCAGAATGGGAGAATCACTTGTAACTGCCCAGCATAGAAAGAATCCCCTGAAGCATTGCTAATCCTTACGGTTAGTGTTGTGTCTCCACTTCCAACCAGCAAGTGGGAAGCAATTAGCGAAGGGCCACGGAGCAAGTACCTCTGAGTTTGAGTGTGTTCTGAGGATACTAAGATCCTTACAGTTGTCAGGCAGCTTTCTCGAGAATGGAGCCGAAGCAGAGACAATGCAGGACCTGGGAAAAGCTGCTAGTATAAAAAAGTTGGCCATACAAACAAGGCTGGCAGGAACAGCAACAGTCCCTCACCTGACTGCAAGCTAGGAGTCAGTAGGTGGGGCTATGCAGTGCCAACAGCTATGAAAAAAATCTCTCTGTAAAAGTTCTTTCTTTTCTTTTTCTATTGGGGAAAAGATATTTCTGAAAAAGCTCCTTTTTTTCGAGTATTATCATTTATTTTCACTGGCCTAATGAGGCAGGGGAGCAAGCACCCTATGATTTTCACTTCTGGCAACAAATGCCTGTGTGAGTGCATGCAGACAGGTGTGACCTGCTCCGTCAACAGTGGCAGGTGAAAAAAAATCTGATTTGAGAAGTACACCTGTCAAATGGTAATGCAGGCATCCTAATGCAAGCTTAGGGAAGGCAAAAAAATCTCCCATGGTAAAAGCAGAAGTTTGATTTTGGCATGAATACAGACCATGTGAATAGGAAGTTTTCTCCTGGATCTGAAAAGCAGCTTGGGAAATGTAGTCCATAACATAGCTTGTAATAGCATGACAATATAGAGAAAGGCAGTTTGGGAAATGTCTGTAACAGAAATGCCAATACCGCACTGCCTTAAAACTCTGCTCAAAATGCTGTTTCTTTTTCAAGCAATGTTAGAAAGCTTAGCCTTACCTCCTAAGAACTAGGAACAAGTGAACAGCTTGCCTCTCAAGAGATAATTAAAATGCTAATACCGTTTGTCAATAAGCAACTTTGAAATCTTTTAGAAAACCAGGGAAAGTGGTCATTACACTGGGAAATTTGCTTTGGATGTGGAAAAAAAAACTTATGGGATTGAGTTGTGCTAAAAATGCAAGAGGGAAATATTGGCATTATTAAAAAAGCTTATGGTAATCTTAAAAAATGCAGCTTTAAAAAATTAAGAAGAGGGAATTTTACCCTCAGTCAAGTTTAAAAGCCACTGATAAATTAGGCTCTGACTTCAAACACTCAAGAAAACTTTCAAAGCTGACTATAAACTCTGAACTTTAGAAATGATTTGCATACTTTCTGTCTTGTTGTTAGTTCTGTTAAGAAATCCTTTCTTGATGTTTGCTAATAGAGTTTGATTTTGAATGTAAGTTAGTTCTGTTAAGAAAATCCGTTCTAGATAAGTTTGTAAAATAGTTCTATAGAGCTTCCTTTTGAATATAAGTTTGTAAAAGTGTAAATTCAATATTTGTGTAGTCTGGACAAGTTAGGCAACATTAACTTTTAAAAATAAACCAAATCAAATTAGAAGTATCTTAAGGTTTTCATTACTCTTTTACCTTCAAATATATTTGAATACTTTTTATGATCACCTAAAATATAATTTTATGACCTCAGTGGCTGTTGGAAAACTTAAGCAAAGGTGTCATAATTAGGGGAGTTTTTTTCTTCTTCCTAAAGGTTTCCACTCTTCTGTTTCTGTTTAGAAAGGGATAAACCTCCAACAAAGTGATAAGCCTTCTACAATCAAGTTAGTTTGTAAAAGTGTGTTTATAATTAGTATGAATTTCTGTGTACTTGAGTGGACACTGGGAAATATTTTGAAATGTCCATTTTTCCTGGGAACCAAAATAGTCTCTTGAGAATTTTATTGACTATCTCTTAGAAGAGAGTTTTGATGCAGGAAAAGGGCTTGGTGCAGCTGAGACTGCTGTAGGCACCTTAGACCATTCCAAAAAGGATATTCCATCTTTCTTATCCTCTGCTCCTTTACAGGGAGGTGTGGCAGCTATGGAGATCACTGTGAATTATTTGCAAGCTCAGTAGCTAAGTTACGCTCTGTACCCTCTCCTGCCAGAGGGTAGTCAAAGATGGGCAACTTTCTTCTTGGTAGCTTCCAACCTAAGCCATTAGGCTTGATGAAAAGTCTATCTCCATGATGGGGAAGGAAGATAATCAAGAAGGATGACCTAAGACAGGCACAGTCTATCTGAGGGGCCTCTGGGGCCCTTTATTATAGCAAGAAGGGGAAATTGTGGAGGCCAACAAAGGTTTCCTAGTGAGATCTGAGCTTGCTTTTTCCTGCAGAACTGCATTAGAGGATTGCTTGACCATATGCATTGTTACTAGGTGATTGGAAGGGTCTACACTTGGCTGAGCTAGGAGAAGGTCTTTGCTCCACCCCTTGGCATTCCTATAAATAACCCTTCAGAAGAGACAGAAGGGGCCAGTCGATAATGATCCAGGCCCTCCTGAGGCTACCCTGTGTTTCTGTCTCTCTCCCTTCTATCCTTCTACCTCAATCTCTTATCCCTTTCTCCTCAAGAGTTCCCTGTCATAAAAATGTGGGAGCTGGTCACCCAAAGTAGACTCAACATGGCCAAGCTGTTTTATGACTCTGTAGCTTCCTTCCAAACCATAATGTATTTCCTCAAACTGAAAACCAAAATAAACTATCCATCCTTTATGTTGCTTCTTGTTATGTATTTAATTACAATAATGTAGAAAGTAACTAATATATTACTGAAATTCACCTAGCATTTCCCTATACAAGAAGCTATTACAGAAACCAGGGCATAGCAAATAGCATTGTGAGATATAGGACTGGGTAAAATCATCCCTTGGACACACAATCTTCTCAGAGTGGCTCATTGAGCCCTCATAAGAGTACAGCATAGTCTCTGCATCATGACTAGGGTTTAAATCACCTAAGGGGAACTTTAAAACCAAACCCATGTTCAGGTTCAATCCCAACTAATTAAATCAAAATCTCTAAGAATAGAGGTTGGCTTGAGTATTACTTTAAACTCCTTGAGTAATTGTATGAAGCACTTAAGGGTGAATACTATTGTTCTACAAAATTCAAGGAACAGATAATTAATCTAATCTAGTTGCTTATTAAGGGTAGTTTTCTAACAAAACATTTAATTATTAGCTAATCAAGACAAGTGAAATAGAGAATTAACCCCAGAATTTTGTGTCGTTGCAATTTTCGAGATCACAGCCAGGTGCTAGTAATTTGCAAAGTGACAAACTGCAGAAGTTTGAAAAGAATAGAATAGAATAAGGTATCCTGGTAGATGGCAGGCAGAAAATGGGAACATTCCCAGCTCCTGGACTCAATTTTGTCCTTCTTTGAGTCAGTCACACTTAATATAATGAAACTGCCTGCACACAGCAGGTTTGCAGCACTGAATCATTGTAATGCATTTATTCTTATCTGGATTTGTCCAATGACTCTAGTCCTTAAAGGACCCTGTTGAAAACCACTGTCCCTTGGGTAGGTACTGCCACATGAGGTCAAATAGAGGCCTTAGGGTACATGAGACAGACTAATAATCTCTTGCCCCTTAAAACTATTATTTGCTTTATGTGTTTGACTGATCTCATCTAAAAGAAAGGCCAAGGACTCAGAGGAACAGAGATGAGGTGGTGATAATAATAGAGATTTTATTCGGGGTGTAACAAGATGAGTTTTACTCCCAAATTTGAATACAGAACCTTGCCAAACAAAAGAAGCACAGTTAACTGAACTACCATGATCAAAGTAATTTTAGTAATGTTCTGTTGTTATTTAAACTTGGTAGATGTGTCATGCCTACCACCCCCAGTATTTTGTCAATATTCCTTATAACTACATCAATACTTCCCCTCAAAGGACCACAGCTAATATTTGATACCTGTTTCCATTTCTTTGCTCTCCCAGGGATGTGCCTTGGCACTAAGCAGCTTTTATCACATGGCTGGCACATCTTTGATTCCAACTTATTCACCTTACTAACATTTACCATCACTTCACTGAAGGTCAAACACTGTGACATTTCTGAAGATGTTGGAAATGCCAGCTGCATTGTCAGGACCTCTTCTACATCTTCCAGTTTTCTACGGGAAGGCAATACTAAAATTCTTTACACTGACTCCACACAGTTCCCCACTGTTCTTCCTTGGAAACTCTGTGGCTCTTTCATACTGCAGTATTTTCATAATCCACAAATTGAACCCAGAATCTTCTACCTGTGAACATCATGTCGTAATGGTTCTTATCTCACTTCTCAGTTACAAAAAAAAAAAAAAATCTAACCTAAAAGATTCACTTCAATGCCATAATGTAATAAAACTTTTCCAATTATGAGACTCTGTGGTATTTGCAATTCTTTGGTAGCATTCCTGCTATTTCACTCCATGTACGTGTACATGTTGCTATTTCATAGTTATCATCTTTCAGATGCATGCTTCCTACAACTCACTCATTGGAAAAAACAATGAGATATTTAACTGAGAACATTAGAAAATAAGACAAACTTTCAGGCATGGTTAGAACAAAATTTTAGCTCCTCTTCCCCTCTGCTCCTTGCATACTAGGGCCTCATCATATTAGGTTAGCATTCAAAATTCATAATCTTAGAAAAGATTGATGAGGAACATGCTAAAGCTTTGTGAAGTAAAAAATCACGCAAGCGAAATCAAGAATCAAATAATAAACTGGAGAAAATAGTTTCAACCCAAAAATCAAATAATAAACTGGAGAAAATAGTTTTTCTAGTATGCAAAGGTCTTTTAAAAATCAAAACATCACTGAGAAATAATCTAATATAAAATTGGGTAAATACATTTCAAAAGTGTACAGAACAGGAATATTCAGCAGTCTCAAACATATGGATATTTTTCTCACCTCCAGTCTGGAGAAAAATGTCAATTATGGGTGTGCAAGGCAGACAATATTCCTCTTAAAATGAGAAGAAAAGGCTGAAGGAAGCACAAATAAAAAACCATGGCTAAATGATCTGTGCAAAAAGGACCTGATATAAAATCAATGTCTGCATGACTTTATCATAAGATTTTAACTTTTAGATCTCAGAATCAGACTACTAGAAAAATGGAGAATCTCCATAAGTCATCTAGAAAAGACAGGAATTTATAATGTAGATTAATAAGTAAAACAGTAAAAAAAATAGCATAAGTTAGCTGCCAACAGCATCTGTTTTGTCTTTTTTCTCTTTTTTATTATTTAATGTATTCATTTATTTTACATCCTGCCTGCAATTTTTCCTCCCTCCTCTCCTCCCATTCCTTTTCCCACCTCCCCTTCTCTACTCCAACCCACTCCTCCTCTGTTTCTGTTCAGAAAGGAGCAGGCTTCCCATGGGTATCAACAAAGCATGGCATATCAAGTTGAGGAGGACTAAGCTCCTTCCCTTGTACTAAGGCTGGGCAAGGCAACCCAGTATGAGGAAGCCTGCCAAAGCATCAAGGACAGACCCCACTTCCACTGCTAGGAGTTCTACATGTAGACCAAACTATATAACTGTATAAACATATAAACTATATAAACGTATGTAGAGGGCTTAGGGCAGTCCCACGTAGGCTCCTGCGTTGTCAGTCCAGTGTCTCAGAGCTCCTATGAACCCAGGTTAGTTGTAGCTGTGGATTCCCTTGTAATGACCTTGACCCACTGGCTTTGTCCTTCCTCTCTTCAACAGGATTCCTGGATCTTGGTCCAGTGCTTGTCTGTGGATCTCTGCATCTACTTCCATGAGTTACTGGATGAAGGCTCTCTGATGACAATTAGGGCACAATCTGATTACAGGACATTGCCACTTCATGCTATCTATCCACTATTGCTAGGAGTCTTAGCTGGGGTAATTCTTGTAAATTTGTGACTTTCCCTGGTACCAGGTTTCTATGTGACCCCAAAATGCCCGGCCATCAATTCATCTCATACATTACTCTCCCCCTTATCCCACTCCCAACCTACCCCCAGTTTACCCAGGAGATCTCCTCTATTTCACCTTCCCAAGGAAATCCATGCATCCCCACTACCTTTTGGGCCCTCTTTGATATCTAGCCTCTCTATGGCTATGGATTTTAGCATAGCAATCCTTAACTTCACAGCTAATATCCTCTTATGAATGAGTACATACCATGTTTGCCTTTCTGGGGCTGGGTTATCTCACTCAGGATGATTTTTTTCCTAGTTCCATCCAGTTGCCTTCAAATTTCCTCATGTCATTGTTTTTAACAGATGAGTAATACATTGTGCAAATGTACCACATATTCTTTTTTCTTTCTTTTGTTTTGTTTTTGTTTTTGTTTTTTTGAGACAGGGCTTCTCCATGTAGTTTTGGTGCCTGTCCTGGATCTAGCTCTGTAGACCAGGCTGGCCTTGAACTCACAGAGATCTGCCTGGCTCTGCCTCCTGAGTGCTGGGATTAAAGGCATGCGCCACTGCCACCCAGCGTACCACATATTCTTAATCCATTCTTCGGTTGAGGGACATCTAGGTTGTTTCCAGAATCTGGTTATTATGAATAACACTGCTATGAATATAGTTGAACAAGTGTCCTTATGGTATGATTGAGCATCCTATGGGTATATGACCAAGATTGTTATAGCTGGGTGTTGGGAGCCATGTGGCCTAGTTTCAGATTAGTATATGAGTGCTTGTCCAATGGGTCTCCAGATGAAGCAAAGCCCACGGAGAAAGACTCACTCAGCAGGAACCAGTG
The DNA here is from genome assembly GCF_949786415.1 of Peromyscus eremicus. Lineage (NCBI taxonomy): Eukaryota > Metazoa > Chordata > Mammalia > Rodentia > Cricetidae > Peromyscus > Peromyscus eremicus. Next base: position 16,515,730 of record NC_081437.1, on the reverse strand, counting down.
GACTTTGGGGACATCACAGTTTTCACTTTGTCAGTTATGCATGGAAGAGATATGATCATTCTTGGAAACTCCATTTTTTTCTCAAATTTTTTTCTCCTAAAATTCTTTGAGAGCTGATGCTTCTAGGTTTCTCATCTGGGGATGCCAGCTGTCACTCCAGATCCTGGTAGCTATCCTGATTCAGTGCTGACAGGAACATAGGCGGTTCACCCTTATTTCTGTAAAAATGCTTTGTTAAATTTGGAGAGTTATTGTTGTTCTTGAAAATGTGTGCCTATGTCAATCACCTTTTAGTTTTGTAAAGACAGGATGTACTTGGCTCAATGTTTAGCCAAACTAGCAAATGATAAGTGTTGGTTTTGGTTTAAAAGATGCTTTCATGTAGAAGTTGGGAAAAAACTGTTTGACATATTTGTTTTTGATGGAGGTTAATGTTTGAGGGTGGAAAAAAACATGCTTATTAGTATGGAAAAATATTCTTGTTTTCGAAATATGAATAAAGACACTTCAGTTATTCAGGGCCAGCCACTTGTATGAAAGTCATCTGGTGGTCAGATAATGCATTTATTTTCACCGACACCCCATCTCCATCTCAGGACCTGAACCCAGGCTTTGGTGGGACCATGGCATCTGGGTCTTAAGGTAGATTTATTTCCTATTGTCTGATTTCCAAAATGGCTGTACAAGTTTGCACTCCCACCAACAATGGAGGAGTGTTCCCCTTGCTCCACATCCTCTCCAGCATAAGTTGTCATTAGTATTTTTGATCTTAGACATTTCAACAGGTGTAAGATGTCATCTCAGTGTAGACAAATTTCTAAACAGTCTTATTAAATAAGAAACACAGAGCCAAATGCAGGGGTGAAAGCCGTAGAAATCAGAGTGAAAGCCACCAACTAACCTTAGCTCACCACAGTGCCTTAGCTTCCCAAGAGAGTCTCTTTCTGTCTAACCTGTGCCTTTATTGCTTTGCTATTCTGCCTTCTCATTGGCTCTTAACCCAGCCACCTCACTTCCTTGTCACTGCCTGTCTATACAGACCTCCGGGTCTCTATGGTTGGTACTGGGATTAAAGGCGTGTGTCATCACACTTGGCTGTGTCCTTGAACACACAGAGACTCTGCCTGCCATGTGATCAGATTAAGGGCATGTGCCACCACTGCCTGACTTCTGTTTATGGCTGGCTAGGACCTCTAATCTCCAAGCAAACTTTATTAACATACAAATAAAATATCACATTTCAGCACAAATAAAATATCAACACATCTCAGAGTCGTTTTAATTTGCATTTCTCTGATGGCTAAGGGTGTTAAACAGTTCTTTAAGTGTCTTTCAGCAATTTGAGATTCTTCTGTAGAATTCTCTGTTTAAATCTGTACCCCATTTTTTAATTGTATTATTTGGTTTTTTAATGTCTAGTTCTTTTTAATTCTTTATATATTTTGGAAATCAGCCTTCTGTCAGATGTGGGGTTGTTGAATATCTTTTGCCATTCTGTAGGCTCCTGTTTTGTCCTATTGACCATGTCCTTTGCCTTACAGAAGCTTTTCAGTTTTAGGAAGTCCCATTTATAAATTGTTGATTTCAGTGTCTGTGCTACTGATGTTCTATTCAGAAAGTTTTCTTCTGTGTCGATGTGTTCGTGGCTACTTTCCACTTTCTCTTCTATCAGGTTCAGTGTAACTGGATTTATGTTGAGGTCTTTGATCCACTTGGATTTGAGTTTTTTGCATGGCAACAGAAATGGATCTTTTTGCATTCTTCTGCATGTCAACATCCAGTTATGCCAGCACCATTTGTTGAAGATGCTCTCTTTTTTTCCAGTGTATAATTTTTTTTTTCCAGTGTATAATTTTGACTTCTTTGATTAAAAATCATGTGTGAATTTATATCAGGGTCTTCGATTCAACTTTATTGATTCACCTGTCTGTTTTAATGCCAATATCATGTTGTTTTTATTACTATAGCTCTGTAGTAGTGCTTGAAATCAGAGATGGTGTTATCTCCAGAAGTTCGTTTATTGTGCAAGATTGTTTTAGCTATCCTGTTATAGAATATTGTTTTAACTATGTAAAGATGTGTTACATTTGTTTATGCTGCAGACTATTACTTTAACTATGTGAAGGTGTGTTGCATTTGTTTGTGCTGCATTTCTTTAATTATGTAAAGATGTGTTGCATTTGTTTCACCTTGCATGCACAAGGCACCATATTGATCTAATAAAAAGCTGAGCAGCCAGTAGCCAGGCAGAAGAGGGATAGGTGGGGCTGGCAGGTAGAGAGAACAAGAGAGAGACAGAGAGAGAGAGAGAGAGAGAGAGAGAGAGAGAGAGAGAGAGAGAGAGAGATACCTAGGGTCAGAAGCCAGGCAGATAGACATGAGTAGTAAAATTAGGACATACAGAAGAAAAAAAAGGTAAAAAGCCCTGAGGCAAAACATAGATGAAGAGAAACAGGTTTTTATAAGAGCTAGCAAGAAACAAGTATAAGATAAAGGTCTGTAAAGAATTGTGTTGGAGTTTTGATAGAGATTATATTGAATCTGTACATTGCTTTTGGAAAGATTGCCATTTTTACTATGTTAATTTTACTGATCCATGAACATGGGAGATCTTTCCATATTCTGATATCTTCTATAATTTCTTTCTTCAAAGACTTAAAGTTCTTGTCATACAGGTCTTTCACTTGCTTTGTTAGAGTTACCCAAGATATTTTATAATATGTGTGCCTATTAGGAAGGGTGTTCTTTCCATGATTTCTTTCTCAGCCCATATTTCATTTGTATATAAGAGGGCTTCTGATTTTTTGAGTTAATCTTGTATCCAGCCACATCACTGAAGGTGTTTCTCAGCTATAGGAGTTCCCTGGTGAAATTTTTTTAGTTGCTTATGTATAGTATCATATTACCCGCAAAAAGTAAAAGTTTGACTTCTCTTGTAATTTGTATCCCCTTGATCTCCTCTTGTTGTCTTATTGTTCTAGCTGGAACTTCAAGTACTATATTGAACAGATATGGGTAGAATGGACAGCCCTGTCTTGTTCCTGATTTTAGTGAAATTGCTTTGATTCTCTCTCCATTTAATTTGATGTTGACTGTCAGCTTGCTGTATATTGATTTTTATTATGCTTAGGTATGTTCTTTGTTTCCCTGATCTCTTCAAGACCTTTTATCATGAAGGGGTGTTGGATTTTGTCAAAGTCTTTTTCATCATCTAATGAGATGATCATACATTTCTTTTTTCTTTCAGTTTGTTTATATGGTGCATTACATTGACAATTTTCATATGTTGAACCATCCCTACATCTCTGGGATGAAGTCTACTTGATCATGGTTGATCATTCTTTTGTGTGTTCTTGGATTCAGTTTGCCAATATTTTAGCATCAATGTTCATGATGTAGATTGGTCTGTAATTCTCTTTCTTTGTTGCATTTCTGTGGTTTGGGTATCAGAGTGACTGTAGCCTCGTAGAAAGAATTTAGCAATGTTCCTTCTGTTTCTATTGTGTAGAACAATTTGAAGAGTGTTGCTATCAGCTCTTCTTTGAAAGCCTGATAGAATACTGCACTGAAACCATCTATCTCTGGGCTTTGGGGGAGGAAGGACTTTTAATGACTGCTTCTATTTCCTTAGGGGTTATATGTCTATTTAAATTGTTTACGTGGTCTTGATTTAATTTTGCTATGTGGTAAATATCAAGAAAATTGTCCTTTTCTTTTAGAGTTTCCAATTTTGTGAAGTACAGGTTTTTGAGGCATGACCTAATGGTTGTCTGGATTTCCTCAGTGTTTGTAGTTATATTCCCCTTTTCATTTCTGGTTTTGTTAATGTATATATTGTCTCTCTATCTTTTAGTTAGTTTGGATAAGGGTTTGGTGATTTTTCTCCAAGAACCAACTCTTTGATTTATTGATTCTTTGTATTGTTCTCTTTGTTTCTATTTTATTGATTTCAATCCTCTGTTGGATTATTTCCTATCATCTGTTCCTCTTAGATGTTTGCTTCTTTTTGTTCTAGAGCTTTCAGGTGAGCTGTTAGGTCACTAGTGTGAGATTTCTCCAAATTCTTTAGGCAGGTAATTAGTGTTATGAACTTTCCTCTTAGCACTACTTACATTGTGTCCCATAAGTTTGGGTAGGTTGTGCTTTTAGTTTCACTGAATTCTAGGAAGTTTTTAATTTCTTTCTTTATTTCTTCCTTGACCCACTGGTGATTCAGTTGAGAGTTGTTCAGTTTCCATGAGTTTTTAAACTTTCTGTAATTTGTGTTGTTGAGCTCCAACTTTATCCCATGGAGTCTGATGTGTGATTTAAGCTTTAGTAATGTTTCTTTTACAAATGTGAGTGCCCTTGTATTTATGGCATAGATGTTCAGATTTGAGACTTCATGTTGATGGATTTTTCCTTTGATGAATTTAAAATGTGCTTCTCCACCTTCTTTTGATTAATTTTATTTTGAAGTAAATTTTGTTAGATATTAGGATAGCTACACCAGCTTGCTTCTTAGGTCCATCTGATGGAAAATCTTTTACCAACCCTTTACTCTGAGGAAATGTTTGTCTTTGAAATTGAGGTGTGCTTATTATATGCAACAAAAGGGTGTATCCTGTTTTTATAACAATTCTGTTAGTCTGTGACTTTTTATTGGCCAATTGAGTCCATTGATATTAAGAGATATTAATGACAAGTGATTGCTAATTCCTGTTAGTTTTTGGTGGTTGTTGTAGTGTGTGTGTGTGTGTGTGTGTGTGTGTGTGTGTGTGTGTGTATTTCCTTCTTTGGGTTTTGCTGGTGTGAGGTTATCTATTACCTGTAATTTTGCAGGTACAGCTAATCTCGTTGGGTTGGAGTTTTCCTTCTAGTACCTTCTGTAGGACTGGATTTGTGGACAGGTATTATTTAAATTTGGTTTTGTCTTGAAATATTTTGTTTTCTGTATCTATGGTGATTGAAAGTTTTGCTGGATATAGTAGCCTAGGCTGGCATCTGTGGTTTTTTAGAGTCTACAAGACATCAGTCCAGGCTCTTCTGGCTTTTAGAGTCTCCATTAAGAAATTGTGTGTAATTCTGATAGGTCTGCCTTTATATGGTTACTTGGTCTTTTTCCTTTGCTGTCTTTAATATTATTTCTTTATTCTGTATGTCTAGTGTTTCGATTACTATGGTGTTTTTGTTTGTTTGTTTATCTAGTGTATTTGGTGTTCTGTAAATTTCCTGTACCTTTATAGACATGTCCTTCTTTAGGTTGGGAAAGTTTTCTGCTATGATTTTGTTGAATATGTTTTCTGTGCCTTTGAGCTCAGATTCTTCTCCTTCTTCTATCCCTATTATTTTTAGGTTTGGTCTTTTCATGGTATCCCAGATTTCTTGGATGTTTTGTGTTAGGAATCTTTTTGATTTAACATTTTCTTTGACCATTGAATCTTTTCCTTTATTGTATCTTCAACACCTGAGATTCTTTCTTCTTTCTCTTGGATTCTGCTGATGATCTGTAGTTGCTGTTCACTTACCTGGATTTTCCATTTCCAGAATTCCCCCAGTTTATGTTTTCTTTATTGTGTCTATTTCAATTTTCAGGTCTTGAACCACTTCCTTCACATGTTTAATAGTTTTTGTCTGTTTGTTTGTCTTGTGGTTTTGTTTTATTTATTTGTTTGTTTGTTTGTTTTTGCTTTCTTGGAATTCTTTTAAATGTATTGATTTTTTTCGCAATTTTTTTATTCGTCTTTTTCTCTACTTCTTTAACAGAATTTTTCATTTTTTCTTTAAGGGCCTCTATCATCTTCATAAAGTTATTTTTAAGATAGTTTTGTTGCACTTCATCTATATTAGAATGTTCAAATCTTGCTATGGTAGGATCTCTCCATTCTAGTAGTGCCATATTGGACTTTCTGTTATTGAATGTTCTTACACTTGTGTTTAAGCATCTGGATTTGGGATGATTATAGGTCTGGATGTTGATTCTTGTGTTTGTCTTTGTTGGATGAGTGTTTTGTTCCTTTGTTTTCTGTGTCTGTTGGGGTCTGCAAATCACCCTACAAAAGACCACCACTCACATATGCAAAAGCAAGAGCATTTATTTCTCCAGAGAAAATTCCTGCATGCAGGGGTCAGCCACACAATAAAATGGCAAAGACTCCAAGAGAAGCTCACAGACTCACACCACTAGGGGAACTCCAGGGACAGTTAGGTCATCTCCAGCAAACATGATTGGCTAAGCAAGCAAGGGTTATATTAGTTTAAATTTGATTGGCTGTGGCTCCTTTGGACACATCAGGGCAAGCGGAGGTGTATCAAACAAAACAAAACAAAACAAAACAAAAAACAAAGGGAGGTGGCTTGCAGGATCTGACCTTTTCTGACTGGCCAGCTCTACCCTGCCAGAACCAGCCAGGTTGTGGGGCTTTGGAGCGGTCCTGGAAGGAGGCTTCCAGTCTGGGCCTCATCTCATCAGTGACTGGCAAAGTGGCAATGGGGAAATGTGGAGCTGGGGACAGTGCCAACGGCCTGGGTTGAGGCAAGCAGAAATGGCTGGCCTGGGTCAGGCCCTCAGGTTTGTGCACACACTCATGTAGGGTACCCAGCCTCACCGAGGCTTGGCGCAGGCTCTGTGCTGCTTCCTCCCTCCCCTTCGAGCAACTGCTGGGCGCCATCTCCTTTCCTTTATCGTCTTCTGGCCTAAATGGCGAAGGGTTCCGGAGACTGGCAGGTCTTCAGGTCCAGGAGCTTGTCTCAGTTGAGTTTTGTGGGGATTGGGATGCCCAGATCCAGCCTGAACTCATGGACGCAGGGAGTCTGCAGGAGTTGTTGGTTAGGGTCAGAGAGAAGCCCCCAAGAAAGACCAACAGTCACCTATGCAATTTAGCAAGAGACTTTATTTCCAGCATGTTGGAGTAGCAAATAGTGACTCCAAAGGGGGGTTTGTAAACTCCTTTTAAGCGGAGTTAGGAGAATTCCAGGGAGGAGGAATTAATCTGGTGCTGATTGGTGGAGGAAAGATTAGTCTGGGAGCTGATTGGTTGGAGGCTGTAGTAGTTAGGAGCTTGCTGACCAGAGGGTAGGAGGAGCTACCTTTAGCTAGCAGAAGGCTGGGGGGGGGAGGGGTTGGGGCGGGGCAGGTACTGGGCGGGGAGCTGGTCCGGGTGAGGGCATCTACTGAGCTAGCAGAAGACTGTGGGGCGCCTGCTGATTGGTTGCCCCTGAGTTGTGGTCTTCCTGAGGACTGCTTACTGAGCTCCAGCCAGTTCCAGTAAACTGAAACTAAGGCCTGGTCCCTGGCGGGGCTATTAGAAACCTGTCATGGCTCTGGTCTGGCTCCCCAATCCTCTCAGTGGGGAAGATCTGCCCACAGGGAGGATGATGAGATGGGTGGGGTTGGAGGCAGACTGGGTCTTGGGAGAACGGAATCCAGTGGGTGGTGGCAATATAGCTGGCTGGCTGGTCTCTCCACTGCTCCTTGGCTGATGGGGACTGTACCAGAGCAGTGGAATTCCTCCAGAGTTAGGGGCAGGGCCCAGCTGCCTGATGCAGAGATTGGAGCGGGGGGGGGGGGGGGGGGGGCATGGGCTGTACCCTAAGGCTTAGGGTCAGGGAGGCCAGTCTTTCACCTGTTCTTCAGACTAGTATGGGCTGTACCTGTGCCTGTGGACTGTTCTGGAGTTGCAGGGAAGGGCGGCCACAGGGAAGATGGTGAGGTAGGTGGTTTGGGGCTGTGGAATGGGTCTCCAGGGTAACAGAATTCACTGGTGGCTGTGGTGGCGGTACAGCTGACAGGCAGGTCTCTCACCTGCTTGCCTGCTGATGGGTACTGCCACTGTTTTGCCTTTTGTGCGTGGTAGATAGATACAGGATACCATACCCCACAATAATTGAAAAAACAATGTCTTGGGTTGTTTTGATTTGTTATCCGGTTCACTGAGAGTACCACCCAAGAATCCTTTCACTAAACATCTGAACCAATCACTGTAATACTTGAGCTGAGTTTAAAGCAGGAGTCACAGGGCAAATCATGCCCACAGCTCCGTTTTGTGACCTTTTGTAAGAACGTAACTATCTCCATCTGCTGATGCTTTCTACCCGGCTGCTACAAGGTTAGACACGATTAGTTGTGGCAGATATTACATGGTTCTACAAAGCCTAGAACACTTTCACTCTGGCCCTTTGCAGAGAGTGTTTTCCTATCCCTAGTTTAGGCCAGTTTCAGTTTATCCTTAAAATTGGGCCTAAGTCAGTCTCAAGGCATTTAGCTGCTACATAATGGGGAATTCGTGTATCCGGATAGGAAAAGTGGTGTTCTACTAAAAAAAGAAACAACGGAGAGGGTCTCTTAGGGATCTGAACAAATTGTATGTATTTCCATGCTTTTCAAATGCTTTGAATTCAATTCAATTAAATAATATTACATTCAATTGGGTAGTTGAATTGATCCATTGCATTATTTTCCACTCTTTTCCCCATCCCTTTGGGAAGGCACATACAGAATATTCTGGGGGAAAAAAATGGACACAAAGCAACATTCCTCCAGCTGGATTTCTCTACTACTTTGCTGAAGGAAATTATGAAATGTGACATTATATGTATAATCATCACCTGTATTTATGTACAACACTAAACTCCAAACCCCTCAAAATGCTGTAGAAACCCTCAGAAGGGAGAAGAATATGTTTCAAGAAAAAATAAGATTAATATGGCTATAATCACATTGTGCAAAATGTATTCATTTTGTTCTCAGAAACTATTCAATACAGGTCAAGTTTAGAAGTAAACTCTTCCCTTTTCATGAACTCATAGTAAATCTCATTTTCATGAAATAAGCAAGTTAGGCCTGCAAATTTTATTTTAGAAGATTTAATGATTTGCTGAATGATATAATTGTCGCAATTTAAAATGAGAGTAAAACGGAAAGAACATGCAATGGTTTAATATTCATAGTTCTTCCATGGAAAAGAATCATTCATCTGAGCAGAATATTTGGAATATAAATGAGGCACACATTCCTAAATTATTTTTCTTATGAAAATGTCAATTGTTTCATGATGTCAGTTTTTCAAATGTCTTTCATTTCTGGCTACTACCGAATATATTTTAGCCCACTGAATTATCCTTTTCCTATAATGCTGAGCTTGAAGACAAAGGTATATGTGATAAGAAGCAGAATAACAAAAATTGCATATTAATTGCCATAAAATTATAGCAGTATAAAAAATACTTGTGCTAGCCTGCATCCCATAATAGCTAATGTTCTGCCATGCTAAAAAAAAGAGAAAAAAAAGCAAAGCAATTTTCAATACAAATTGTATAATTTCACACTGAAAGCAGACTGACTGGAAAATGAAAATTTGATGCCATAACTTATTCCAAGTTCAGAGTCCTACAGTCTCTAAGGATTCAAATTCTAAGAGCTCCAAAGCTGTGTAATTCTGTTTGACATCTGGATTGTTGTTTACCACTCAGCTCCTGCTTTATCATTCTAAGGAAACAAATATTTGCCTACCGGAGAAGGGGGTGTTCCCCAATATATTGTGCACCCTAATAAACTTATCTGGGGTCAGAGAACAGAACAGCCACTAGATATAGAGGCCAGAAAATGGTGGCACACATGCCTTTAATTCTAGTATTCTGAAGGCAGAGATCCTTCTGGATCTCTGTGAGTTCAAAGCCACACTGGAAACAGCCAGGCATGGTGACACACGCCTTTAATCCTAGGAAGTGATGGCAGGAAGCAGAAAGGTATACAAGACGTGAAAACCAGGAACTAGAGTCTGTTAAGCTTTTAGGCTTTTGGCAGCAGTTCAGATGAGATCCATTTGGATGAGGACTCAGAGGCTTTCAGTTTGAGGAAACGAGATCAGCTGAGGAATTGGCAAGGAGAGGTTAGCTGTGGCTGGTTCTGTTTCTTAGATCTTTCAGTGTTCACCTCAATACCTGGCTCTGGTTTTGTTTTTATTAATAAGACCTTTTAAGATTCCTGCTACAGACTGCCCTAACCATCTCAACTGCACATCATCAAGAGAAATGTCCTGCCTCAGAACACCTAACTTCCTGTCCTTTCATTTGCGTTATTTATTGCCCACAATGGATTTCAAAACAACCTTGAAACATTGTGACATTAGAATCTCATGACCTGATATTTTCTGCAGATTTTCTTTCATCAAAAAAATAATTTTAATGCCTTTAATTTCTCAGCAGAAACAAAGAAATTTCGGTAGCCCTGTCTTGTCTCCTCTCTCACTGTGGAGCTGGTTTATAACTCAGATGTAGTTGCTCTGATTCAGCTTGGCTCTTTAGGAAAGCCTCCGGAGAGACAGACTTTCTCATTCTCCCCACAAACAGTAGCCCTTGTTGCCTAAGGGCTGTCTCAGTTGTCTGATAGGAGAAAGCTACATAGCCTGCGGTATTCTAGGCTGTTTTGAAGTATATAAATGTCCACTTTAGTTTACACATTTGGCCCCCCAGAAAGCCTTTCAGACCTATTCATTATCCAGAAAGTGTCATGGTTACCATTTCATTTGTCATATTTTTTTCCACATAGTTACTGTTTTCCTCCACACCCTTTCTCACTGAGAGTAAGGGGTTCTAGTAGGGAGAACCAGGGATCTTTATAAAAGACTAATAGTGAGGGTAGAAGATAACTCACTTTTCCCCTTTCCTTTCTGTTCTCTCCTACCCCACAGTGGTCTCCAAACAGTCATGCATAAGCTATTTCATAAGGTTCTTTCATGTCCAACTAAATTTTACATATTTAATTTTGCTATTCCATTAATTCCACCCCCCTACTTTCTAGGTTTTTACATTCAGTTTGTCATCAAAATAAATAATCGCCATAGATACATGTGAATCCTACTTTACAATTTGTTGTGGTTATATGTAATGATCTGTTCTCTCATAGTCAGGACATGATGGACTATATGCAAACCTGGATAATCTGCTCAGGTTGATTATGTTAGCAAATTCTATGTTCCATTGCTATTGAATAGCTTACTACATCAACCAAGAAGAGGATAGAATGGTGGAATGAAAACTTTCTCTACTGAGGTATAGGTGAGAAGTTTGACTCTGTGTATATGTTTTCTGTGTATATATTTTCACCAGCCTGTACATCAGAATGTGGACATCTAGCTGCTTTAATATGACCAAAAAAAAGGTATAAAAAAAAGGAAACATGCCAATAAAGTATATATTGATAAAGTACACACAGGGGCATGTAAAATTTATTTATACAGATGTTACACCAGGATTGAGTGAATTTATCTACCAGATAAAAATTGAATTTCTTGATAACACTGTTAGTAATAATTAATGTCTTAAGAGGTGTGAGCCAGCTCTGACTTATTGGGGTTTTGAAGTCTAATTGAAGGCAGGTATTTTAATGTGAATATAAGAAAGAAGTTGAGTGACATATTGGCATGATAGCTTAAGATTAATAGAAACAGCAAAGATGACAAGTTTGAAAGAGAATCTCAAATAAAGTTAGACAGTCAATAGCATGAGAATATGTTCTATTTCAGAGTTCATGTTTCTTTAGTTCTTCATAGCTTTTATTTTGTGGACAATGGGCTATAGCAGATTACCGGATTTACTATCTACCTCTACAAACTGGCAAAGTAATTGCCCTCTTTATGTCTCCTTTTCTCCATCCATAAAATGGGAACACTACTTCCCTTGCAGCCAGTTTGTGAAGACTAGATGGGGTAATTACTATGTTTCAGGCACAGTACTCAACATAGAACAGATCTCCAACAAATAATGATTGTCACCCCCTCTTTTCTACTTTCTGTGTTCTGACTCCAAGGATTCAGGCAGCTTTCAAATCTAGTGTGGCTCCTGCCTCACAGTGTTGCTGTACGTAAATGTACGCAAATAATGATGCAATAATTCCAACTGTTCCATTGCTGGATGATGTGGGAAATGGTACATGGGGGTTTTCACTGTAACTTTCAGCTTTCATCATCTTGGAAGAAATACACATGAAGAAGTTGCACAAGAGCCAGACAGCTCAGGAAATCTGTGTCGTGGTTATTCCCTAATGTATTGAAACACTCTGCGAATGCCTCATCTATTGTGTAGCCTGACCAACTCAATCTTGAGTCTAAACCAAGAGGTTTAGACATACTTTTTAAAGATATTGATAACAGCTGAACATCTCACCTGTAGCAGGGGGGTATGCATAGCTTCTATAAGGCTAGATAAATTGGCAATGGCTGGATCATTTATGACAATAGAACTCTGTCACACAAACCATGCTTGTAACTATCCAAGGAAGCCAATCACAATCTCTCGAGTAATTATGTGGCCCAAAGTGATCAAAATTTTGTCAGTGACCACCAGTAGCTTCCATAACTGTTGCCTCATCTTCAACATGAATAAATACTCACAAAAAGTCAAAGAGGTCTCCTAAACCAATCGTCTAACAGGCCACAATTCTATTTACTCCAACTGAAGCTTTCTTCCACCAACAATTTCCAATCAAAGTATAACTATAGTGTTTTTTTTCCTCCTTTTTTTCACCTTGATGGTTTTTCTTCCCTTGGCTATGGCAAGGTCTGAATAGAAAGAGTCTCCACGTGTTCTCGTTCAAATGGTCTTTATTGGAAACTAGAAGTCCACTTAGTGAACCAATCCCTCAAGTATATTTGGCTTCTTCTTCATCTTCCAGGTCTCCTTGAATGAACTATATAATTCATAGGACCGAGTTACCCTCCCCCAACACTATCTGTTCAAAAGCAAGGCATTAACATGCAAACCTTTATTCTTCACCCCAACAAACAAATCTTATATCAAAGACGCTTAGATACCAATGCATAAGTTTAAAACATTATCTCCACACGGTAGACCTCAGACAGAAGAACAAAAGTAGGGAGCTAAGAAACCAGTGATTGACTCAATGAATGGACCTTACGTCTGCTAAGCATGATCATGCCCAGTACTCACTGAAAATGACCTGGTTACTAGGCACAAGCACAGATCGTCTCATTCTGTTAGCCCTTAACAAAGTATATAGTTTTCTCAAAGCAGAAGTCCATATGAAAAAAACAATGTCAAGCTCATGGAAATGTAAGGCTCATTAAATTTAACCAATTTATAGATTTAATGAACTCTTCCAGAGAACCTGACATAGCAAGGGTCTGCATGGTGTTTTAGTGCCATCCTGGCCCTAATTATGCATACTTTTCTATAATTATCAGATGCCATCAGTGTTGTCTTGAGGTTAAGGAACTTTACATTATTATTCCTGTATTCTACATCTTAATATGCTTTACAGAATATCAAACACAGTAAAGGTTTGCTGAATGAATGAGGAAATTTTTCATGGAAATTAAGAGATCTGAGGTAGGCAGTTGAATATGCACTAATAGGCCTTAGAAATTTTTTTTAGTTAACATAGGAGAGATTTGCCTTAAGTCAGTGCTCCTGATACTTCTCTTAAGTAATGTTTGGATACTTCTATCTCAGAGTCACCCCTCCATGAAATCCTACCACACATATGGTTTGGATGTTTTGGAAAATTTCTCTTAGTGTGTATATATCTAAATGGATATATGATCGATAACTAGATTGGTGTTGTGACACAAGATTAAGGCTTTTAAAATTTTTGTTATAGCATTTATTCATCTATATTTTGTGTATGTGTGTAGACTGGTGCATGCTGTAGCATGTATGTGAAGGTCAGTGGACAACTTGTGGGACCCAGGGACTGACTCAGTTTGTCAAGCTTGGTATCAAACACCTTTACCGACTTAGCCATCTTGCCAACCCAGGAATAAGATTTGTATCCCCCAAGAACCATATCACTCTCATTGGAAATGCATGGATGATGTGGTTGATATTTATTATCCCAGATACAGAATATACAATTTATTTCTAGCATTTTATAAATTATAATAAAAGATGTTTTAGTCTTCAAGAGGGTTGAGGATATGTGATGTCTAGAAATGCTGACAGTGAAATTCTAGAATCAGAGTAAAGCTGTAACTTCTTGTTACATATAATTCAGCCCCTTCCATTACCCAGGACACTGTCTATTGCCCAAGGGTAGGAGTACAGTGAGTTAACTCCTCTGGCATTACTCTTTATTTTTCTGTGCTCTCCCCTCCTCCCCCAAGATCCTCCATGCTTCTAAACCTCTAGGAGGAGAAGCTGCCAGTGACAAATCAAATCCTGGAATGGGTGCACCAGTGGGTGAACTCCACACAAACTCTACCAACAGAGCTTTTATATGAACACTCTGATGTCTTCCTCTTGTTACTTATACACCTCTCTGACTTCCTCCTGTCAAAAATCAAGGGATAAGCATATCTTAGACAGTGGATTTAATTGATGTGTGCCTGAATTTACAATTCAGTAAGGTTTAAAAAATGATTTGTCTCCTTCTGAAATTGTCCAGGCTCCTTCTTCTATTTCATGCAGGAATAGAAGGCTCAGTTATTACTCTATTTTCTACCCTGGGCCACTTCCTCTCTATCTCCCTCCATCACTCAGAATTCTATAATACTCTGTTCATTTCTCTTTCTCAAAAATTTCTGGTATGATTGATTGATGGACAAATGAATCCTACAACATATCCAAACTATAGCATATTAGGTCGTGATGGAATATCAGAGTAGTAATGACTTCAAAAATATCACCATGGTAACCAGCAAAATTTAGTTTTGAATACAATGGTAGAAAATGACTGTCTCTCAGCAAACAAAAGAAAAATACATCAGTCAAGGGTACGGAGTGATTTTGGGTCAGGAGCCTGTCTCACAAAGCTTTTAATGAAGAGCATCATTCAACGGCAACATTTTCCTCCATCTCCTTGGCTTTGAGACGAGTCAACAGTAGAAAAAAGAAAAACTATGACTCAGAGGCAAGTTAACAAATTCCATGTTTGAAACATGCAGTGTTTGGTGACATGTTGTCAGGGGCTGTGCTGAAAATGAATCCTTCTCGGGAGTTTAATATTGGAAAATACTTAAAAAACAGAATTGGTAACACCTGGGCTCCAACAACCTGTTTTAAGGCTAGTCCACAACAGTTGTGAGTGTTCGGCTTAGGCTCCCATCAAAAGCAATGCTGCTGTCTTACCATACTTTCTTTGGTAGAGCAAGCCAGAGTCATTCCCAGAAGTGGCTCTAAGATCTCATCTCTTACTCATCAGGTGGCTTCCTACGTGTTTTGTCTTCTTTCATTCTTGATGTTTGGGTTCTCAGGTTTGGTTATACGATCATTAGGATATGCTTTTCCTTAAAAGATACATGTGCTGCTGCATGTTTGATGATATTGTTTTGAAGTTAGAGCCTTCCTGTTTGAAAAAATGCAGTTTCCATAGGAACCGGTTATCCAACTAGGCCTTACAAGGAGAAGTATGTCATAAATAATTGGCAATGCCCAGAGGGAGCTGTTAAACACTGGGAGAAAAGGAAGGAAAGAGGAGAGATACCAGAAAACAGTCATGGGGCCACATACCACAGAGGAAAAGCATTTTCTAAATACTCCAAATTCCAATGAAGACCATAAATCGAGCTTACAGATTCCAAATCAGTTCTTGAAATGCAATGCTGCCTTCAATCTATCTCACAGTTAAAAGAAAGAGGGTCATAAATAAAAGCCCCACACCATATCAAGTTATTAATAATGTCCTATCCAGTGGTGAATAATGTAATTCAAAAAATGCCTACAATATATAGTTCAAAATGATGTTCTTACATGGAAAGAGTTCAGAGCAAGGGAGTTTGAGCTCTGGGATGCAGAATGTCTTATGGTGTGAGATGCAGAAGGGACTTGGGGTCCTTTACTCTGAGGCCTTTTATCATTTGCAAAAAGAGTTGACTGTGAATCTTACCTTCTCTCATTTCCTCTGAAGACCTGGTCCTCACACTCTCTTCTCTAGCCCTAGCTTTAACCCTTATCATTTTGTATCGGGAGAGTTGTCCCTTGGGATTTGAAAGTAGCTATAGATAAACAAAAAGAAAGAATTATGACATGGCTGTGGGAATCCTGGGAAGTTAAAAATAGTGTCTGAAGTCTGGAGTGAATATTGAAAAGGAGAAAGGACATCTCAGACATTTGTTTGGATGTCCCTAAAAGGACTCCAATTACACACACTCTGCCTTGTCTGCTGTTGAGAAGAGACAAGAACTTAGCCCTCATTCTAAATTCAGAGCTGCTCCTTTTCAGCATCCCCCTAAAGTCATAGACCTCTCCAGAAACAGGCAGTTAGTGACCTAACATTATTTGAATTGGTAGACTGTGGAAAATAAACAGCTCTTCCTGGTGCTTATGGGCACTGTCCTCTCCACTGGAGACATTCATAAAACAAAAAGGTAGGAGGGACTCAATTCTCTGCCTGCCTGACTGCTTGAGCTGGGACCTATTTCTTCTCATTCCCCTTGGTCTGAGATTAAAACACCAGGTTTCCAAAAGACATATCAAGAAACTTCTCACCCTCAGTAATTGTGAGAGCCAATAAATAACTTATTAAGTATATATGCAGCATATATATTTCATATATATATATATGAAGTATATATGCAGCATATATATTTCATATATATATATATATATATATATATATGAAAGTATCCTTCAAATTAGTGGTTTTATATACCATCTATCCAATGAATACTCACATATTTAATGTCTATTTCACATTTTTTTCTGTGTGTTCTAGATGCACACAAATGCCTATATAATGCACTTACTTGTATATCTCATAGACATTTCAAACTTATTATAATTTAAATTAATTTCTCTCCTGCAGTTATACTTTCCTGATCCTTTACATATCAAATAAATGCAAAAACATGACACTTCGATACTCCAGATGATAAAATGTTGTTATTGACTCATATCTCTCCCAAAGATCCTACTCAGTACCTCAAGAAACCTAGCTGGCTAGTTCCTATATTCACCTATTCTCTGTGGATGTCAACTACACAGATGTAACCCAGTGAGTACTAATGGTGTTCCTCAAATTCATGACACAGCAATGTGACCTTGTCTTTCCTCCCTTCAACAGTGGAACCTCTGTTCCCACTCCTTGAGGATGCTAACAGGATTCATCAAGACTTAGAACCACACTTGCCTTGTGGAAAACAACTCGCAATTATGCTATACAATCTGAACCAACTTGATGCTTCTTCATGAAGTATCATTTCTACTTGAAAGCATATCTAACACATTAAATTTTTTCAGACTTAGACAATTGGTGGAGTGTTTTCAAAGAAATAAACAAAAGTGATTATTCTTGCCTGTCACTTCAAGAATAATCACTGACAGTATTTAGTGACATGATAAAATCTGAATTTGCAAATAAAAATTAGGATTTTTATAAGACTTATATTTACCATTATGTGGCAGCCTGATTCTCAACAGTAATCATTTTGATGAAAATAGTGGTTATATTAAAATATTTTAATATTATATAAAAATGTGCTTTGGTTTTGGATAATTTGTCACACATGAAGAAATCAAAGCATTGATGAATATTGTTAAAAATCATATTCAAAGTACAAGATAAAGAAATGAATTTCCACATCCCAGAAATGATATGTTTTCATAATCCTTACTATTAAATAGATACCTGATTGCTCAGGTTTATCATTGTTTATAATAGTCTCATTATTAAGTCAATCATCAGTGCACTGAGTAAAGGAAATATTATATTCATATATAAGGCAGCCATTAAAAAAAGGAATAAAATGATGTCTTTTGAAGGATCATTACATTAAGCAAAACAAGCTAGTCTCATGAAGACATGTTTCTTTTGTTTTTTCTCATATGTGGAAGTTTATTAGAGGGAGAAGAACTTGGAAATAAATGGGAGTTATGATGAATGTGGAAGGGGAAGAAGCATGGGAAATTAAGAAATAGTTAATAGATGGAGTAATATGACAAACACATATTAGAGCTATGTGTGGATATTTACTAATGAAATTAATTCCTCTATCTAATTTATATTAATTTATAAAATATATGTGCAAAACTATCAATTAGAGAGTTTAAATATAACAAATAATATCTATCATTATCTCTAAAAGCTAATAAAATAATTCACCTTTACAAATGTTGGTCTAGGTGAGGCTAAATTTTATTCAAATGTTTCAACCCTATAATCACAAATAATTAGATTCAGAAGCAGAGATGAAATTCTGACTTCTAAGGAGAGATATCTGCATCAGATTCAAACAATGTCGCTCGATTTTCTTTATTTTGAAAAATCTCTCTTCAATTTTTTTAAATGATTTTTTTTAAGATTTATTTATTTAGTATACAGTGTTCTGTTTGTATGTATGTCTGCACGCCAGAAGAGGGCACCAGATCTCATTATAGGTGGTTGTGAGCCACCATGTGGTTGCTGGGAATTGAACTCAGGACCTCTGGAACAGCAGTCAGTGCTCTTAACCTCTGAGCCATCTCTCCAGCCCCAAACAATGTTTTTTATGATAACGCTTAATGAATTTTTCAGTATATTCAAACTTTTAATGTATTTAAATGTGTGTGTGAGTGCCTGCATGCCTGCATGTGGGTATGTGCACCACATGCATGCAGTGCCAATAGAGGCCAGAAGAGGGCACTGGATCCTCTAGAACTATCATAGTCAGTTTCGAGCAGCTGATGTGTGTGCTGGGAACTCCAGTTCTTATCAAGAGCAAGTGGTCTTAACCACTGAATTATCTCTCTAGCCCTGGATGTATTTTTTTTATCTTAAAGGAATCAATATGTAAATATTTTAAATTTCTGGCAATTTAATTTCCAATATAATAAATACTAATAAGTATGGCTTCTGTATAATAAAATTCTTTGACCTCTTTAATAGTTTTTAAAAGGATAAATAACTGTTTTTTAACTGCTAAGGAATTCTGGTCTAAACTTCTAAAGTATAAAATGTCCATGGCACTGACTAATGACAGACATCAGGTACTTTATCCAGACTAATAATCTCCCAAACTGACCTACGGAAGTGTGCCACAAACATGACAAGCACACTCCTAGCTCAGCTCGCATGTACTTGTCCTTTGCCTATGTGTGATGGCTATTCTTGGTTGTCAACTTGATCCTATCTGGAATCAACTATAATCCAGAAATGGAGGGCACATATAAGAACAAGGGAAGAAGGAAGGGGTCATTCTTTGCCTGCTTGCCTCGCCTGCCTTATCAGCACACACATTCCTTCACTGGCATTGCAGTCTACTTCTTCAATATTCCAGCTTGTACAAAACACCAGCTGGGACACCCAGCCTTGTGGTACTGAGCAACTACTAGATTCTTGGACTTTCCATTTACAGATAGCCATTGTTGTACTGTAGCCTGTAAGTCATTCCAATAATTTCCTTTATATACAGAGAGGGAGAAATTCATTCTGTAAGTTCTGTGGCTCTAGAGAACCCTGAATAATACAATATGACATGCTATTTTTTTCTGAAATGAAATGTAGTCAGCTTCCTGACAACATTCTAGTGTCTTCCCAGATGTTACTAGATCAAAAATACTTTCTCCTCTCACCTTATGTGAGAGAGACTAGGACAAAGAACAAGAGGACCTGTCCTTCTTGAAGTTACAGCAATTTTACTTTTTCTATTTCTATTGTAGTTCTTATTATGAAATATCAAACTATGGAACTATTGTAACAAACCTTGCATACATCAATCACCTAGATTTCCTTATAAACATTTGATAATAATTTTATTATTTTCTAGATTTAATTACCCTGTAATATATTGAGACATCATGATTTGTGTCATATATATATATATATATATATATATATATATATATATATATATATATATATTCCTTTGAAATGGAAGAACATTTTCTTCTATCACTACACAGCTGTCATATTTCACAAAACTAACAACTCCCTCATGAAGTAGACTTCCGTGGATAATATGTCATGCTGTTGTTTAGGTTATAGCTTTTCTACGTTAGCTTTACAAACTGAAATAGATTTTAATACTTACAAAGACAAAAATGACAACAGCAAAAAGTCATTTTTTGGAGCACGATGTCCTGACTAATACGAGGTATTACTGATACATTCTGTTTTATCTATACTAATGTTTGAGCAATGCACTGTCATTTTAGCTAGTGCTAGTTTTTTGTTTCCATGGTGACCAATGATGGTGAATGCTTTTATTCATGCCTAGCTTCTGCCACTGAGTCTCTTTTTATGATGCAGAGTTCTTGTTAGGGTGTTTTTACCATTTGTTGTTATTTTCTTTATAATCTGCTATAAGAACATTTTGTGGATACTGTTTTCTACATTTTTTTCTAAAGATAGCTTTATAACAATATAGGTTCTAAATTCTGTATCTAACTAGGGGAACGATCAACCTTTTCAAATGAATTTTTAATATTTGTTTTGTGATGTTGCTTTCTATGTCCCAGCTGAGAAATATTTATTTAGCCTCACCACAGGCATATTCTCCTGTGTTTGCTTCTGGAAACTTTCATGTGTGGACTTATGGTCTATTTCAAAGTCCTTTTCGTGTAAGGTGTGAAATAAGTTTTGAAGTTCATCTTTCTACCTGAGAATCCAGCTGTGTTTATTATTGAAAGGACATTTCCTTCTCACCTGAATGCAGGAAGAGCACATAATTACTTGGACTTGGTTTGGTCATCGGGAAACACCAGACATACCCAAGGTGAGTGACATCTCACAGAACATAAGGCTATCAAGAATATGCCACACAGAGAAAGACTGACAGTTGTTCCAGATTGTACAAGACTAAACTAAATCATAATTTGATAGTATATGAGTTCCGAGGTGAGGTTCTAGAATATAAAGAGAGATGACATGTTTGCAGATCACCTGATGAGTTTGAATTGGAATCTATGCATTGGACAATAGTGTGATATCTGTATTGATTTCCTGGCTTGGAAATGGGCATGTGTTTTAAAACATTTACAACTGAGTAATTTCATTCAAACAAAAAAAATGTAATAAATAACTAATGATAAAGAAGGGAAGTGGTAGGGCAGGATGCAATGAAATTCTAATAGATGAGAAATTTGGTTGAATAAGGGGCTGGATAAAGTATTTTGTTCTAAACATATAACTCTTCTATACATTTGAAGTCATTACAACACAAGCTACTATAGAAAAGAATTACTCAGAGTTGCATAAAAATATTACTTTAGAAAGGGGTAGGACATTTCATAAGTAACTGCCACACATTTGGAAATAATTTCAGTAAAATATATCAGTCATAAAAATGTTCTTAGTTTCTGATCCACCAATTCAATTCTTGGGCATTTATAATAATATTAATCATAATAAATGAAGTATGCAGAATATGTATCGAAGAATTACATATGAAGACAAAATGTTGAATGATTTTGAACACTGGGGGACATCTTAAGTCAATCACAGCACATGACTTAATAGAGCATTAAAAGTAAAATGTACTTAAGAGCAGAAGAAAATTAAATGCATATGCTTACATTAAGTAGTACAAATTTTCAGTACGGAAAATTTTTGATATGAGTATGCTCCTCCTACAACTAATATGCTGTCCCCTCAAAATTAAACATTTTTAAGAAAATTCAGGCAGTAGATGCCCACAATTCCTTGAGCTTGAAATGCAATAGAAATTAATTAAAGGTGTAAGAACAGTTACCAGGGAATGTTTTAATCACTTCCATTTATGAACATAGAAGGAAATGTGAAGGGAACATGGAGAAAGCTAAAATGTGTGCAGAAACTGGAATAGCACATACAGGTAACCCCTCTCTCTTCTGCTCAAACACTTTGTACTATGCAAAATACACACCATAGTATTGACCTATGTGGTAGCAGCAGTAGAAAGATATTCTGGACAAAAGAAAAAGTACAATTAATGTGAGTCAGTGATGACAAAAATTATGGATATTAGTTGATTTCAAAGCTTATAATGTATAAAATTAGCCAAATTGATAATGACAGAGAAAGGATAAGTGAGGGGGGAAATCTACTTATTTGTGAAGAATGATGAATTCCGCTTTAAGTATGCTTTATCTCAGATGATAAAAGACTTTAAAAGAAGTATTCATTTGGGAGTACTGTGATAGGGGGTAGACTGAGGACCAGGTGAAAAAACATCACCTTTAATGGGATTATTACCATAACCAAAAGAAAGTGGAGATTATATTTATATTTTAAGGCAACATCTTAGATGCAGAGACTAGGGCAAAACAAATAAAGCTTTAAGGGTTTGCAGTGCCATTCCAGTTGATAGTGTAGGAATGGTTTTGGGTTTTCATCTGAGAACCAATGCCTTTAAAGTTTTACTCCATTTTTGTTTAACTCCACGGACATTATGATTGAATGTTTGTTCTCTAAACCCTACAATTACTAGGTTCAAGGGGTGGAGTTTGGAGGTTGAATTCTGGCCATGAGGGTGGGGCTGTCATAATTGGTATTCATGCCTTTATAAAAATGACCCCACAGATTATGCTAGCTCAGTTCTCTGCCACATAAATTTGCAGTAAGTCAGCTGCCTCTAACTTAAAACGGGACCTCACTTAGCCATGCTAGCCCCAGAACTTCAGATTGGCAGCCTCCACACAAGATAGACTCTTCTGTGATTGGCAGGCCATGACCTTTGCTGCCTTCTTACTGAGGCTTAAATGGGTAAAGACCATTTTCCTATTTGTTTTATTTGTGTTTGTTTTGTTTTTTGTCCTTTTGCTTCATGTTTCTGCTTCTTTTTTAATTTGTCAAGTATTTTCAGATTTTATTTCAGTGTCTCTACTGGGTTTCAGCTATACACTTTAGCTCAATTTGTCTGGCTTGGTTTCCAGGATCTTCAAAGAGACATATAAACAAATACATACACGCATATACACATACACACCAATATGATTGTGTGTGTGTGTGTGTGTGTGTGTGTGTGTGTGTTGTATGAACATATGAAGATGTGATACATATAATGTAGATGTTTTGCTGTGTTGCATTTGAGCTGATGTGGCCAGATACATGATAGAAAGAACTTCAAAGAAAAAGAATTTTCATTTGGTCTACAGTTTCAAAGGACTCCCTAAGCTGTCATTTGGTCCCTTGTGTTCAAGCAGAACATCGTGGTGAGAGCATGTGATGGGGACATTCTCACCCTGTGGAAAACAGGAAGCCCAGTAACTAAGCAACAGGGATCCAGGGACAAGGATGTACCTGTGGAACCACATACTGTGACCTGTTTCACTCAACCAATTCTCACCTCCTAAAGTTTTCAAACAGTGTGATTCCAAGAGTGGCACTCTACTTACTGAAACTTTGCAGTGTTGTACAAATTGCAGACATACCAAAAGTATCTGCAAGCCTCACAGCACAGCACAGTTTTATGAGTTTTGTTTTAAACTATCATATATCCTCTAAGCATTTAGCAAAACAAAGCTTATTATCTATTTATGCATATGTTTATTAAGTTACATGTTGGCATTTTCCATTACTGCAGAGTGGATTTTTCCATTCAACATCATTTTCCTTCAGCATCAACAAGTTGCCTTGGCATCCCTTATCCTGCAGTTACTGGCAATGAACTCTCTGTAGTTTATACATCTCAAACATTTTTAGCTAGCTCCATTCTTTAAGAGTGTTCCTGTAGATACAGCATTCTAGTTAGCTACCCCCTCCACGGGAAGTCTAACACTCTACTGACATTGTCCTTTCCTACTTCGGGTGATCATGTGGATGTGTCATTTTATTTCTGGTTGAATTAAGGAGAGTGTTTTGGGTTTTTTTTTGTCCTTGTCCTTGATTTCTAACACTTAAATATATTTCTGACAAGGTGTCATCTTTAATTGGTGTTTGCCATTCTTTTTAGGTGTGTGCCTTTCATCCTTTGAGTGTGTTTGGCTTTAATTCTTCTTTTACATTTTCTCTACATCCCTGTCCATTTACACATATGCCTGATCCTTTTAGTCCATTACACATGTTCTGGACCCATCCATAGTATCCTATTACATAGTTTCCCCTCATTATTTTAATCCTCTTTTCTTCAGGACAAATACCTTCCAGTGATGGAGATACAACTTTCACCTATGCTTTCTTCTAGAATGATTTTTTTTTAATTTTAAAGTATTTTACTATTAATCATAGGATTTCTATTTACTTTTAAAAATTACTTCTATTTTTTTCTTGCTGTGGTCCCTAGCTATTCATTGGTTATGCACAGTTTTTTTTTAAAACATTGCATATGTATTGACAAACATTGTAGAATGTGTGTGCTCCAATTATTGTTTTTGAGATCAAGGGTTAATGAGTTGTGCGTAGGTTCTTATGAAGATGTAAGGCTTCACTCTTTTAAAGTTATTTTTTAGTATTTGACAACCTCATACATGCATATGATGCATTTTGACAAGTGCTATCCCCATTTCTCCCACTTGATTCCTCCTTTATCTTCCACACCATTTTGCCCCCCTGATTCATGTTCTCACTCCACTCTCTCTTTTATTTAATTAAACTAACTGAGCCCTCCTTGTGTTTTCTGTACGTACGTAAGTATAGAATCATTCACTGAAGCATGAGTAGCCTCTCCAGGATTCACATTCCCAGAAAAAAAAAAATGACTGTCTCTGCCCCCAAACAGTTAGTTGCTAAAAGTATCCAGACAAGGGGTGGGACTTCATATGCCCCTGTCTCATTCATTCTGGGACTTTGACTAGCTTGAGACCGTGCAGGTCTTATATATGTCACAGCTGCAGTGAGATCACGTATATAATGGCACTCATATACAGCAATACTGTTTAACTGCATGTTCACTATCTCTGAGTCTTACAATCATTCCAGGCCTTCTTCCACAATGATCTAGAAACTTCAGGGGCAAAGACATGGTATAGAATTCTGATTTAGAGCTAATCACACCACAGTCTTTTGCTGTCTGCATATTGCTGAGGTTTGGGGCCACTGTGTTAATCACCATCATTCATATTTATACACACACATAAACACATATATTCTTGGATGAGTCTTCAGAGATGCACTAATCTATAGATTCAAAGATAAGAACTTAGGGGTGTGGGTGATATATTGAGCACCCTAATAAAGCTTTCCTGGGTAATTATCCCATCTTTGCCTTCCATTCTCTGTGATGAGGTGCCAAGGCTGGAGTGACAGGGATCAGCCATCTTCTCTACCTCTTTTACAGGTGTTCTAGGAATTGGTCTCTGGTTATCAATATTGCATGGCAAATGCTTTGACTAGCCAGCTTAAGTCCTCTCTTTAATGCCTGCTCTCCCATCTGACTCATACAAAAACAAGCTCCTTTTTTTACTAGTCTGAAGCAAGTTTTAGATGCTCTGTTTCTTTCTCTTATTTTAGCTCATGATCATTTGGGGGGGTACTACCCTCGTTTACCTGATTCTATGGCTCATAGACTTGCTTGATTTAAACCCAGCTATCGTAATCACAAGACACAGAACCTAACAATTGCAATCAATCTAGATTCTATTCCAAATCCCAGCAGTTATAACAGGGGATCAGAATCTCTGTACAGCACAGATAGAGCCGTTAGGGACTGCATTGGCATCCAGAGATGGTGAAGCTACTACAAGAAATGGAGGCTTCTGGGCAGAAGCATGACACTGTGTATAATTTGATGTTTCCTGTCCTGACCCTCTGTTTCCAAATACCTGGCAGCTGCTTCCCAAATTACCACACAGAGGCTCATATTAATTATAAATGCTTGGCTGGTAGCTCAGGCTTATTACTAACTATCTCTTAAATTTAAATTAACCCATAATTGTTATTTATGTTTAGCCACATGTCTTGGTACCTTTTCTCAGTATGACATTCTCATCTTGCTTCTCTGCATTTGTCAGTGACTCCCTGACTCTGCCCTTCCTCTTCCCAGAATTCTCCTACACTGGCTATTGTGCTCAATCCCTTCCTGCCTAGCTACTGGCCAATCAGCTTTCTATTAGCAAATGAGAGTAATACATATTCATAGTGTAGAAAAGGATTGGGCCATAGATTGTGTCCATTCACACACAATTGACAGAGTTGGGCTATATTCTTTAAGAAGCCCCCAAATACTTCTGACAATAAAAACTACTTTTCTTATTTGTCAGGTAAAGATCCATTCAAATGATAACAGTAACCTTCCAGAGAATACAATGAAATGAGTCTGCATACATTGGTGATAGAAACTGAAATCCATCCAACTGTTCTAGAGAGCAAGGAGGTAATATATATCAAACCCTTTGAGGTGTATCCTGGCAGTGGATAATCATAAAACATTATCCTATGAGAATATTCATCAACTGATAAAAAGGTGCCTTAGCTCAAATGGCCCTGAAGCAGACCCAAAGACAAGGATTTATCACAAGTGATTACCTAAGGAAGGGCTCCGAGGGAAAGGAGTATGGAGGCAGAAGAGTCACCAGCAGAAAAAGCAGTGAGACCAAGCAAGGATGCAATTACACATAAAGCTTCAGGCAAGCTCCTGCTGATCCCTTCCCTCAGGGACCTTTGGAGCTGAAGTCATGCCTCAGCACTGCCCCACCAGATGCAAAACTCCTATGATGTCTTATCTGGACACCTGCTGTTGTTCCAGCAATGAATTTCCCAGACAGTAATGATGCTGTTAAAGGAGGTGTAATCCTCACTGAATTTATTATAACACAAAAACTTAAACAACTTAACAGTTGTAGAGCAGTAAAAAAAAATTCATAATGATTGCATATCTAGTTCTTAAAGAATATTTAATATGGCAAAAGAAGACTGGGATATTACATCTTTAATTTATAGGATATAAAAGTATGAATATCTATTACACAAATCATATTTAAGAAAGAACAAAAACAGATATACAGGGATAAATAAGCACATTCTCTATTTCATAGTCTGTGATTATTTCATATTTCTATACTATAATACTCTATTATACATGCATAATACATTTTCATAAAAAGAAAATAAGTTAGAGTAGAATCAAGTGTTGTGGGGAAATGCTGGCACTAACACATATAAGTATAAATAAAGAAATTGAATTAGTCCCCATGTCACATTGGACTACTGTCCAATTGGAAACTGTACTTTCTCACCTTACTCCCAGTTTCTCCAATTTGATAGAACAATATTTTGAGGGGAGGATTGTTGAGACAAGGTTTCTCTGTGTAACAACTCTGGCTTTCCTGGAATTTGGTTTGTAGACCAGACTGCCCTTGAACTCACAGAGATCTGCCTGCTTCTGCCTCCCAAGTGCTGGGATTAAAGGCATGAGCCACCACTACCACGCTAAAACAATAATTTTATCACAACTTTGACCTAAAATATCCTGACGATCCTAAATGTCATGATTGTGTCTGGGGTTGGGGACACTTATGTGCGTATATGTGGGAGTACATGCATATGAAAGTGACCATGTATATTTTGACTTCAATAGAGTATATATACAATATATATCCTGTGATAGATTATAGACCGTGATGTAAAAAGAGAAAAAGAGAGATTTGAGAAAGACCTGAGTATAGTACAAAAGTAAGATCTGAGGTTGTTTGGGCCATTGTTGACAAAGGAAGAGGGAAGAGCATGTGAGCTGCCATCTCTTAGTAGGTGCTACTTTACTGTGACCTCTGAACATTTTCACAGTAGGAGAATTGGAAGCCCGCTAAGATGGCATCATTAATGAAACAGACTTAGCCAATAAACAGAGAACCTCTTCCACACAGTCAGCCTTTTCGGCTCCTTGTCATTCAAATTATTTTGAAATAATACTTGAGTATTATTTCTACATAATAATCTACTTGAGTCAAGTAGATGCATTACTTAAGAAAAAGTCAAATCATTTTCAATGATCAAACCTTAAAAGAGATTTCAAAACATCATTTAAAAACAAACAGACAAAAACAAAAAAAAAAAACTTCCTTATATGGATGATTTAGAATTGAGTTTTTGTGTAAACTCACAATATATGACTTTAAATTAAAATTAAGCATGAGAAATTTCAGCAAATAATTTAAATATATATAAAGAAGGGAAAATAAGAGTTCAAAATGGAAACGACTCTAACTTTAATTATAGGAGTGGCATTTCAACCTTATTGTGCAATCCATTTAAAATAACATAAAATAACACTATCACCTGTGGTTTAAGCCTGTTACAAAGAGAATTTTCTGATCTCTTTTGAAATGAGGTCTAGATTGTACCAGAATATGCAATGATCCACGTATATGGCTGTGCCACACTCCTTGTCTTATACGGAGTTTTTACCAAAGCAAGAGTCTTCAGAGTGAGGCAATGTCTGAAAATTTATGGGAAATTGTAAATTGGTATTTAAGTTGCATTGTTGTTTTATTGTCCATAGCAAATCCAAATCTTATTTATTTTAAAGCCATTTAAAGACTCTCACCCTAAAGATATAAACCAGGAGCATTATCCTAATAAAGGGTGGAAATTTGATCTGAAGAATAAATTCTTTATCTTCATTGTCTTGTTAGTTTGTTAGGCTGTTGATCAGAAGTCATGAAGAACAGGAAAGTATTTGTCACCCCCCCTAGAAGCTCGAAGTCTGAAATCAATGTGTCAGTGAAGTGGGTTTCTTTGTTATCTCTCTTTCTGCAAATGGTAGTCTTTTCTCTGAGTTTTTAAATTGTTTTCTTTCTTTTTTTTTTTTTCTTTTTCAAGGCAGGTTTTCCCTGTGTAGCTTTGGAGCCTCTCCTGAAACTGGCTCTGTAGACCAGGCTGGCCTGGAACTCACAGAGATCTACCTGCCTCTGCCTCCCCAGTGCTGGGAAAAACAAGCAAGGAAATGGACAATCACAATATTTTCAATAGGGATTTTTTTTTTGCATGAAACAGCACATTTTAGCATGTTACATCTGAAAGAGTGAATATCCATATTTCCGTGTTCAGAAGAAGATGTGAGCCTGAAATCTCAAGTGGAAAACCTTCTGATGGAGATGAGTCATGTTCACATTCATATTAGTTATAATTGAAATTGTTGAAGTAGATTGACTCACTATCTAAAAGGAGGATATACTGAAAATACAAAATTAGCTAGAACTCCAAGAAGTACCAGAATTAATAAGTTGAGTAAAATATTTCTCTAAGTAAACTGAAATAAGGGAAGAGAAACAGAAGGAAAATCAAGAGTCACATTTTGCCAGGGTCTCAGTGGCTTCTGCCTATCGCCATCCTTTCTAAGTCCTGCTTCATTTTTCCACACCATCCCTACTTAGCAACTTTCCCACATCCTTTCATGACCTTCTTTTCAAAGCCTATCCTGATAACTCCAGTGTATCAGAGATGCCTCCAGCACTTACACAAAGCTTTAAACCTACCTCTTTTATGGCCCTTATTCAACCAGAATCTAAGCACACCAAGTATTTCCTTAAGTGACTTCACTATCTTTCAATGGCAACGAACTTCTCGAAAAATTACAGTCAGCAAAGATTTATTTCATCACTATTCCTACAGTCTCTGTGGGGGATAAAGGCTGCAAGTATCTATTTCCACAGCAAGGGGAGAGCTCCGAAAGTTCTTTTTGCTGTGTCGTCTTGTAATATTTAAGTTATTTCAGGTAGTAAGCATGAGACTGGTTTTAAATACTTGAAGTGAATTGTAACTATTTTTTTCCTAAAACAGAAACATGTCTTTATGTCAATTTAACCATGTTTGAACTTTGTCCATGTCCCACAACTGTTGCCAGCTCCCAGGAAGCAGTGCATGACTTCCTCCCTAATAAAATCTAGGAGCATCATGGAGTACTATGTGGAGAATGGAGCCAAGGAAAAAAATTACGGGTTTAAACTTTTTCACTTTGTACAATGGGGCCTGAGTTTCAGTTTCTTGAAAGGACAGCAAGGCTTTCTCAGAAAAATCACAGGCAAATGGGCATTTTCCACCACCCTTAACAACAGGGATGAGAGAGATAGCATGTACCATGCCAGAGTCAGCCCTTACAGTATCTCAAGGTAGTGACCAAATAAGGACAGTTCCTGTAAACCCCACATGTCCGAACTTGCCCGAACCTGCCCAGGCATGTCCAAATATGGTAAAACTAGCCTCAGCCAATCAAAAGTATACTAGGGTAACTGCTGCTTGCTTAGCCAATCATGCTTGAGATGACCTCGCTGTTCCGGGAATTTTCTTTAGTTGTGCTTAAAAGGAGACTGCGTGCTCCTCTTAGGGTCCCCATTTTGTACAAGGGTCAACCCTGCATGCTGGCTGTTTCTGCAGAATAAACACTCTTTGTTTTTGCATGCCATTTGAGTCTAGGGTCTTCCTACAGCAATTCTCAGACCCTTACAGAAAAGACATCCAGGGGAAGCCAACAGTGCTTAGTATCTACTTTAACATTTCATTTATGTGTGCATATGACTGTCTGTGCTTGTATTCAGCTTGTGTACTGGTGCCCATAGAGACCAAATGAGGGCTTTGGATAACATGGAGCTGGAGTTACAGGGAGTTGTGAGCCTTTGGATTCAGGTGCTGTGAAAATAACTCAGGTTCTCTGGAAAAGCAACAAGCACAATTAGCCAATAAGCTATTCTCTGACCACAGAAATGAAGTTTTTAAGAGCAAATAATGACCTTCATGTCTTCCCCTTTAAAAATTTATTTGGGTGACTAAAGTGATAGCTCAGTGGGCAGGATGCTGTGAAAGGATATGAGTTTAGATACCCAGTACCCACATGAACTCCAGGCCTGTTAGCACATGCCTGTAAGGTTAAAATTACTGAGATGAGGCATAGGCAGCCAGATCCTAGTAGGCACTAGCAAGCCTGTCTATCTGAAACAGTGTGTTCCAGGTTCATTGAAGAGATACTGTCTCAAAAATTCAGGGGGATTACAATCAAGAAAGACACCTAAAGTCAATATCTGGCCTCCACATGTCCCACACAGGCAAAGGTACCTGTACATACACACATATGCACACATATACCACACATTTAGCCACAAATTAATTTTTGATCATTAAATAAAACTCAAAAGTATACATATTTATATGCTGTTACATAATGTTAATATATAGTCATGTAAATATATTGTGAAGGCAATACGAAGGCCTTGACTTCACTTTGCAGACTCCATCTTAGGGAAGGGCCACCATCTTAGGCCACCTGGTGACTGAGGGACATACTCAGTTCCAGGAAGAACCTCAGGAATGTGCCATGACAACTTGAACAGATACCCTAGAAGCAGCCAATTAAGAAACAGGGCAGTAAAGTTTAACAAGATCCAGATGCTCCTGCAGACATCCTGTTGGAGGTTTATGGCCCCTGCAGATATCCAGATATCCTGTCAGCAGGTTGTGGTTTCACACCAAAAGTCTAACCCAATAGTTTCAAATGTGGTTTTGCACTGAAGGTCTAGACCAATACTTTCAAAAATCACCTTGCCTCATATCTCTTTTACCCAATCTCAAAACACTAAGGCATGTAATTCCCAGCTTGTGTTTGTGTGTTTTTTTTCCTTTAAAAACTCTCCCATCCCTGAGGCTGCCACCGCCGCATTTCCCTCCATCTGCCAGGTGGCGGTCCATGTTCAAACCTGACAATAAAAAGACCCTTGTGTGCTTGCATAGGAAACCAGCTCCTTGGTGATTTCTAGGGGTTTCGTGACATGGGTACAACAATATATATAGTCATGTAAATATATATAATCATATAAATGTATATCCCCAAATATTTTTCATTTTGTTTGGAGTAAAGAACTTCAAGAATCTTCCTTTAGGCTTTTTGAAATGTACAGTAGATTACTGTTACCTCTCTTCACTGTATTGTGTAGTAATAGAACAAACTGTTTCCTCCCATCAGACTGCAGCTTCCTATCCATTGATTAATCTTCCTCTATTTTATTCTTCACTACTCTCCTCACTGGGGGTCATCTCCATTTTGTCAACTTCAAAAGACCAGGTTTTTAGATTCCACACATGAGTGAGATCGTGTAGCATTTCTCCTTCTGCACATGGCTTATGTCACTGCCCATCATGATCTCTAGTTTCATTCATGCTACCACGGAAGACAAGATGACTTTTTAGGTCTGAATAGTATTGCATTGTGTGTGTGTGCAACATTTTATTTATGCGTTCATCAACTGGTGGACATTTTAGTATAATCCATATTGTAGCTATTGTAAGTGGTACTGCAGTAAACATGGGAGCAGAGATGTCTTTTTAGTATACCCATTTAATTCCCCCATTTAATTTGCAGTGAGATTGCTGACTGATACTGTGTGTTAGTGTGCATGTCCATATAGGCAGAGGTTTAAATGTGTGCATGTGTATATAGGTAGAGCCTCATGAATGTTAAGCATGTGTTTCACTGCTGAACTATACATTAAACTCTACTACTTGAGAAATCTCCACTATTTTAAACTCTGCTCATAGCCATTTACAGTCCTACCAACAGAGCACAAGGGTTCTCTTGTCTCCATTACTCTTGCTAACTTCTGTCACATTTTGTCATTGTGAAAGTTGACATCTTGCAGAAGTGAGATGTATTTTATTTGCATTTTCCTAAGATCAGGAGCATCTGTATTCTGTGTGTATTTCTTCTGAGACATCTCTAAGATACTTTTATGTGGGTATTTATTTTTTGTTATTGAGCCCCTGAGTTTTTGTTTAAATATTTTCTACATATTAATGAATTCCTTGTCAACAAAACTTTTCCACCATTCTGTAGGCTGATACCTTTATTCTGATTGTTTCCTTCGTTGAGCAGAAACTATTTAGTAAGATATAATTCTGATGACAAAATGTTGTTTTCATTTCCTGTGCTTTTGTGGTCTTGTCCAAAAATTCTTTTTCTGTTTCAATGTCCTGTAGCTTCTCTGTCCTCTGGGGAATAAAACAGCTCTAATAGCAACAGCATAATCTCCAAGAGTTTCAAAAAATATAATGATAATTTCTCAAACTTTCAACTTTCAGTAAATGCAATACAAAAGTGAAAATAAAAAGTAGGCATTGTATAATCTCCAAGTTCAACTAAGCAAAGTATGCACAGACTAAAATGAAGGACTATTGGGTAATTTTATGGAAATGCAAGAAAGAAAAATCATCCCGAATAAATCACATATCCTACTCAAATGTCAGAACTGGGGAGAATTATGCAAACTACAATCACTCTAGAGAACAATATGATCAAATTTGTTAAAATTTGTTCAAAACTATTTTGGTGCTTGTTATGAAATAGAAAAGACAATTGTGAAACTGTCAAAAATCTAGTTTTAAAACATTAAACTTGGAAATATTTATGTTCTTTTAAAAAATAAATTGCACAAAGAAGTGTGGGTATCAGAGAATCATGAGCAGAACAGGATAAATTAACACATCAGCTTTAGTTAGTAATTTTCCTCTTTTATCTCTGGAACTGAAACCCTGCTCAGGCATTGCTCCAGAGATGACAAGAAAGCAAATCAAGCTAGCAATGCAGACTGGGATCAAACATAGACTGTGATGTCAAAATGATTACCTTTTTTCGGAATCAGTGGGTGTTGAGAGACATGGGAAAATCATCCAGCAGTTTATTTGACCAGAATCACTTGGCTCCACAACCAAAGCAGGCTTTATAGGTCACCCATCAAATTTTGTAGAGCTGACACTTAAAGTATGTCTATAACAACACAACAGTGATTGCCTTTTTTTTTCTTAAATACAGTGTGCTCATATTGCTTTCCAAATTCTAAATTGGTATAATTTTTGCACTGCCATTCCTGACCCTGAGTCATATCATTGATGCCTTCCTTGTTGTATTTTTATGGTTTCTGTGCGGAGATTAAAATGAAGGTAAATACATAGCAGTGTGGCTCTCATTGTCCCTCACTGTATTCTTGTCAACACACATGTACACCGCAACTATTTCTGAGTAAACGGGATTTTCAGATGTCTCTGAATAGATTTAGGATAAAAGAAAGTGTAATGTCGTCTTTTAACATCCAGTGTTTCTCACACTACTTTCACTGTTTCCTGCTTGAGGTTTGTGTTTTCTGTCTTCATTGTTAAGATCGACTGCAGATGATCTGTTTCACGGTGTGAGGAAATTCAAACAAGTACATGGATAAACATATACAGATTGATTTTTATGGAAGCTAGACAGCTGATTAATTTGTAAAACTGATTATATCATTCATTTTCACCACACAAGAACAAAGTACTAACCATACATTTGTGCCGTCTTTTTGTCACATATTAATGTCATGTGTTTACATGTGTCCTATAGTCTCTTATTAAAAGTTTTGAATTTTTCTGACTCCTTGAGTAGGACTCTGAATTGGATGAATATTGTATTTAACATTCAAAATTATTTGGGTCACTATTGGTTTTCCTTTGTTTTTGAAAAACACAGGGATTAAGAAAAGTGTTTCAGTCTATCAGTTCCCCTCCCTATCAGTTCCTACTCTGTGACTCTGGTGAGTTGATTGATCTCTATGAGATTCATTTTCCTCACTTGTAATATGAGAATGGTTATAGCAGAAACTTTATCATAGTAGTAGGTACTCTATTATTGCTTGTTTTGATAACTGGCTAATAGATGTGGTGGGCTTGTCATAGTCACGATACAGTAAGTACATAAAAATGATGTTGATGACAAGAAATGATGAGATACAACAGTAACCTGATTTAAACACCCTGACAAGCACTGTACAAAGTGTGTGTGTGTGTGTGTGTGTGTGTGTGTGTGTGTGTTTCCTAAAATATCTGTTTAAAGAAATTTATTGTTTCCATTTCATTTTCATAGGGCTTTCTAACAGCCAACGTCCTCTTACTCAGGCCAGAGATGAAGAAAGAATCTCTGATTCTTCTTTCTCACAGAGGTCTCTGGCGAGGCCTGTGGTTCTTCCTTTAAAATATAAGCAGTAGTTACATTTGTCTATGCTTGAGGCCTCATGAGCATCCCCCAGTCCATGTTAGTACATATATTGGTGCAGCCTTTGTTCAGGTCTTGATTAGGCAGGCAGCTAGGTTGATGAGACTTAATGGGTGTTGTTTCTCTCACATTTCTGGGAGACACAATCTCACAGCAAACTTCCTGTTCCTACAGCTCTTAGAGTCTTTCTGTCCTTACTTCCACAATCACTCCTGAGCCTTGAGTGCAAGTGTTTTATTGTAGGTGTCTATTAGAGGTTTATTATATATTACAACCCTACAAAAAGACCATACAAAAGAATCTACTATTATCACTTGCTAGACCAGCAAAATTCCTTACTATATACATATATATGATACTTGATATATATTACATATCATATTATTGTGTATTTTATATTAGTTATATATCATATATAATTTATTAAATATCTTAGATATATAATATATTAGAAATATCATATTATGTATTAGTATACATGTAGTAGATATATATCATATATATGGTGTATATGTTAAATACCATGTATGTATATAATATACAATGTATTATTGTATTATATATTATATGTATATATCATAGATAACCTATACATAATAATATATTTAATATATTTATATTAGATATAATACACATATATAATATATATAATTCTTAAATAACACAAAAAAATCCCACTTCATCTTCTGAAAGCTTCTAGCCTGCAGACTAGCTTCCATGGTTCATGAAAATACTATGCAAGCTTCAAAGGAAGAGACACAATTAAAGAGCCCTACCTAGATGCAACAACTGTGAACCACAACAATTATCAAGATGGCAAGTTATGTACCACTCACATGTCAGCGGCAGGCAACAGATATCTAATTGGGCTTAAGTCCTACTGAACAGGAGGGGAAACATGTTTATTTACTTAAAACCGCCCCAGATTCCCAAGGCTAGTAAGGTCATGGACCTTAGAAAAGAATCTACTGTCATCACTTCACTGGGCAAGCAAAATTCCTTACCACATTAAAAATCACATCCTTAGATCCACAAATAAGTATAGTTACGACCCCTCATCAAAGAAGCAATAAATGGAGACCAGCACAGAAAACCACAGGTGGACACAATATAGAGGTCAACAGATGTTGGGAAGCCCATCTCTGAGTAATACATCTACATCACAGTTCCTGCATCTATGGTTCAGTAAACATCACAGAAGATAAGACAAAAAGATTGTAAGAACCAGAATCCCAGAAAATCTGCTATGAAACAGTCACTCCTAGAAATTGCTGCCTTAACAAGGACTGGAATGATAGCAGTATCAATAGAAACACTAATGTGGAAGGGAGAAATTTTCAGAGTCCTACCTCTAGACAAAGAAGTATACAGGCAATTAATGCTAGCTGGGAAAGGGAGAATTCACCACTCTCAGGGATGAGCCCTCTCATTGCCATCTTAGATGCCAGTGCCCAATCTCTATTGAGAACACTGATTTTCCGAAGCTGTGTTCTGAAATGATCTGTCCCATTCCTTCTAAATGCTTCCTCCTCCTTCATAGCTTACAATTATCAGATTTGTCCATATGGCAGTCAAAGTAGGCTTTGTAGATTTTCTACTAAATGAGGTCTCATCATTGCTTACCAAGTGGCTTTCTTACAGATTACATCCATTTTGATGACATAGTAGAGCTTTTCTTTTTATCCCCAGCACAAATAGCCTCCTTACTTAACTAGTTCTTCAACAGTGATGCTCATTCCTACCCAAGGTTTTGCACTTGTTCTTTCTCTCAGAGTCTATCTCTCTGGTCTGTTATATGAGCCATATCCTCACTGTTGTCAGCAATTGGTTCAAATGTTATCTATCAAATAAAATATAAAAATCCTAACAGCTCAGTTAAATTGAATTTCTAATAAACAATAAATATTGTCATTATCTATTTCTCAAATGTGTGTGGGACATCCTTACACTGAAAATGTATTCATTATTTATTTAAAATTCAAATTTAATGGTTCATCTTTCATTTTATCAGATAATCTTACTCCTGATAAAATAGAGGTCTTTCATCCTATGTCACTGTCTAATTCCTACCAGCTTCTTTTTATTAAGATCTTTTTCATAGTATTTACTACTACTTGAAATATAATCAGCATTTTTATGTTTATTGAGACAGTATTTAAGTCTCAAACTGTAGTTTTTATGAAAATAGAAAATATGTCTCTTACAAAAGTCTCAGTGCTCAGCACATAATAGACATCAAAATGCATATAATGGTTAGCTGAATGGATATCAAATGATTCTATAACATTAATTCATCTGTAGTCCATTCTTCAATTTTTAATATAGAATATTTCTAGAGAAATACAAATACATTTACATCATATATGCCCAAACAATTTAAAAATCAATATGAGACTTTAACAGAAATTCTTTTTCACTTCCTTATTTCATCTATGCAACAACCAACTTATCTTTACTGGGTGGTTAAAAACAAAACAAAATCTATCTAAAGTATGATATGAATGTGTAACTGTAGGAGACTATTAGAATTCAATCATTTTACAGCATAGAAATACAAAGTCTCAAAAACTCAAAATGATATTTCCAAAACCTGGCACTTAGTATAAGCCAATATTTAAAAGAAGTTTCGCCATCTATTTTCTCCCTCCTAAAAACAGAGGTTTTGCATCATTAATTGACTGATTTTTATGACATGTTGAAGAATACAATCACATAGTAGATGTTCAGTAAATATCTGTGGATAAAGGAAAAAAAACAATGAAATACAGTACAGCTCCCATGACCTTCACTCTTGGACAGCATATGACATATGGCTTGACTTAACCATAATGGAAATTTACTAGGTACATCAGCTGTTTTGTTTTTCAAAATCACCATATCAGCACCAACTGTCAAGAAATAATTAAGTTACAATATACATATCTGAAAGGGAAAAAGCTATATTTAGTAATTAATTAACTCAACCCTCACAAAGTGACATGTGAGAAATACCAGAGTTTGACATTATTTTTTAGTTTGCGTTACAGTTTGTTTATTGGACACAACTCTCAAAATTGTTCCTACAGCTGAGTGCTGTTGGAGCTCATCAAACAATAATCTATCTTGAGTAGCT
The DNA here is from genome assembly GCF_949786415.1 of Peromyscus eremicus. Lineage (NCBI taxonomy): Eukaryota > Metazoa > Chordata > Mammalia > Rodentia > Cricetidae > Peromyscus > Peromyscus eremicus. The sequence goes on along the minus strand of NC_081437.1, from coordinate 16,477,852 downwards.
TTCTCTGGTCATAAAACTTGTTCTCACTGTCTTGTCAAAAGGATGCCTATTGCTAAGCGTTTTGACAACAAAAGAGAATCTTATGAAAGAAAACAGAAAAAAAAATCATGTACCTTCAAAGATAAGATATATTTTCAAATGCATAATTTGCAGGGTTTTGTTGGCTGAAAATACAGATGGCAGAGTATGGGATGGGTGGTATCCCTAATTACCTGGAAGGCCTGATATACAAGTGAATTAAACAGGATGTGAGTACAGTACATGTTCTGTGAAATATTGTAATGTCCATTTATCATGAACATCATGGATAGCCCTTAGATAGTCTAACTTTTAAACACACTAAAATTATATATTTGGTAAAACTGTGAAATCTGCCATTTTTATATACCACAAACTAAGGTAAATTGATAATAGGTCCAGAATGAATGTCAGATACATTAATGAACAAAAAAATAGAAAACGTATAGAATACAAAGAGAGAAAACATTTTTTAAAAGATCTGTTTTGAATTAGTTGAAAGATTAAGAAAAAATATACCATAAAGGAACAAGATGCTATTGCTTTTAGAAAACAAAGTCTTTGAAATGAAAAAAGAAAATGTTCTTTCCGCTCTTGACCTGCAGCCAAAATTCAGTATTTTCAGGGTACATTAACCCCAAGAGATAAAAGCAGAAATGGAGGAGGTGCTAACAAAAGTGTCAACCCTAGATGTAGAAGAGAGAGAAGATGACACCTGAACCATGCACCAAAGAAAGACCTGGGGGAAGAAACAACCCATCCATCCTTCAGTGTTCTGTCACAGCCTTCTATTGGCAAAACCCAAATGAACAAGGAGACAAGAGATTCACAGCTAAGCAGTGTAAAATATAAGGCAAAAAAAGAGAGGCCAGGGGAACTGGAGAGACAAACACATTTACAAGCATCTAGCACCATATTAGTCACGTATAATGTAGCTAAGGAAATACTGAAAAATCCATACCATGGCTAGGACTGGTCTTACGCTAGCTATTAAAATTGTCAGTGGGTGTACTGCTTAAAAAGAGAGAGCAGCTAGAATAGTCAACAGACATCCCAAAAGAAGTTTGTTTACGAAGAATGAATATGTCAAAGATTCTATTCTGTTATGTGGAGGAAAGAATGCCCCACTGATAAACATTTTCACTGTTTAACCACAAATCTGTAAGCAAATACAGTTTTGTATTAAATACACACAACACAGAAATAAATAGAGTAACAAAATAAATACAGTAACAAAAAACCCAGTGGGGAAAATAAGATATAATGAACCAGAAGAAATTGTAGATAAGTGCTTCATATAACTTTGGCTTTGATTATATCCTAAGTAGGACATTACATATCATAGAGGAAGAATGTAATGGATTTCAGCACATAAAATTACAAGCAGTAACATTAACAAAGCAAGAATATATCTGCATGGAAATAATAGGCAGGGGCTAATTCTCACAAAATAGAGTCAGTTCCTAAAGATAAGAATATGTCCTTTCATCAGATAGAGAAATGAGAGAACTGTATTACAAGTAACTCTGGAGAGAGAGAGATGAAATATAATCAGTAAATATATAAGATGTACACATAACCAATAGAAAAGCATATAACTTGAAAATATCATCACATAATGGAAAAGTTTCAAAATATGAATAACACCCAATGATGATGAGAGTTCAGAAAACAAAATATTCCTCCTAATGCTACTAGGAAAATTGTGACTTTTTCAGAAATTACATTTCAAGGATGTACTAAATTTATGATATAAATATAACTTGTCCCATCACCCTACTTTGGAATATGTCCTGTGGCAATAAAATCACTCCAGTATGAATAATTTCTCCCCTTCCTTCCCCTCTAATAAATTTTTAAATAGCAACATGCATTTAGCATGATTTATTTAAATGTCCTGGTAGGAATGTAGGCAGCACCTAATGGCGATTTCAAATATTGTGTTCTCTTCCACATCTCCCAAACACTCCTGCAATTTAGTAGAGAGCACATGACCATCTCTGGCCAATGAATGAAAACAATACGTAGTGGGAGTTCAGAGAGATTTGATTCCTCACTCTTTCTCCCTTGTTGGCCCCAAAGGTTGTATTTCACACAATAAGTATTTATTGTCATACAACTAAGATTTGGGGTATTAGATATTTTTGCACAAAAATCTCCAAGCCATTGATATATTTCCCAAACATTACCAATAAAAAATTTCCTTCCCTTCCCTTAAAGACAGCTACTTATGAATGTTAGCAACATCTAGGAAATTCCTTCACAGTAACACCTTGATTACTGTTTGATTAAATATCTGGGTATATACAATCATCTAACCATGCTGATACATATAATTAGCCCTCGTGTAGATTAACTATGTCCTTATTTGGAAAAAATAAACAAAAAAAATAAACAAAAACAGTATTTACTGAAGAGAGAAAATTATCAACTAACTGCCTAGCCTGGTAAGTTGATCTCTTGGGATAGCCTTCACCAACTAGTCTAGCTTTCCGGTAGCTTGTGTCAGCATACTTCTGAGACTGGATGGGCAGACATTTTCACACCCCAAGTTCTCCTGAATCTTAAAACCAGATAAGTTTCAGTATGACATAACTATATGGTAAGCCAGTGATCAAGATAAGTAACAGCTGTATACACTAGGTCAGTCTTGACTTCTTAGCTGTGAAGATGTTGGTTGGGGAAGAATACCTCTGAGATAGACAGTGTCAAGTCTGTGCCCATTTGCCCAGTGCACAGTGTCAGCAGATTTTCTTTTCACTAAGCATTTTATTAGCATACATTGTTTGTATACAATAATGAATTTATTATGACATTTTTCCCACGTGCATATAATCTACTTTGATAACATTCATCCCTGTTACCTTTTTTTGTCCCGTTCTACTCTTGCTGATCCCTCTTCTCTTCCCTTTCCAAACCACTTCCTCTTCTGTTTTCACGGGCTCTTTTTCAATTGGAGCATGCATGTGTGCATGCGTGCATGTATGCATGGTGTATGGGGGCAAACAATGAGTTTGGTTAGGGTTACCTGCAGAAGCATAGGCTAGAGATTGCTTAGAGGTGCATGGTCAACTTCCTAGTGCCACTGAAACCATTAGCCTATAGGTCCTAGATGAGGTGGGGGAATTGTTCTTCTGGAGCCTTTCTTCTGGCTGTTTTTTATTTTGAACTGAACACAATACAAATCTGTCTCCGTGGACTCCCAGGAATCCTGTACAATATTTAATACTCCATAACAAATCCCTTTCTGCTTAAACTAGCTACATTTATTACTCATTTAAGAGACAGGATTTTACTCAGTCATGTATAATCTACGATCATAAAAATAGCCCATTCTCTTTCATTTCCAATATGACAATATATAAAATTTTAGATCTTTGGAGTAAAATTAATAAACAAGTGGCAAAGAAACCAATTAAAAAGCTGTGCAGGTAGCATGGAAGTGTCAAGGGAAGAGGAACTTTGTCTCCATAAAAAAAAGAGTCCAAGCCAGTTGGGAAAACTTCAAATCATTCAAAGCTGCAGTGTATCTGTCACTCCTCTAGGATACACTACTATCCACCATTCAAGAAAATCCATTGTGCTTAAATGACTTTGAGTTAAAATTTCTAATACTCACAAAACTAAAACTTAAATTTTCTAGCTATAAATTTTGAGGAAGCATCCATATTCAAAACCTTAGAAAGGTGGGGCCAATGCAATCCATCAAAACATAATTGCTCTAAATACACTGATTTCGTTCATTCTTGACATGGTATGGGCATTCAACGTTTATTTCATAGTAACTGTCACAGATTTACTTAAAACATGACACATCTGTGCTGGAACAAAGAGATCTTATAAGTAGCTGGTTTTTCATTGCTTTAAATTTCTGCTTGTTATATTTCATTTCCTGTATTTATTTGCTATTAATTATTTGGCTATATTATCTGATGATGTTGTTTTTTGTGTGTGGATCTATGAAGTTAAAGCTCTAGAAATCTACTCCATAGAACATGTATGACTGGATAGGGCCCCTTCATCCTTACCTCCCACACATACGCCTGAATAGACCATCATCTCTCTCTTAGCTCAGCATTTCCTCCTATTTATTCTCCAAATTTCTGCTGAGTTCTGCCTTGGGGGCTCCCTCAGGAACTGCAGCAGCTGCTGGGGTCTGGCAATCCTATGTCCTGCTGTCCTGGTGGACCTCCCTTTCCTTTCTTCCTTTATTTCATTCTCTCTCTTTCGAGAACAGACCTGTGATTCCTATTGAGACTGGGAGCCTTTTAAGTTGGAAATAGAGAAGGAATCAGTGAGTTTCCTACTAAATTCACCATCACAGTGTGCTAACGAGACTGGTGTGTGGAGGAAAGTGCAGAAGGCGAGCAAAAACCTGATAACCTTTTACCTTCTGCTCCTTACTGAAATCTAAACTTCCATCAGATGTTTAGTTTGTAACCATCTCTTCTCCTTCTGTAGGCTGCCCCTTTGTCCAAATGATGGTATCCTTTGCCACCTAGAAGCTTTTCAGTTTCATGAGGTTCCATTTATTGTCATTAATTATTATTATTACTTTGTTGACCAATTATTATTAATGTTTATTTGTTATTAACTAATTGTATTTATTCTAATAATAATATAATTATTTATTATTATTATTTGTTATAGTATATATAATTGTGTATGTAATATAATTATGATTAAATATTATTGATTATTAATGTTAATATTTCTATTAGTAAATAGTGTTATTAATTATTAGTAGTTATTAGTTGCCTTGCTATTGATGTTCTGTTCAGAATTCATTTCCTATGCTAACAAGTTTAAGGCTATTCTTCTCTTTCTCTTCTATCAGGTTCAGTGAATCCCATTTTACGTTGATGTTTTTGTTCTATTTGAAGTTGAGTTTTGTACAAAGAGATAAGTATGGATCCATTTTCATTCTTCCACACACAGCCATCCAGCTTGACCAGCACCATTTGCTGAAAATGCTGTCTCTTTTCCAGTACATATTTCTGGAAGAGGGCTGGTATCTAAAATATATAAAGAGCACAAAAAACTGGACATCAAGAAAACAAACAACCTACTTAAAAAATAAGGTAAAGATATAAACAGAAAACACTCAAAACAGGAAACAAATAGCTGAGAAGCACATGAAGAAATGTTGAGCATCCGTAGCCATCAAGGAAATGGAAATCAAAACTACTTTGAGATTTCATCTAACAACCACCAGAATAGCTAAAATCAATAAAACAAATGATGGCTTATGCTGCAAAAGATGCAGAGTATGGGGAACACTCCTCCATTGCTGGAGGGAGTGCAAACTTGTGCAGCCCCTACGGAAATAAATATGGCAGTTCCTCATGAAGATAGGAATCAATCATCTTCAAGATCTAGCTTTACCACTCTTAGACATACACCCAAAAAACATTTCATCCTACCACAGAGACACTTGCTCAACCATGTTCCTTGCTCCTCTATTCCTAAGTATCTGGAAATTGGAAACAATCTATATGTCTTTCAACAGATAAATAAAGAAAATGTGATACATTTACACAATGGAGTATTACTCTGCCATTAAGAAAATTTAATCATGAAATTCACAAGTAAGTGGATGTAGCTAGAAAAAATTACCCTGAGTGGAGTAACCCAAATCAAAAAAAGATAAATATGGTATGTATTCACTTGTGTGTGATTGTTAGCTGGTAAGTCTTCAATAGGCAAGCTACAATCCCTATAACTACAGAGGTTATGTATAGAGTAAGGGAATAGGGGAGGCTGATGGATCTCCCTAGGAAGGGAAAAATAGAATTAATAGCTATGGAAGGAAGGGGACAGGAATTGGAGGATCAAACAGGGAAGGGGAGAAATGCAGGAGTGATGGGGGGAATATGGCGAGGGAGAGCTAAAACTAAGGGCCATTTAAGAGTTCATATGGAAACCTAATACAGTAGATGTTTACTCAATATATACATATATGAAGGCAATCTAAATGAAATTTCCAAACGGGGGAAATGGAACCCCAACTGGACATCTCTCATCTCCAAATGAAGCTTCCAGTGCCAGAATGGGTTACATCGAATCGAGTTGTCGGCCAATGAGGCTCCATAGGAACACCCAAACAACCACCAAAGATGGAACCTACAGTTCATTGAACATGGAGAAATTGAGCTGGTGCCGACCTAGAACCTTCATCTCTACCGACTATGTTCGTAGTACAGGAAGGTACTCTGCAGGCTACCAAAGGAGAATGGTAAACACCAACTCAGCTGCGTACCCTCAATCTACAATGATGTTGTCCCTGCAAGTTATGCTGGTGCAGTGGCGCCACAAAGCTCCTGGGAGTCACCAATCACTATCTGATTTGATTTAAGGCCCACTCCGTGAGATGGAACTCATCTCGGACACTGCTTGGGTGGCCAAGAATCTGAGACCAGATAAACCGGGGACCTAGAGGAAAACCACTATTCTGCTAAAGAAACAAAGCCATTAGATGACTGTTAAGGACATTCTGCTATACTCAAAGATCACTGCCTTGCTTAGCCATCCATCATTAGAGAAACTTCCTCCTGCATTAGATGGAAACAAATACAAAGACCCGCAGCCAAACAATGTGCAGGGAGTGAGAAACCTCAGAACACTAAATCCTAAATGGAATGACTCCATCAAATCCCTTCCCTCAGGTTCAGAAAACACTGCAAGTGTGGAGGTAAAGAGATTGCAGGAGCCAGAGGGGATGAAGGACCCAAGGAAACAAGGCTTTCTATACACAGGAGGATCAGTGCACATATGAACTCACAAATATTATGGCTGCAGGCACAGGACCTACACAGGTCTGAGCCAGATTGGGTCTCAGAACTTAGAGAGGAAGTGGACACAAAGCCCGGTCCCAAACCCGGAAGCTGTGCCCAATTGGTTACCATTTGGAAACAAAATATTAGTTTTCACCAATGGAGTCTCACTGAGGATACAAACCACTCTTAAGGCTAGGCCCCATGCCCACCAGTAGATGGCTAACATAAAACGAACTCAGTAGCATCTTTGGAGAGCCTTGGTCTCATAATGTTTTGTCAGAGCTGTTTTCTTAAGTTTTGTTATTGTTTGCTGTGGGATGGTCTGTATGTGCTCTAATTGGTCAATAAATAAAACACTGGTTGGCCAGTGGCCAGGCAGGAAGTATAGGTGGGACAAGGAGAGAGGAGAATTCTGGGAAGTGGAAGACTGAGTGAGGGAGACACTGCCAGCAGCCACCATGACAAGCAGCATGTGAAGATGCCAGTAAGCCACGAGCCACATGGCAAGGTATAGATTTATAGAAATGGGTTAAGTTAAGATATAAGAACAGTTAGCAAGAAGCCTGCCACGGCCATACAGTTTGTAAATAATATAAGCGTCTGTGTGTTTATTTTATAAGTGGGCTGTCGGACTGCCGGGGCTTGGCAGGGCCCGGAAAAAGCTCTCCAGCTACAATTGTTGTTGTTGTTTACTTAAAGAAACTTTCAAGTCCTTTACATATTTATTATGGCTTCTGGTTTTGTGTTTTTATGGGATTCTTGTATGCACAAATGTGTAACCTTTATGTCTCTGCATCTGTATGTGTTTCTTGGCATTTTTCTTTGATTCTTTTTCTTCTGTTTGTTTAGTTTGTCCTACCCTGGTTTCATTGCTTTTCTTTTATCTTATTTTATTATATTATTATTCTTTTGATGTCTATTTGCTTTCTTTCCTTTTCTTTTTTCTCTCTTTTTTTGTTTTTGTTTCGTTTTGTTTTGTTTTTCAAGACAGAGTTTCTTTTTGTAGTTTTGGTGCCTGTCCTGGATCTTGCTCTGTAGACCAGGCTGGCCTTGAACTCAACCGAGATCCACCTAGCTCTGCTTCCTTAGTGCTGGGATTAAAGATGTGTGCCACCACTGCCTGGCTATTTTTTTTTGTCTATTTGTTTTCTAAGGAAACATAAAAGGGTGTTAAATTTAGATTGGAGGGGAGGTGGGGAGGATCTCAAAGGAATTAGAGGAGGGGAAATCATACTCAGAATATATTGTAAATAAAATCTATTTTCAATAAAAGAAAAATAGAGGAAATAAAGAAATGTAAACTCCCAAACACCAGATCTACAAAGAAGGGAGTCTTCTATATAATTAGATACTTGTTAAAATGAACTCTGCAGAAAACACAGTTGCTAACCGTGTAAGAGTTAGTACTGGATTGTGGTGCAAAGGTAAAGCATTGAGTGCTATTTGGCGTGAGTCATCCACAGGTCAGCAAGAGAAGGATTTACAAACAGACATTGAGCCTGTGATAACAACACCACGTTCACAAATAGATGCTCTCTCCACTCCACTTCTTTGATAACCCCTGATCTTCCATTCTGTTCTCTCTTCACTCTGTCCCCTCCCTTCTCTCATTTTTTTTTTCTTATTGGCTTGGAAGAAAAACTCTTTAAACATCAAAGAGCTTCCTGAACACGAAGAAGGAGCCTCACTTCATCCAGGCCCAGGTTTCCTAGCATAGAAAATGGAAGAAGTTGACAAGGTTATTGGAACATTCTTTTCACTTAAAAGTATTTTATGACTTTTGAGATGGAAAGAATGATTTTGAATGAGAGATACTTTTCTAAAAACTAGATAGTTTTTCCATTACAAAAGAGAGGTTTCATTTATGTCTTAAAGCACTGGGTATTGTTACAGTCAGGGATACAGAGGCATGGAAGGTGAACTAGCTTCCAGGAGCTGAAAGATATGCACATGATTGCTGTGGTGTGTAGAACACAAGGCAGGGCCATGGGATATCAGTGGTGGGAAGGCTTGCCAGTTACAAATGATGTATATATTAGTCAGTGTTCTACTGCTGTGAAGAGATGCCATGACCACGGCAACTCTTACAAAAGAAAGTATTTAATTTGGGCTTGGCTTACAGTTTCAGAAGTTTAGTCCTCTATCATCATGGAAGGAAGCAAGGCTATTACCTTCAGTCAGACATGATGCTGAAGGGTGGCTGAGAATTCTACATCTGGATCCCTTGGCAGCAAGAAGAGAGAGACACTGGGACTGGTTTTAGCTTTTGAAACTTCAATACTACCCCCACACTCCGCCCAGTGACACACTTCCTCCAACAAGGCCACATCTTTTAATCCCTATCATGTAGCACCACGGCCTAATGAACAAGCATTCAAATATATATGCCCACAGGGTCCATTCCTATTCAAACTACCTCAGTGTATTAGATGAGTAACATAACTCTCTAAGCCTCAGCCTTCTAATCTCTAAATTGGGGATAATGGAGTCCTACTCACTGGTTGACTGGGCAGATCCCATGGTATACTTCATTGAAAACAATAGGGTCCCAACCACATCCTGGCTACACAGTGGCATTTAGTTGCTTTAATTAGAAGTTGCACAGGAGCTAAAGAGGACTAAAAGTCTAGCCGAGCCATGTCTAAAAGTCTCATATGAGTTCTGCACTTTTAATATACTTCACTGCAGAGCTTAGCTTCAGATTTTCCCAGCAATACAAGCTCTCTCAGATTATATAAGAAACACCTAAAGAGCATATTGATGATGAGGTCCAAAGAGAGTTTGTGTGGAGCCTGGTTATGCACAATTTTCAACAAACATCTTTGGTAATTCTCATGCTGTAGACTCTGAGCTGCATTTTCAAAGTATGCTTTAACTACAAGACCTGACTTCAAAATGTCTTTCTTACCCTAACTTTCAAGATTTGAAGTGATACTAGATACTAGCTTTGAATAACTTCTGTGAAATTTTCTCTCAAAATTAAGCTTAACTTTACAATGTGCTGACATTAGAACTCTGTCTTGGAAGTCTCAGAGCCTATTTGAAGGAATGTGCATGTACTGGGTAAAGCACATACTACTGATAGACACCTGCAAATTAATGTAGCCTTTAGCCTGTGGAGCTCTGCTTTGAAGTTGAGGAGTACTATGCTCAGAAAAACTGTTCTACAGAAGCTGTGGGTGCAGGATATGTGAGACAAGAGGGTTAGGGAAAATCATTTTCAGGCACAATAATAATTCATACAATTCTAGTATTTATTTTTAGAAATAAATAAACTCTTACTATGAGGCAAAGGGATAAATCCACACTTATCCCATAATTGAGTGTTCAAATTGTGGCATTCAAGTTGGATGCAGTGTGTGGAATGAAAGATACCTGCCTCAACACACACTCAGTAGCATATTTGCAAAAGACCTCAGGTATGGGTTAGAAAAGTAGAGATGTTCTCTTCTCCGTAATCATAGCCATACCCATTTACAAGAAGCTTTCCACGTGAAACTCATCATGCATGTAATGAAATAGGATAAACGGTACAAAAGAGAGATTTTTCAGGGCTAAGAAAGTAATTTTTTTTTACTGAAGTTACTGATCCTTTTTCAATGAAGAAGCTGGGAAGGGATGCACATGCTAAATCTTTACACCATTCAAAGGATTCATGGGATTCCAGAAAAATCATCAGTATAGCCAATAGAGACTATCTTCCCCACAGTAAATATTGGTGATGCTGGGAAGTCATGTGTAAAGTAACTCCATAAAAATGATAGTTTATTTTGATACATCATTTAACTCACTCTGGGCTCTTTACCTGATGCAACTGTGTCTCCATCTTCTTAATTCCCCAACCTACAGGACCTGCAGCAGTGGACTTCTGTCTCCTGCTACAGGTCCCATGTCAATAAAAGGAAAGTAAGTGTAGCAAATGATTTAATAAATGAACCATGACTATATCAGTGAATTTGTGTAATATCTGTATCTGGCAGGTAGATTTGCTGGTGTTATCATTAGAGCCCCTATTTTGATATGTTTTGTCTACATCAACCACTTATCCAACCACTGATGCTAGGAAGGTTAGCATTATTATTTTAATTCTTTTTTTCTCTATTCTAAATTTTGCAAAACAGATTCCAATCTTTATGAGGATTGATTCAGTATTTTGTATTATGAACTAAACTTAAAAATTAGTCAAAAGAAAGGACTGGTGTAATAAGTTTTAGTGGGACCTTCTATTCTAATACTTTGGACTCTTTCCCATCCTTTACTAAGTCATTGCACTAATTTAGAACCTCTTCAGGTTGCTTACCAGGGCATTTTGAGAATGTGTCTACACCTTAAAAACCCTGGTGGGAGTCTTAAATACAGAGTCACCATGTCTATGTAATGATGGATCTACAGATTTGAGGTAACATTATAGAAAATAGTAGGATACTTTCTAAAGTTTTTCCGGTGGTTAAGTTAATGTTATTCTTGCAAATACTTGGTCTAAATGAAAAATACTATTGTTTTTATCCTATTATGAAAGATGTTGTCTATATTTTCCCTATCACTCTACCAGATATAGCTCAACTATACAAAACATGCCCTGCTCTCTGGGGCTTTGTGTTCCTTATGATCTTAAACTCTGTAAGCAGAATGATTTTTTTTGTTTCCTTTTATTAAATTAAGGTAACAAACCCATTTGTTTACCAAATTGATGCCCCTTAGGAACTTCCAATGAAATCCCAGTTTGGGGTATTAAACTTTGGTTCACTGATATAGCAAAGATATTAGTCATACCCTGAGCAAAACAAATCATATTTTTCTTAAATATGAGTTACAGTGTACATACTATAGGTTTATTTTATTAAATTATATACTTCTCTGATTTTATCATATCCACAAAATTATACAGTCAGCACTACTGTGTTTCAGAAAACTTTTATCTCGCCAACAAGAATAAAAGCATAATCTTATAAATTGATTCCTATTCCTCATCTTTTATCTCTAAGCTTCTGGCAACCACTAATCATTGTGTATATGGATTTCCTATTGTAAGTAGTTCATATAAAAAGGATCGCACCGTGTGTGGCTTCTTGTGTCTGGCTTCTTTTACTTTGTGCTTTCAAAGGCCACCTATGTTGCAACATTATTAGTACTTCACTTATTTCAATGAGAAAAAAAATTATTTGACCTGATACTCTGTTTATATATTTGCTCACCACTAGGAACTTTTGGTTTATTTCTACCTTCTGGATGCTATAGAGATAGATGGCTTAGAGGTTAAGAATACATACTGTTCTTGCAAAGAATCCAGATGTGTTTCACAGTAAACACATTAGTCAGCTCACAACTACCTTTCACTACAGTTCTATGGGATCCGACACCATCTGCCCTCTGAGGGCACCTGCATGCATATTGTGTACATAAATTCATGCACGCACAAACACATACACAAATAAAAAATAATGAACACATTTGGTACACATTTAGTAAATACTGTCTTCAATACCGTGGGTTACTTTTCACTTTCTTAAAAATTATCTTGCAAAACTAGAAAAGGGGGATTAAATGGGGAACTGGATGGGAAGTCAGGGTAAAGGTTGAAGCATGCGAAGCGACAACTAACACTAAAGGCCATTTGAAGGTTCCTATGTAAACTTGCTACTGTAGAGGACTCTAAAATACATACATGTATTAAAGGAATTTAAATGGAGTCACCATATAATGGGGGAGACAATGACCCAACTAGATCTCTCATATCACCAAATAAAACCTCCAATAAGAATGGGTTACATTTTTTTTTAGTCATTGGCCAAATGGCTTCCATAGACCTCTCCTAAGCATCACAGGCTGTTGCTAAGGCTATTGGTTACACTCCATGACCTAATGATAATGTCCTATTACTGAAAATGACAGAACTTACTTATGTAATCAAAGAGAGAGACTGAGCTGGTGTCCAATAAGAAGCAGCACCTCCACTGACTGTCATTCATGATACTGGAAAGTATTTGTGTATTACTAAAGAAGAAAGGTAATCACTAATATCATCCAAGTACAAGCCCTGTGACTTACAACAATGATCTGCCTGAGAGATATATTGGTGTAATAGTGTCATAAATGTTATAGGAGTAACCAATCACAGTTTACTGGATTTAAGGGCCACCCCATGAGCTAGAACCCATATCTGACACTGCTAAAGTGGCCTGTGGCCATGAGCCTGAGACTAAATAAGTAATAGGCCTAGAGGAAAACTTACTACTATTATTCTGGTAAAGGGACATACCAATAAAATGACTCCTAGTGACATATTGCTACACCGATAGATCAGAGTATCACTTAGCCCTCATCAGGGAATCTTCTTCTTGTAGTAGATGGTATTCAACAGAAACATGTAACTAAACAATGTGCACAGAGTGAAAGACTTTGAAGTTCACAGCCCTAAATAGTGGGTCTTCATCGATCTCTCCCCTTCAAGATTCAGGGGTCTATGCAAAAGAGGAGGCAGAAAGCTTGTAAGAGCCAGAGGTGGTGAATGACTCTCAGAAAACAGCATCAATCAGACACAACTGATACATATATGAATTAGCAGAGATTTTGTGACAGTACCCATAAGACCTACACAGGTTCAAACTAGTCAAAAAAAAAAAAAAAAAATCCCAGGTGAACTGGACACCAAGCCCCACTTTCAACCAAGAAGGTATTTGTACTTGGTACCTGTTTTCTTCAATGGAATGTCACTGGGAGTATCACTCCAGGCCAGTCTCTGTGCCCAGGAGCACTTGACTCTCAGACAAACTCCATGTTTTCTGTGCAATTCTTATTTTGCTTTGGTATTATTTTGTCTTAATTCTTTTTTTAATTTGATTTTATTATTATTTTTTGTCTTCATTTCTTTTTGAAAGAGAGAGGAAAAAAACATGAAGCTGGATGGGTAAAGAAATGGAGGAGGATCTGGGAGGAGTTGAGGGAGAGGAAGAATATGATCAATATATGATGTAGGAATTTTTTAAATAAACTAATTTTAAAAGTAAAAAATTAAAAAGTTCAAAAAAAGATTTTTACCTTCGAGGTCCAATTTGAATTTCTTCTGTTCCCTTTTTTTCTTTTTTTACGTTAATATCTTCTTCCAAATTTTACAAGATCTTACAAGTAGACCTATGATCCATCTGGAGTTAATTTGCATTTGTGATGTGAGGTAGGGGTTATTCATTCTTATGAAGATTGCAATGCCTGAGCACTCTTAAATATTATTTTTTATCATTGAATGAGAGAGGCAGCTTTGCTGGAAAATTAGTTGACTACAAATATGGTTTTTTGAGGGTTTTCTTTTTTTTTTTTTTTTTTTTTTTTTGGATAGTCAGTTGTGTTCCACTAACACTTGTCCACCTTTATTCAACTGTCTGGATTATGGTAATTTTGCAGTGTATTTTGAAATCTTAAAGTGTAAGTCTTCCAACTGAACTTTCCAGGATTGTGTTGATGAATCTGAGTCCTTTGCATTTCCATACAGATTTTAGTATTACCTCATGAATTCTTTAAGGAAACAAAGAAGAGGTCGCTGAACCCATAGGTATGTTTGAGGACTATTGCCACTTTCAGGATGTGGCAAATCATTCCATTTATTTATATTTTCTTTCTTCTATTTCAATGTTTTTGGTTTTCATGTGCAAGTTTTATACTTTTTTTCTATTTGTTCTTAAATTCTTTAGTTTTTGATTCTACTTTAAAAGGATTTTAAAACTCCATTTCTGTATTTTTGTGGCCAGTATAGACACAGTCTATATATTTTTTGTATCCTACAAATTTGTGAAATTATTCTAATATTTTCTCTCCTATTTGGTTTAATTTATATTTCCCTTTGCTTCCTACTAATGGCTTGAAAGTAGCATCCCTCTACAAGCCCACCCATTGACATTTTCAAATAGCTACTGTGTTTTAGCATTTACTTGTTTACTTTGTGATTGTGTGTTTGTGGTTGGCTGTGTGTTTATGTGTTCATGTACACAGTACACATGTTTAAGTCAGAGGACAACTTGGGGGAGTTGGTTCTAACCTCTCAACAGGTGTGGTCCCGGTATTGAACTCAGACCATCAGGCTTAGTAGAAGCACCATTATCCACTAAGCTATCCTGCTGTTCCCCTTATTCACAGCTGTACAACTCTGTTAAAACCCATACCTTATCATTATGTGTTTTAAAAAATAGGAATAATCTATTCTCCCACTCATTCATACCATTTCCAAACCCAACATTTTCCAAATTACTTTAAAATCTGATTCCGCATTATTTTTCAGTTTTTTGAACAGTATGCCTTTTCTTTTCCTGTGGCATTTAATGATTACATTACCATTTGGAATCACTTTGTGATCGTAAACACAGGACAAGATACTCACCTTTACTTGATTCATTCAAAATGATTTATTGCATTATCACTTGTTTGTTTTAGAAATCTGTCCAGGCCAGGCAGTGGTGGCGCAAGCCTTTAATCCCAGCACTCGGGAGGCAGAGCCAGGTGGATCTCTGTGAGTTTGAGGCCAGCCTGGGCTACCAAGTGAGTTCCAGGAAAGGCGCAAAGCTACACAGAGAAACCCTGTCTCGAAAAACCAAAAAAAAAAAAGAAAAAAAAGAAAAAAAAAAGAAAAAAGAAAAGAAAAGAAATCTGTCCAAGTTTAACATTATTTGAGATAGAGTGTGTCCTTAGGTAATTTTGAGAGGAAACACCAGAGGATCAATTTCATTTCCTAAATCTCCCTCAAATTTCCTTTGTGTGTGTGTGTGTGTGTGTGTGTGTGTGTGTGTGTGTGTGTGTGATCATACGAATGGTAAGTCATATTGTTACAGCCCAGATCTTCCCTCCTAAACTTATAAATGCCTTATTAACTTCCAAGGTGGCCTATAAATGTTTCCTGAGTCTGTCCCCATTATAAGTAAACTTTTCTATCTGTCTGAAAGTGTGTGTGCTTTGCCTTTCTAAAGAGACCAGGAATTTCCAAGAGACATGTCTTGATGTATCTCTTTTTCATCACTTCCGCCTGGTATTTGCGGGTGCTTTTGATCTTTTTTTCAAATAAAGGAGCTGAAGATTATTGCTTTGATTACTGGTTCCTCTTCCATCTGTGCCTTCTCCTTGTGTATTGTATCTCCAGGGATTCCTCACCATGCCTCTCATCTTTCAACCACGATTAGCATTTCGTAGTGCTCTTTTGTGTGGAGAGCTGCTTCCTCCAGTTAATCTTCTGATCACAAACTCGGGTTTAGCACTATTGATTCCACTTTTCACGTTTAATGTCGCAGCCTCCTCAATTGGAGCCACCTGCTCTTCTGGGCTGGCTCTGTTGGAAAGTGCAAATCGATGGAGAATCTCCTAAGCACGTGCTCACCCCACCTCTTCCGCACCCTGGACTGTCAGGCAGTCAGAGCTGTGCTGAGTGTTTCCAACAGGAGTCCACAGGCCTGGACCTCATCATCTTTACTGTGGCACAATGAGGAGGCTTCCCCACGTCCTCAACTCTCCTCTCCCAGCTCCGTGGACAAGAGACACTCCGCTCTACCTGGGATTCATTGGGAAAAGAATTTCTTCTTGAAATGCACCATTGCATGACATGTCAGTTTTTCTACCTGCAGAGCTGAGGTGTTCTGAATGATTGGACCAGAGGTCAGCATAACCACAGGGTTTGCCAAAGTCACAGATCCACAGTGAAGCCAATGTACTCTCACTCACCTCAGCATTACAACAAGGGTGTGTGAATGTGTGTTTTCTCATCAGTGTGCCTGATGCCTTGGCTGTAGAATGTAGCCTTCTTTCCAGAGTTTTCATTTATAGGCTAGTAGTTTATGTTCCAATTAGAAGTAAGATCTATAATAATAGTAAACAACAATAATAGTATAATGTGTTTAGGAGAATTTCTTTCCCACTAAATCTTTTTCATACAAAGTCCAAATATTCAACAAAGATAATATATAATATACTGATGGGAGATTGCTGTAACCACACATTCCCACACCATTCCCCTCAAGCCCAGCCCATTTGTTTGAAGTTTTCTTCAGATTAATCCTATGCATTTGCCAACATAAGTATAAAACTCATAGCTCATATTCCTTATTCTAAAAAAAAAAATAAGAAGGACTTTTGTTTTGCAAATACTGGGCTCTGATTTCTTGTTTGTGTGTTTGTTTGTTTTTACATCCCGACTGCAGTTTCCCCTCTCTCCTCTCCTCCCAGTCCCTCCCCCTACCTCCCTTCTCCCCCACCCATATCCACTACTCCTTCTCTATTTCTCTTCAGAAAAGGGCAGGCCGCCCATGGATATCAAGCAACCATCGTGTATCAAGTTGCAGTGAGACTAGGCACCTCCTCTCCTATAAAGGCTAGAGGAGGCAATCCAACCCAGTTGGAGGAAAGTGTCCCAAAAGCAGGCAAGAGACAGAGACAGCCTCTGCTCCAACTGTTAGGAGTCCCACAAGAAAACCAAGCTACACAACTGTAACATATGTGCAGAGGGTCTAGGTCAGTCCTGTGTAGGCTCCCTGGTTTTTGGTTCAATCTCTGTGAGCCTCTATACGTCCAGATTAGTTGACTCTGTGGGTTTTCTTGTGGTGTCTTTGACCCCACTGGCTCCTACAATCCTCCACCCCCCGCCTCCCGCTCCACTCTTCTGAAGGATTCCCAGAGCTCTGTCTAATGTTTGGCTGTTGGTCTCTGCATCTGTTTCCATCAGTTGCTGGGTGAAGTCTCTCTGATGACAGTTGGGCTAGGCACCAATCTATGAGCATAGCAGAGCATCATTAGGAATCATTTCATTGACTTTTTTATGACTCTAGAAATATTAATGCTCATTCCAAGGTTTTCTCTACATTGGCTTTCTCTCTGATTTGTATTATGTTGACTTTCTATGACTATGAGCCAATAGGGTAAATAAAAGTATTGGAGCTGGAGAAATGTCTCAGTCAGTAAAGTGCTAGTTGCCCAAGCATGAAGTTCTGAGTTTGGTTCCCCAGGACCCACATAAGGGTCAGCTACAGTATCATGTTCTTGAAAGCTCAGCTTTTGGGGATTAAGACAGAAGGACACCCTGGAACTTGCTACCTGGCTAGTCATGCCAAATCAGTTAACTCCACATTCAGTGAGAGACCCTTTCTCAAAACATAAAAATGGAGGACAATAGAGGACTATACCCAACTTTAACCTCTGACCTACACACACACACACACACACACACACACACACACACACTTACACGCATGACATGAGAACAAATCTGTACATAGACAATCCACATGCAAAAAATAAATCTTCACAAAAAGAATGATAAACTATATTTTAAAACATAAAGCCATTATAAACAACAAGCCTTTTCAGACATCCCCCTCCTAGTAATTCACTTCTTAGAGCAGCCCAGCTGCTGTTCTCTGTACAGGGCTTCTTGCAGATATCCACCATAGAAACTAAGTACCCACGGCGTGGCTATCTGTTCCTTAACTGATGCCGTGGGATATCCTTCTCACACTATGGTCGGAAAATTTGCAGGAGGCTCCTTGGCTCTTAGCTTCTGCTATGTTTATATTCATTCGGGGCCAGTTTCATTCTCTACTAATCTTGGAAGCTATTGGAAACATGTTCCTATCCCTCCTCCCTTCTACCTCTACATGCCATACAGACATTCCTTCTGTTCCCTTACAGCTATGTTCCTTAGACGCTTCAAATACCCTCCCGTGTGAAGAACTTTACAAATTTCCTTTCTCTTAGGTCTTCTGGAAAATAGGAGGAAATCTGCTCCCTCGCGGCCACTTCCACTGCATGTGCGCACATATGCATATGTGTATGAGTGTACAAGGAAAGAGAACAAAACTTTCCTAAACATCCTCATGTACCCCTCCTTTTTCTGACAAAGTCAAGCCAATCTCCTCTCAAGCCTCACAAATGTGTCATGCTTTTCACAAGAGCAAGGAAAAACAAAACTGGTAGTTGTCATAACAAATTACTGGCATCAAAGTATTATCTAACCACTACACACACACACACACACAAAAAAAAAACCCTAACACAGCCATAAAGCATGTCAACATTTTATTTTTTGCAATACCAGATGTGCTGAGACTCTGATGTATATTCACTTTTCCTTTCACCCGTATGAAAAGTATACATCATTTATCTGAAATTCACATATAAGCATCTATACTACATGAGAATCATCCCAGCAACTATCTTGCCCAAAGGGATAATCACTTGGAATGATCTGTACTTGTATCTATGTAAGTATATGCTTGTGAGTGAAAGTACCAGTGGAAGCCAGGAGAGGACATTAGACCCCCTGGAGCAGGATTAACAGGCAATTGTGAACTGCCCATCAAGGGTGCTAGGAATTCAACTCGGGTCCTCTGCAAGAGTAGTACATGCTCTTAAGCACTGAGCCATCTCTCCAGCCCCTACTTCCAACATTTTTTTTTAAATTGAGATCAATATAATTACATAGTTTTCCACTTTTGCTTTACTTCATCTAAATCTTCTTGCACACCCCTTCTTTCTCTCAAATTTATGGCCTCTGTTTTCATTTGTTGTTGTTACATACATAAGTGTGTATACTTATTTAAATTTAAGTATATTTGTAATATAATTGTGTGTATTCCTAAACACACAAATGCAAGCTTTTCTGTCTTTCTAGGTGTATGCCCTCAAGATTGACCATTTGGTATTGGATAACCAATTTGTGAGCTCTTCACTGAGGAAAACTATTTCTCCCACTCTCAGCGTTCCTTAGTTGCCTATAGTTCTTTGTGTATGGCTGAGGCTTAGTGAGCTTTGAAACATACATTATCATCTAGTGATGTTCAGTGAGAGAGTTGATATTATTTTCCAGCTATATCTGGAAACAAAAGTCTCTTGTTTATTTATGGACTTGTCTTATACTGTGTCTTACAGTATGTCAAAGAGTTGCTACTGAGATGATCACAGTATTTTTATTTTCTTCTGTTTTCAACAAAATCACTACAACATTCTTGGAGGAACAAAGTGAAGTGACAGACACCACAGGGTGCCTTCTGCCTGTGGAAGAGTACCTCCAAGGCCCATGCTGCATGGCTTCCCAACTTAGAGAGCTGTGTCATCACCCCAATACTTCCAGCTTAAGTAAATATTGAAGCTTTGGCCCCCAGAATTAACAAGGCATTCACTATCCCCCACATTTCACTAATAGTGAGAACCTGGGAAATCCTTCAGTTTCTACAAGCATGACTTTCACATTAGGCGCTAGTGGCTGTAGCCAGATATAGACTCCAAGCTGCACTCACCACACACACACAAATGGCTCCATCCAGAGTCCTGTCAATACAGGGTAAGATGGTAAACCCCCATCTACTATCATTTAGCCATGGAAACAATACACTGCTGTACAATTTCAATTTCCATGCTTGTTGGATCTATAATCTCCTATAATCTCTCTATAGACAAGGAACATTCTATGAGTATGTTTCAAACACAACTTACATTGTTTGTGTGTATATGTGTGTGTGATACACACATGTATATGTATGTGCATGTTCTTATAGGTGAGTGTGGGTATGTGTGCCATGGTACATGTGTGAAGATTGGAGAACAGCCTCACGTGTCAATCTTCACTTTCTATGTTGTTTGAGACAGGGTCTCTCTTGTTGTTTGGAGTTGTGTATGCCAGGCTAGCTGGCTCATAATCTTCTGAGGATTCTTCTATCTTTGTCTCCCACTTCACAATGGATTACACATGACTACTACATCCCTCTTCATGTGGATTCTGGGTCCTCACATGTAAAAGGGAAGCACTGAGTCATCTCCCCATCCTCACAGCTTACTCAAAGCATGATTATATTCCCCATCTGTAATGGGTAGTTTTTCCAGGTTTGACTTGCAAGTAGTACCCCTAGTGAGGCTTCTGGTAACTGCCGTGCCTACCTATGACCTGCCCTTGGGGCAGGGCCAAGACGGGAGTGCTTAAGACCAGAGTTCCGGACGTGCTGGGCCTTGGTCCCTCATTATCCGGGATGCTGGACAGCAGGCTGAATCAGAGTTCTCCAAAGAACCCCACTGGACTGCACCTCACTTCTCCCAGATCCTGTAGCCAACCCCTTTACTGGCTGTAAGTCACCCAAAATAAACGTCCTTTTTAACTACGTGGAGTTGCCTTGTAAATTCCCCACATTACCCATCCTCACAGCTTACTCAAAATATGATCATATTAGACACAATAATTTATTTGTTGAGATAGTCTCATATCTTCCAAGCTGCCCTCAAGCCGAGAATAACCTAGTATTTCTGATTCTTCAGTCTCTACTTCCCAAATGCTGTGATTGTGGGTATATGCTGCTACACCTGCTTTCTAAGGTGCTGGAGTTAGGACCCAGAGCTTCATGCCTGCTAGGCAATAGCTCTGCAGCTGAGCTGCAGTCCTATCCCAACACACACATTCTTTTGCAATGTGATTTAGTACACTTGTGAGAGCTCTGTGTAACTATGATGTAACTGTGTATTGTCCCATCTTGTACTTTTTGCTGTGTGAAATAATCAGGTGCTTTGATACACTACAGTTTCCTGGCATTTTGAAATTTAAAACTAACAGAACTTTTCTAATCTTTAAAATATAACCTGTTAGTGTATACTCATCGTACAAAGTGATAGGTTTTATGAGGACTTTTTGATTCAATTATATTAAGTACTTTGACCATACTCACTTCTTGTCTCTGCCTCCTCTTCCCCATCTGCACCCTCTTGACAAACAGTCCTCCTTCTACTTTGTGTGTGTGTGTGTGTGTGTGTGTGTGTGTGTGAATATGTGTTTGTGAGTGTGTGTGTGTGTTTGTATGTACATGTGTGCACACGTCTGCTTTAGAAAAATACTTTAAAGCTGCATTTGGCTTTGCTTTTGGTCTTGTTTTCAGGACCCACTTGTTTTTTAGCTTAATTTTCATTTTGAGTTTACTCTAACATATTACCATAACTCCCTCTTTCTCTGTATTCTGAGTAGACTATCTTAGTTCTTTAAACACTCTTCATTAGTTTATTCATTGACAATTATGCACATGCATATATCGCATTCTGGGCCCACCACACCTTCACCCTCTCTTGTTGCCCTCCTACGCCCACCAGCATGCCCCATCTCCCTTCCAAGTCTTTTTGTTTTGCATTTGACAATGAAACTTTCCTTACAGCCCTGGAGAAAATAATCTTATGACATATATTTAATTTAAAGAAGTAGTGTAACTGAGAAAAGTGTCCTTTTCCTTAGTTACTAGATTAATACTAAACATACTTAGGCCTTGACATCCCAGAGGCAACATATCATCATACTTCATGAAATCACAAAGGGCCATAAGGCAAACCCACCCAGACTTCATGGGGGGTGTTGAGGCCTGATCGTTATTGCTTGTCTTGTTCCTAGTCAGCTTCCCTCATACTCCCCGAGGCAGTTAGTTATTCAGAGATGTTATGACCCCCTTTTAAGTTTACTTCCCCAACTCTTCATCATGTATCAAAATATTGCCTTGTGGTCCATGGGGAAATAGAAATATTTGAGTAGAATTCTTACTTTAATTTACTATAACCTCTGACTGACCTGCATCATCTCAACCTTCCTGCTAGTAGATTGGCCCCTGAGAGTTATTCCTGTTTCCCATCTGTATTTTATGATATGGCCACATGTCATGTGATCACCACCAGAGTCTTACATTAAGTACCAAGGAGACTAAAATATGTGTAATTCTACCACGTGTGCCTGACCTTAAGATGAATGAACAAAAGAAAACTTCACAATGAAAAGAGAAAAGGGGCAAGGTGTGAAAAATGGTACCAAGGCTGTGCCTAAGACATAGAGCTTCAGAAGACTATATGTTGGAATAAAGTTACAGAAAGAGAGAAAACATTAAGACTAAGCTCTCACTTCCATTAACACTTCTCATAGTTCTGTATAATTTATGATAAAAAATAATTTTTGAAGATTAAAGAAAACATGCTACTCCCTGATAACCATGAGTGGTCTTTGATGCTACTAAATAAAAGTATTATTTCTATAATCACTTGCTACTTGTTAAGGCCTATTTTCTCTTTCAATTAGCATATGTACAGAATAGAATATTATTAATACATTTTGTGATTATCTATATAAAGTACAAGTAAATATTTTGAAAAATTTAGCCCATCTATGTTTATGACTATATAGACTTAAATACATAAGAATTATAAAGATTAAAGATTAGAATCTACTAACGCACCAGATTCATGAGGGCAAGAAAGGTCTGTTTGAACAGGAAAACGAATTATAAACAAATTGAGCAAAAGTTGTTTCCCAGAAATGCTTTCACATTTATTCACTAACTATCTCAGAAAATCTACTAGTCTTGTACCTGGAATAGTTCTCAGACAATTTCTTTGAAGAGCCACATGACACCTCTATGGAGACCTATAGCTTGTAGTAGTCAAGAAAAAATACTATGACATTAGAAAACCCTGGAGTCTATTCTTATCCAGAGCACTTACTCTATAATCTTCTTCAGATTATTTACACTACTTAAAAGTTCTGTGGGTCAGGGCTAGGAAAATCCCTTCAGTTAGTAAGGTACTTTCATGAAGAACAGAGATTTATCTCCAAAATCTCTATATAAAAAAAATTCAGATGTGGTGGCACACAGTTGTAATATCAATTGATAGAGAGACAGAAACAGACCGCTGAAGCCTGCCACCAGGTCAGCCTAGCCTAATTTGTGAGTTCCAGGCATCAAGAGACCTTATCCCAGAAAACAAGGTGAATGGTGATTGAAGAATGACACCCAAAGTTGACCTCTGGTCTCTGCATGCACATTAACATATGATTGTGAGTACCTCTCCAGTACCATCCATTTCAGGGAGATGAAATGAAACTACATGTTCACCATGCAATTTGACATATAAACACCTCCCCAACAAAGCAAGTTAATATGATTAGAATCATTATCAACAATTATTTACAACTAGAATATTTCACATAAACATTAAGTCAAAGACTGCTTCTAAAATACTGGTTAACGTGGTTGAAATCATTATAGACAATTATTGGAAACTAATGTCATTCATACAAACATTAAGTCAAAAACCGTTTATGAAACCATTCTGAAATCTATTTCACTTACTAAGTGGGAAATGCCTGGTTTAGCCCCTTTATATCCAGGTGATGGAGATTTATAGCTTTATTTGTTTATTTGGATTTTGACTGATTTTAAGAAAGAAACCACCATACAGACGCTGAGCTGGACAGACCCCAGCTAGCAGCAAGGTACACAAACAGCTAGGCAGGGCATAGCAGCACCTTCAAAAAGCACGCTGGAATGATTCTCAAGGAACATTCATTTGGAGGCAATTATATTTCCACTAATTTTGTTTTACTTTTTCATACTGTCATCCCTGGAAGTATAAAAGAGCTAATAAGGCTTTCTAAATGGCTGGTGCTGTTAAGTAGTCAAATATTTAGAGGCCAGGGGTCTTTAATCACCTAAGTGCTTTTCTATGAATACTGATGTGACAAAGGTTCATATTTAATTGATTCCAAAGTGACTTTGTGCTAAGTAATGGTTTGCAAAAGAATTTGAGCACCGAGCTCCTTCCAATTAAAAAGTATACATCTTCTTCTGTGTCAGAGTTGATAGCAGGTAGGTCAGAGTGAGTCACCAGTTCACTGAGATTCCATGGACAGAAGTGATAAACATAATTGAGTCTTTATGTACCTGTGTAGCCTATAAAGAGGAGGTAGGAGAGACAGAGGGATGTCCAATTATATTCAAAACTTGTCTTCTAAAGCTAAATGAACGCCCTTTGAAAGACATCAAGGTGGTGGGGACTAAGTAGTTATCAAAATAGAGCATTTTGAGAGACATATAACAAAAACACTGAGTGTCTATGTTTACCAGTTACTAATAGTGAAAATAAATGTCTTGTTTCAGTAATGAATAAATCTCAACTGGTCTGGGTATACATCCAGTCTTGCTACAGGGCACATATATATTTCAGATGTTCATAAATATTTCTTCTGTTATTAGAACTTTTTTGTCAATGCAAGAATATAATGTGAATCGAGAACTTCAGTGAATAGTAACATATAAATCACCCCCTCTGCTATCGACCCATCACTGCAATCATTATTCTAACTAGAAGCATACTAGAATAGTCTGGAAGGCAAAAGGGAGTAATCAGTGACTTAAATCAATGGCCTTATTACCTATTAACAGAAACCACCAAGAGAAGTTGATTTTTAGGAGAATCAGAGCATCTGGGGAAAAAAGATAAGGGACAGAACTTATGTCAATTGCCTATTCTCACTGATCCTGTAATTAGAAGAACGTTGCTTTCTGCAATGGTGTTTTGATTCCACACTTATACAACATAAAGGAGCATTTGTGATGTCATTTCTATAGCAAGCGCCATGATGACAACACGTCTTTATGCCAGTATTTCTACAAAATCAGTCCTGCAGTTGCACGACTGTCATGCTAAACAAAGTCCCGCATTTGTGAATTATTTTTTCTTGTACCTCAGGCTGGCCACATGTTTTCCATACAGTTATCACTTTGATAATGGTAATAAAAGCCATCCACATGTTTAAGCAAAGCATAGCTGTAAAAACATTTAAATATATTCATACGCTGCATGCACACTCTTATACAGAAAGTTCATTTTTTGTGTGCACAGATGATAAGGGTAGCTTGGGAATATATTTGTATAAAATTAAAAAGACAATTAGTCAACCACCAAAAGAGTAGTCATGTTTCTGAGGACCGGCGACATGAAGGGAAAAAAGTTAACTATAAAGAAAAAAGAAAAGGTTAATGGCAGCTTGCTTAGCTGAAACAAACAGAAAAGAATTATTAAGAAAAATGTTTGTAGGTCTTTGAAATGTAAGTTTCTCCCAGTTAAGAACACCAGAGAATATTCTCAACACACTAGTGTTCCAAAGATCTCGGGGCTAAAGAATCTCATAAACCTGATGTGAAAAATTAAAAAATGAAATACTTGAAGAATAGTACAAGCCACAATATTCGGGCACCAAAATGTCTGTACATGGCTCACAATTACAAAAGAGAAGTCTTACTGTTAGGTGACATTAAAGAATCATCCAAGAGTTCCAAGAAAGAGATGTAGGACCAGATAATTTCTTTGTCTATTTGTTTGCTTGCTTGCTTGTTAAAGACCACAGTTCTATGCTTCAAAGTTATTTTGTTATTTTCTGATTTCTTGTCAGACTTTTATTCATTTAATTGGTATCACTATAAACCATGTGCATTTGAAAGACATACACTGGGGAACTTTTTAACCTTCAATTCACAAATGCTACACTACCATACAACCTTTGCCATAAAAAGGAGTAAAATGTGCTGACAAGTTTGAGTTGCCTTTTGTCACCCTTCAGTAACGGGAGCCCTTACCCTTTTGGAGGAGGGGATGCGGGTGGGTTGAGGGAAAGAGGACTGGGGGTGAGCAAGAGGAGGGATGAATGGGAGATCTGTGGTGGGTATGTAAAATGAATAAGAAATTTCTTAAATAAGAAAAGATTTACTATATAGAACACACCAAGATGGAGACACACTGGAGTAAATGGTCAGGTACTAGATTCTCTGTCTAGCCCATAGAGTGGGACACATTTATATTTTATACATTTGGGTTGTTCCCGGGGCTCATTATGTACCCCAAGAATGAGGAATTTTTAGAAATACAGAGGCTGTGGTTTTTCTTGAACGTTGTAGGGAGGAAGGAACATCCATCTATATTTTTTCTATAGGATCCTGATATCTACCTACTAGAATCAAAAAGTAGAAATGCCCTCTGCCCAAATTGTCTCATTGAGACACAATAACTCCCCTCTGGCATGTCAACTTTTCCTCTCATGTATACTTCTGAAACACAAAGTTATAATACCCAATATCTCCACTGGCATAATTACTTGGTTATCAATACAAGGAACTGGGTGGGGATATAGCTTAGCTTATGTTTCCCTAGTATATCCAAAGCCCTGGGTTTGATTTCAAGCACTACATAGACCAAACTTGTTTGGTAACACACACTTGTAATCTCAACACTTGAGAGGTAGAGGAAGGAAGATCAGGAGTTCTGAGTCATCTTTGGTTACGTACATGAGTTTGAGGTCAACCTGGGATACTCAAAACCTTGTCTCAAAAAAATGAGGAAAAATAAATATCAATTGCTTACTAGAGAAGATGGATTTGTAAGAAATACCTCAAAATTCCAGGGCTTTAATTTTTTTTCCATTTTCATGTATGAGTCTGCGTGTTTGCATGTGTATGGCCACATGTGTAGCATCTGGAAGCGTGAGGTGGTTGATGTGGGAATCATCCTCAGTGATCTTCTACCTTATTCCTTGTGGCAGGGTCTCTCAATCAAACCCAGACCTTGTATGTTTAGCGGTCTCACCAAACAACTTGCTTCTCATTCTGAGACTAGAATTATTAGTGGGCTACTGATCATCTCAGCATTTCCAGGAGCTCAGAGGATCCAAATTCCAGTCCTGGTGTATACATAAGCAGTCAGGTCTTCAACCATTGAGCTTCCTCCGCAGCCACTGCATATAAGTCTTAAAGAATAGTTATAAGTGTATTCTCACCCTGTGCTACAAAAAAATTTCAATATTTTAGAGAGAGAACACGGTTTTTTGTATTTCCATTTATTCATCATCTGTAATCACGCAGTCAATGGAGCTGTTCAGAACAGAGCATTTCAAAGAATGAGATAATTTGGGAGAAACTGTAAATTTATTTCTTTAAGCTAACCTCTTTTAAGGAGCGAAATTTTGTTTCTCATATAATATTATAGAAGTTGACCTGTTAAATGCCCAGCTCATGCCAATCTTTATGATACCCAATTTTTCTTTCTATGCTAAGGAAAATTGCTATAAAGAAAATACACTTCTGAATCTCTGAACATTATTTGTATTATAAGTATTATACTATTCAAGTATTATTATATTATACATATGTGGAAATACCAGTGCAAGACTACTCAAAATCTACAAAAGTTTTACTCGCCAGGCGGTGGTGGCGCACGCCTTTAATCCCAGCACTCGGGAGGCAGAGGCAGGCGGATCTCTGTGAGTTCGAGGCCGGCCTGGGCTACCAAGTGAGTTCCAGGAAAGGCGCAAAGCTACACGGAGAAACCCTGTCTCGAAAAACCAAAAAAAAAAAAAAAAAAAAAAAAAGTTTTATTCAATAGGAAAGAAATGTGTTTTCCTGGAACAAAATTTGGAACATTTAAATATGTATGTTATTAAAAAAAATCACTGGGTAGCACTAATGAATGATTCAGAATACATATTTCAATTGTTATTAAAATTATGTGTTAATTTATATAGCTGGTGTAGCAATTTATTGCAAACTTCGTGGATTAAAGGAACACATAATTGTTTCTAAGGGTCTTGAGGGACAGCTCTGTAGGTAAGAGCACATGCCGCTCTTCCAGAGTTCAGGAGTTTGATTCAAGCATCCACATCACCTGTAACTCCATTTCCAGGGGATCTGACATCTTCCTCAAGCCTCTAAAGGCACTGGGCATGTGTATAGTACATGTACATAAATATCAGCAAAACATTCTTATAAATAAAATGAAAACAAGTATTTTAAAATAGCTGTGTAAGAAATATATACTACGTCTCACACAATTTTGGAAGTAAAATCCAAAATGAGTTTCACTGGGAAAATAAAACAAAGAGCAGACAGGACCATACTTACTGGGAGATTATATACAGAATTCTTTTTCTGACTCTTTTCCAGATGCAGTGGGTTGCATCTATCACATCATTTGACTCATGAGCTAAGAACACTGGCTGCTTCATCTGCAAAAGCAGCATTGTGGCATCTTCATATGACTTTATATCCCTCCCAAGGATACCCGCAATTACATCTAGTGTACAACTATATAATCCAAGACAGCCACCCCCAGCCACACAGTCCCCACTTTAGTTATATCGACAAAGACCCTTTTTCCATATCAAGCGGCATTTACTGCCTGTAAGAGCTCTAGAAAGACTTTTATCCAAATACAGAAAAGTCTTTTCAAAATTGCCTCCTGTTTAAGCTCCCACTTCCGCTTTGTGCCTTAAAGAAATAATCAAATGCATACATAGAAATGTAAGTACAAATTCTCTCAATCATTTCTCTAAAATTGGTTTTAAAAAGTGACTATGCCACACAAAACATAAGTGGTTTTAAAGGCAGCGTGAACAACAAAGCATTAACTACTTAATCTATGCATGCAGTTTTAGTGACAGAAGAATACCCTTAGTAACAGACTCGGTTAACAGCATGATAGAACTCAAACTCAGAAACAGACATATTCAAAAAAAAAAAGTTGTTGTATATAGTTCTCAGATATCCCCGTTCAGATCATTCATGGATGAGTGAATTCAATCAATTGTTTAAAAATTCAATCCCAGCAATTATCTTGACCACAGAGAAAGGGAGACTAAGAAAAGGGGATGACTGAGGCATTAGGAAAGTTTCCTGGTAGGGATAGTCTTGATGTCTCTGAGATCACAACATTTAACATGAGATGCGGAGGAAGAGAAGGAGGGGGGACAGAGGGAAGGACAGAACAGCTTTAAGGACTAGCCTTTGGAGAGCAAGTTACCAAATGTGTCTTCTTCACTTCCTGTCTCTACGCTCTCTTATCTACTACTGAAGTCTGATCCTACATCTCTTACTTCACTATAGCAACAGCGTGTGCTATTTTTCTTTGTAAAGTGTGCACATAGAACGCTGTTGTCATGCCTCTAATTGAAGGTACATTTATTCAGTGCCCAGTGGCTCTCTGAAAACGTTCACAGATGTAACAATATGCATGAAATTATATAGAAAGTGAAGAGAGAACTTTGCAATGGTGCCATTAAAAGCTTGCTTCAAATTACAAGGCTCCATTAAATCAATTGTAACATTCTTGTTATTACCACATTATACAATATAATGAAGATAATAAATACCTGGCATTTACAGAGTTTCTTCCATCTAAATATTCCCATAGAGCTCAATCAACTTTATGCGCAAATTGATTATGAGCTGTCTGCAGGTGAGTCAGAGCAGGCTAAGCCTAAGCCACACTAGCAAGGGGCTTTTCTCTACTCTAACCATCTCCTTTTATCTACGCTTGCTAATTGGGACAATGTGAGCCAAATGCTTTTCGAAATAACGAACGTGGAAGATAATTCTAAGAAGCTCCTTAATAGTCGAGCAAAAGGATTTGCAAAATAGAATAATTTGATATTTTAGTTATCATCATTTGCATTTTAATGATGAAGACATTTTAACAAGAAAGGGCTAGTTTTATGACTCACCTGAGTGTGAGGGAATATACAGAAACTTTCTACAGGAAAGGCTGAGGAAATGATACACACACACACACACACACACACACACACACACACACACATTCAGGTCTCCTAACACTTTCCCATGTAATGACAACCAGATGTACACGTTCACAGTTTTTTTAAAGTATGGAGTCCAATTCTCACCTCCTAACTTTAATTAAGCAGTGCATTAACTCCAATTACAGTCAAGTCTCCCTAATAATGCTGGCAATTACCTGGTAGCTGGGAGTACACAGTCCTTGTGCTATCTACTTGCTAAGTGTACCTCTGATTTTATTTCATTTTAATTCACACGAATTTCAGTTTAAATCTGATCTGCAGTTGTATGACTGCGAACTTTGTAATGATAAATGACGATGATGAATTTCAGTTTTATGACAGTAATTTATATAAAATCTAAATATAAAAGTCATATATTTTTCTTTTTGCATGTACATGTGTGTAGTGTAGTTATCTGATTGCACATTTTCATGCATGGGGATGCCCTTATGTACATGTATGCTTCTGTGCCTGTGGAGGACAAATGTTGACATTGGGTGTCATCCACAACTGTACTCCACTTTAAATACTGAGGCATAGTGTCATGCTTAAATTAAAAAAAAAAAAAAACCATCAATTTGGATATTCTAGCTATCCAGCTTGTTCTTGGCACCTCCTGCGTCTGCTTCCCAAGCTCTAGGACTACAGGGGAGGTCACAACCTCTGCCTAAAATTTGCATTGACCTGAGTTCTGGGGATTTCATCTCAAATCCTTATGGTCACATGGCAAGGGCGTTACCCACTGAACCATCTCTCCAGGCTACAAACTGTATATTTATGATAAAAATTCAGTGCCAAAATTAAGATGTACTGAGATAAATTCAGAACCATAAGACTTGAAAGAAATCCTAAGGGGGAAAAAAAAAGAACAAAAGTAGATCAGTGGTTCTATTGATGACAGCTTGAAATGATAATGTCTTAGATATATTAAGCTGCACAATATGAATCGCAAAACCCATTGTACTTGGTTTACAATGTGGCCTTTAGAAAATGTGTGTTGCCTATACAAGCCACTAGTGTTTGGGAGGTCCAGATTTCCCTTTCCACCTAACCAGGAGTGCTTTAGGGAGGGAGTTAGTCTGAGGAATGGTGTGTTATTCCTCATAGTGCCTTGAAGGGTGAATTCAGTCCTCCACCCTGGCCCCCATTCTTCTGCATCCATCCCTTCATTTTCCCAGCCTTTGCCCTGGCCCTTTTTTGGTTTCCCTTTTCTTCTACTGCCTCTCATCCAAGACTTTTCTGTTCCCATTCATGATTTCTATCAGCCCATTCACAAGTTTTCCATTAGGGTGCCAACAGGAACGGCTAAAGAACTTTCCACCGTCTCTCTTCCCAGAACACTTCCCATCTCAGCATTTGGAGGGATGTTGAAGGTTAGTGGATCTCTTAGCTCCTTTACTCACAACCTCAAGAACATTCTCAGCCACATCTTTTTTCACTGCATTTCTTGTCCTCATTCCGATTTCACTGGCTTGCTGTTCACTCACGATTTGGGCGAAGTCTCCTTCCTCATCCCAAGTAACTGACATAGTCAGCCACTCTTTAACCTTTCACAGTTTCACTTTTCTCCCACTGTTGATCTGCTGTCTTCCTAAGTCAGTCCAGGAAAGGTTTCTCTGAAGTCAGATTCCCTCTAAGGCTGGTAGGAGAGTCACAGGTCCCCATGCTACAACTCAGGCTTCTCTGTAAGCAGCACTGCTGAGCAGTAGGATGCTGTGTGCTGTGGTTTTTATCATCACCTAGCTTTTTAACCTAACACTGTGTAGCAGACCTAGCAGCCTTTGTTGGACTGCCAGCCCCCAAATCATGATGCAGAGACTTATTATTAATTGTGAAAGCTTGTCCTTAGCTTAGGCTTGTTTCTAAATAGCTCTTATAACTTAAACTAACCTATTTCCATTCATCTATGTGTTGTCACATGGTTCGCGGCTTTCACCTCTCCTCCTTCCTGCTTCCTCTGCATCTGGCTGGCAACCCTGCCTTCTTTTTCTCTGAGACATCTGGGTCCCCAGAAGTCCCACCTAACCTCTTCCTGCCTAGCTAATGGCCATTTAGCTCTTTATTAAACCAGTCACAGTGACACATCTTCACCCAGTGTAAAGGGATAATTCTCAACCATACTGAGTAATCAAAATTCAGATGTGAGGTGACGAGCCTGCAGTACCTAGATGACATAACAATACAAATTCATATTGACCTGTTTTTGCAAAACTAAACTCCCTTCCCTCTTTGTTTCCTATCTTTACTCTCTCCAAGCTTCTGCCCAGAACATGCTCCCCCACTTCGCGTCCCCCCCCCCCGTTAGTTTCTCTACCGGAACAGCACCAGGTCCACACTTCCTGCCTTTGTCACATCATAATAGTATGAGAGAGCCCAGAGTCCTAGCACCTGGTCTGCCCCCTCCTTGGGCCTTCTTTGGAGATAAAGCTATTGAGACTTGGCTTCCCTCCCAGTGCGTACACACCATATGTGACCAACATTGTTGTACTGCAAGCTGGGAGGTCAGGGGATTTTCTTGGCTGGCAGAGTTTTCTGATGTCCATGGATGTGACACTGGCCTGTTGTTGTCCACTCTCCTTATACCATGGTTCTGTTTTCCAGCAGCGTTCTACTAGTTTCATTCGTCACAGCTATTCATTTCTCCAGTATAATTAGAGCTAGATCTATGAGTACTATAGTATCTGAGAAGATCCTGTCATGCCTTGTGAAAATCAGCAAAAACACTGAAAGAATATTCTAAGAATCAGCCATCCTACTGCTTGTGTCCTCCTCAAGATCCTCTCCTACTTTGCCCTATTATTAATGTCTCAACGTCATCTCATCTGCAACCCATCACTAACCATCTATGGAACTAATATCTACTTGACCAGTAAATTCATCTTTTCCTTCTGCATCTAGCCTCTCTATCTGCTATTTATAATTCTGAGAGCTTCCTTCTATAGAGTCACCCTAGTTTTAGAACTTTACTTTTCCATCACCTCTTTTTCAGCCAAATTTTGTATGAAGATATGTCATCTGCTTTCTTTGCGCCCCTCCCCATGGTTTTTATTACTTAATTATCACTCTGTAGTAATGACTCCCAAATACATCTCTGTTTAATGGACTCATCAAATCATATGTTTTTAATTACTGGGGAACAGCCCTCCACATGTAACTGACAGGCATTGGAAAGCTAATTTATATAATCATGCCCCTAAACACACGTTTTCAACCAACCAAAGAACAAAATACTTGGAAAAATGTTTCATACATGATAAATGTATGTAGACTTTTTTCTTGCTATTTCCTAAATAAGAGAGTACAGAACCCATTTGCATACTATTTATAATGTAGTAGGGAGAATAAGTGATCTGGAGATGATTTAAAGCATATGAGAAAATAAGAGAATGAGGAGGTTGAATGCAATTGCTTTACCATTTTACACAAGGCACTTAAGCATCCACAGGCTGTGATTTCCACCAAGGACTCTGAACCCAACATTCCATGGATATCAAGGACAACTGGTAGCCATTAAACACACCGCAGCCCTCCACTAATTCTTCGGCAATACATTGTCTATTTTAATTTATGTTTTGAATAACCACGAAGCTTCACATCATTTCAATCTCAGAGCTTTGGAGACATCCGCAAGTTCTTTACCTATTAGAGGACTTTAGAGCCAGAGATATAGCTCAATGGGAGACATTTATTTGCCTAGCACGTGCAAGCCCTGGGCTCCATTGTCAGCAGTGGGGTAAATATATTATCTTTATTTCCTCTCTCCAAGCAGCATTAAATTTTGTCAGTTGGTTCTTAGGGCATCTTTTACCCTCAGTGCTTAAATCTGAGTTCTTCACCATTATCCTAGACCCAGCCATCGCAAAAGCTTATCTGGAGTATATAGTAGTTTCCTAAATGTTCTGTCTTCTTCTACCCTGTCACCAACATTAAATCTAAACCCAAATCTAATTGTCTCATTTTATTCCCTTCTCAGACCAATGTTCCTACTACATATAAAGTCACATATATTTTACAAATGGGATGCAGTAGACAATTCATGTTTCTTCCTCTCAGTCCTAAAGCCAATGCTGAGCCCCATGTGCATCCTACTACATCACAAACATTTCCTACGATTTCCTGACTCCTCGCTTTCCCGTGTTGTACCCTGAGCTTTTCAATAGTCTGCCTTCATTTCCCACTATTGAATTTCTACATAGTCTTCAGGCGACGCTTCCTCTATTGGGTGTCCTCAGGATCCCCTTCGGAGGAAACTGATCTCTCCGCCTCTTTTATTTGCTCTTGCACTCTGATTCTTGACTCTTATCACCACAGGCTACAGTGTTGGTCTCCTTGCTCTGCTGAACTGTGAGTTTTGAAACTCAAAAGTTATGTCTCACTTAATGCCATATCCCCCAGAGGAGGTAGATGCACAGGGAAGTAGATACTCTTCTACTTGAAATAGGTTGAAATAGGAAGAAATATTCTATAAGGGAAGCCAATTTTCTGAGAAAGTGTAAGTCTAAAATCTCTAACATTTATCAGACTCGTGACACTGGTCTTTCTTTAAGGTGAGGCAGTTCTTAAAAATTAGAATAACTTGGGGCTAGAGAGATGGCTCACCAGTTAAGAGCACTGGTTGCTCTTTCAGAGGACCCGGGTTCAATTCCCAGCTTCCACATGGCAGCTCACACTGTCTGTAACTCCAGTTCCAGGGGATCCAACACCCTCACACAGACACACATGCAGGCAAAGCACCAATGCACATAAAATAAAAAAATGTAAAAAGAAATCAGAGTAACTTGCCCTGGAGAAACTTGACCTTTTCTATATTCCTCCGCTTATCTTTTTTTTTTTTTTACTGTTTTAAGTAAAAAATTAAATAGTGTAAAATTCACAAAAGTCAGATTAAAAAATGAGAATCTGTATGTTTTCTACAACTAAACTCACAGGGTCTTTCAGATATATCTTGGTTTCTTTTTCATTTTTCCATTTTTCATGCTCATTCAGTCAACACACATCTAATGTGAACATGATATGATCCTGGAGTGGTGTGTAATACTCTGGGTATTAAAAGAATGCAAAATTCAGACCAGAGGAGATTTATGAAGGACCTGTGCACAGAAACGATCCTTGAAAGAGGAATCTTCCATTCACAAATATATGGATACAGAGAGGACATGGAAGGTCTTTCCAAGATGGAAGAAAGCAACTCACTGAGCAGGGATCAGCAAACAACTACAATGTAAATTAGTGAAGAGCAGGGACAGACAAGTGAGCAGCCTGTGCAGAAGACACAATCAGGACAAAATCATCATAATGTGCTAGTCACTATCTCTTCCCAGTGGAAATAGAAGAAAGGTGCTCAGACCATAGAGAAGCCAAAACTGGAGGTGCTGTAAGGAAAGTCCTTAAAATGGGGAAATACCAGAGGGCTGCCTCCTGAGGCAGCTGCCTTTCCAATGTGACCAAATCATGGGAGCCGTGCTACCTGACTCAGGACACACTCCCACTCCAGTTCTCCTCATATAGCACATGGCCCACTACGCATTAACATCCTTCATTATTCGTAAGCTAAACGAATCACTTCTATGTCCATATGACCATGTTTTGTAAAAAGTAGTGTCCATTGTTTCTTTGCAAATTTTGAAGTAAGCGTACAAATAAGTAACTAAATGAATGTCAACCTCCTCTGAAATAAATTATTAATCTCACCTAAGTCTTTGTCAATAGTTGTCTGCCTCGGGTTACCTCCCCCAATCTTCAGCAGAGAGTTAAGTTTTGAGTGTGAATGTGCAATCTTGATGCTAAGCCAGTCTTGCCAGCAGACCGTACCAGGATTCAGCCTCTTCCAGAGCTTAAGTGTGTACATCCTAAAAGAGAGGAACCTTCCCAAAGCTCATTTATTTCCTCCTGCTCGGTTAATAATTTACAAGCTTCCTCAAGGTGTATGGCCTATGGTAGTTACTTTATAGACCACATAGGAAATGCAAATCCTTTGTTAAAAATGAAAAATAATCTCAGGCACAACATTATCAGAGTTCTAGCCAAAATCTCAAACCATGAAAATAACCTCAGTGTGTGAAAGAGGCATTTGGGAGCAGGTTTAAAAAGATGATCATGGTTTTTTTTTTTTTTCCCAGTACGTTTTTATAATAGACATACATATATCTGTATTCTCCTATCTTGGGGATTATACAAGTAGAGTCAGCATGATTAAGAAAGAACTGATGCATGAGGACACACAGGGCAATAAAAATCAGAGACTTTATGTTTCATGTAAATAAAAAATTTTTAAACCTCATGGATTGTAATAGAAAGAAAGAAATACATTGCTGAAAAATTGAAAGTAAGATTTTTGTTTTTTAAGATTGTAATCATTCTTAAGATTCCTGAAGTACCCTCAAGTAACTGTTAATCCTCTACACATTTTTTATGTGTGAGCACACACCAAAAAAAGCTATGGATCTAATGTTACAGATTTAATTTCTTCCTCTTTTATCCAGTGTCCACTTAGATTTCTCTTACTAGACAGTTCATAGATACTTACCCTTTTATATTTGACTAATCAGTTTCACTATCAGCTAGTACAAAGCATTTGTTTGGCATGTTTTTATAAGTCATCTGCTTGGTATTCAGAATCATGTTACTTGCTAAAGATACATTTAATTTAAATGAATGAATGAAAAAAATGAATAAACTAGTATTTACAATATCCAAAGTAGTACATAATATAAAAGACAGACATCAATCAATTACCAAAATAAATGTCATACAACAATTTTCCTGTGAGGTCTGTGGTGTCTCACTGAATAACCCCACATCTTTGGTGAACAGACGGGAGGCTTTCCAAACATTGTGCTTGGAATGGAAGGATTAGCAGGGTAAGCTATACAAAGGTGTGGCATGGACCACGTCAGAAGGGGGATGAGGCTCACAATCAGTGGAAGAGATGCCATGTTAGATACAGTGGAAGAGAGGCCATATTAGAAGATGTTCATGTTCGAGTTCTCAGCATAAACATTAGATAAATTTAGGTATATCTAAACAAGATATATGTAAATAGAGTTCCACAATAGTTTTAAAACAAAATATACTAAAAAGACATACTATTCAGGAGATCAACAAATTTTAACATTTAAAAAAATTATTAATGAGTGGGTCATGATGGTGCATAGCTTTAATCCTAGCACTGAGAAGGCAGAAGTGGGCAGATCTCTATGAGTTCAAGGCCAGCATGGTCTACATATTGAGTTCAAAGCCAGCTAGCACTATACAGTGAGACCCAGTCTCCAAAAGGAAAAAAAAAATCAGTTAATGTAAATCAAATATGAACAAGGTCAAGGAAAGAAATCAAAGTTGTCTTAACAAATGAAGAAATATTTTTCAATAAAACTGACTATCCATTTATGGAAAAAAATTAATATTTGAAACAAAAGAGAACATCTTAATTCTGATAATATATGTACAAATATGTTTAAAAATCACAGCAAGCGTAATTAATCTTTAAGTTAAAGCAACTTCTACTTTGACTATTAATACTGTGTCTATTAACCATTCTTTATGTATATGGCTTATGTATTAAGTATCTTTTCCTGTGTGTGTACATGTGTATGAATTTGTGTGGGTGTGTGGATACCTGATATCTTCTTCAATTGCTCTCTACCTTACTTTTTTTGAGGGAGGGGTCTCTCACTGAACTGAGAGTTCACTGATTTGGCTAGGCTAGCTGGCCATTGAGCTCTGGGGACCCACCTGCAACAGCTCCCCAAGCGCTAGGATTATTGGTGTGAGCCAGCATGCCTGGCTTTTTATGTTCAGGGCACTTTAAATCAGGGACTCGTGTATGCAAGGTAAGAACTGTACTGACGCACCATCTCCCTTGTCTCTCTATTAACTATTCTAAAAGGGTCTCAGGCCAGCCGAGTTACAGGCAGAAAAACATATGGCACACAGAAGCAGTTCAACTGAAGACAGTTCAACGAACAGTTGTGAACAAGATTGAGAGAACCAAAGAGGAACAATGAGGTATCCAAATGTGAAAAAAAAATGTGGCATGCTATTCAGCTATCTCTGGGCCAGAATAACAAAGGGAAGAAGCTCTGATGGGCACTGAATGCAGAGGATCATGGCCACGGCTTTCTTTCCAAAATTCTGGCAATGCTACGTTTCTTGGCCTGTGGGGTGGTTCCATAGATGATTACTTGGTGACAACCATCCTACGCAATTTTGTTCTTTGAACAATAAAGCAGTTTTAAATTAAATTAAGACAATTGTTGATGCAGATGTTGTCTACACACGTCAGTAAACGTGAATAGATGTGACATACAGAGAAAAAAAATAACCAGAATGAGGACAATTATCCACCTACAAGCAGATTAATTAAAGTAATTATGTGATAGAGCATGGAAGCGCTTTCCAGTATTTTTAAGCAAGGAGAGAGAAGGAGGAAGAGGAAGAGGGAGACAGCAAAAGAAGTTTTCATTCTCCTCTTCAGATATTAGCCACAGTTTTTATTCTTCACACTCCCTCTGTACAGTGGTTCTCAATCTTCCTAATGCTGAGACCCTTTAATAGAGTTCCTCATGTTGTGGTGAACCCCCAAACATAAAATTATTTTGTTGCTACTTCATAACTGTAACTTTGCTACTGTTAGGAATCGTAATACAGGATATCTGATATGTGATCCTTAAAGGGGTCGCAACCCATATGTTGAAGACCACCGCTCTGTATTGTTTGAGGGTACTCCCCTGACCCATATAGAGTTTGCTGACAAACTCAAAGATTAAGACAGTATTTATTCTATGAGAACTCAGGGAGAATTTTAGGATGTCCCTACCTATCTTTAAGCACAGTTTCTGATTTCACCTGCCAGTTTCTTTGTTTATAGCTAAAAAAAAGTATACATATTTAATTATAAATTTATTCATTTCTATACATTTTAAATTAAAATAGAACTACATCATTTTCTTTCTTCCCTTTCCTCTCTCCTGTCTCTCCCAGGTACTCTCCCTCCAACACTTTTGAATTGAATAGCCTTTTAAATTTTATTATAATTGTTACATGCATCTGTATTTACATACATAAGTAATAAATGTATGTGTATGCACAAATATATAAATCTGTATCAGAACTCTTCTGCCACAGTTTCTTGGCAGAATGATCTGTAACACTGGATTTGTAAGGGTTATCTTTAGGTAATGTTATGAATAAGGCAATTAAATCCCAAGATGCAGTATAAGTAACTAATGGTCATAAGTAGACACTGGCAAGTCATTAGCCAACCTGAGATCTCTTCTGAAATCCAGGCACATGCTTTTTCTAATCAGTCCTAAGTGGCCCAACCCATCATGTTCTTTTAGAGTATGAGGTACCCTAAAAATAATGAAGCAATCAAGTTATTTCCCAAATACCACTACTTCAGGTATTATGACATGTGCATATATCTGTATTCAATGCTTATTATCAGGTAGATCTTTGAGATCTACCACATTAAACCTACAATGATTATTTGTGCCCCCTATACCTCATTCCTGGGTTCCTTAAATCTGCTGTGCTTAGCTGACATACAGCTAATTAATAGTTAACAGTTCTCTATCACACTCTGGGACTAGAAAATGGAAAATAAATGCTATTCTATTTTTATGGACTTTGAGAAATCCACTAAATTCTTTAAAGTTTTGGGATATTTATACTTTCAATGCTGTGGGATATCATTCTGCATGCTGTGAATATGTGTTGCTCTGATTGGTTGATAAATAAAACACTGATTGGCTAGTAGCCAGACAGGAAGTATAGGTGGGGCAAGCAGACAAGGAGAATTCTGGGAAGAGGAAGGGCTGAGTCAGGAGTCGCCAGCCAGACACAGACAAGCAAGATGTCAAGGCAGAACTGAGAAAAGGTACCAAGCCACCTGGCTAAACATTCATAATAATTACAGGTTAATTTAAGTGTAAGAGATAGTCCGTAATAAGCCTGAGCTAATGGCTGAGCAGTTATAAATAATATTAAGGCTCTGAGTGATTATTTTATAAGTGGTTGTAGGTTCATGGGGGCCAGCCAGGACCAGAGAAACGTTTGTCCTACATTTCAAAGGTAAAATATCTAAACTAATAGTCTGTAGAGAGTATGTAAATGAGTAACTAAATTACATACATTTGTTTCCTGGTAGCAAATTGTTCACTCAAAACACTGTTATACAGTGGTCCAAAGAAGCCATCCAACATAAGTCAATGTGGCTGAAAAGAAAAGTTGGTGGGCTACCATTTACTTTTGCAGGCTGGTGGGGTGAGAGCCTATTGGTTGAA
Source organism: Peromyscus eremicus (assembly GCF_949786415.1). Classification (NCBI taxonomy): domain Eukaryota; kingdom Metazoa; phylum Chordata; class Mammalia; order Rodentia; family Cricetidae; genus Peromyscus; species Peromyscus eremicus. The sequence goes on along the minus strand of NC_081437.1, from coordinate 16,437,398 downwards.
AATGACTAGGTAAATTAAATTCTATCTAACAGACTGAATATTTAAACATTTGCTGATATGTCCCATTCACCCATTTTTTTTTTTCTGGCAGATAATTGTCACAGGTCTATTTATGGTCATTTACAGTTAGCTTGATCAATGGGAATTTAATCATATGGGATTGGATGCTTGTTTATAAAAATAAAGTAAAATAAAAGTTGAAAACTGCAAAGTCTTTAAATTATCACTGAAGAATATGTTTCTCTTGAACCTAGCCCTTGGTCATGTATGTAAAGCAAATACTCTTACCACTGAGCAATTCTCCCATGCCCTAACAACAACAACAAAAAAGGTAATTCTTAAGCTAAAAGTTGTATCAGTGGCAGAACTTTGACCTCGCATGGACAAGAAAGACCATGTTTAATCCCCACCATCAGATAGAAAAGTCATCTTAGCACAATGATGCATTTATACCATCAGGTTGTTTAAGCATTAGTCATACAAATGTTACAGAAATTTAGACACTTATCACTCATAGACTAGTAGCTACTTTCATGCTGTTTACTTAAGCAATGGACTTAACTCGGGGAAGATGATCAAGGCAGGTTCTGGTGAGAGTCTGGCTTTCTGCACCTCTTGAAGACACAGGATTGGTACATTATTAAGAAAAGATATGTGAGCGAAGACACTGGCTTCTGGAAAGACGTTAGCACATAGAAGACTTGGGAAGGAAGTCCACAATTGCTTACATCCAGATCACTTTTTGTATAGGAGGAAAAAAAAAAACAAAATCAAACACCTAATTTAAATTTTAAAACCTCTGGAATGAATGTGTCATTACAGCTAAAAGCATTTCTAAAGGCTGTTTAAATTTTATCTGATAGAAATCTTTCGAAAATACATCTTTGCTCCCTTATTAGAGATAATAGATTGGATTTTGAAGACTTTTTTCCTTAATGACTCAGCTTCACATTAAGATGTAAATTTAACTTTTCCCCCTAAATTATACCAGCCATATGTTAAGTGCTTCTGCTTTAACATTCTGGGCTGGGGCGAGGATAAAAGGAAAGTGAGGCACTCAATCTGGGTAAAAACTAGAAGAGTCTCAATGAAATTATATTTTGTGAAAATTTTAAAAATTAACGAGAACAAAATTCATGCTGAGCCAAGTACCGAAATTTCAAATGAAATCCAAGTCGGCACTGCTGGTTTTTCGGCTTCGGGCTCTGGCATAGCTCAGCATAGCTCTGCTTTCTCACCCCTGTTCATTTTATAAGGAAAAGAAATACTTATGCTCTTCTGTGCAACCAAGCTCATTCACTCACTGACTCCAACACCAAAGAGCCTGTGCCTAACTTATTATATGCACATACACTTTGCATTAACTCTTTTTCTGCCCCAATGTTCCAGAAGTCTTTGTTTACTTGTTTAATGACTTCTGTTTGTTGCTGTTGTTTGGTTGGTTGGTTTGGTTTGGTTTTGGGATTTTGGTTTTTGTGGACAGGGTTTCTCGGTGTAGCCCTGGCTGTCCAGAAACTCTCTCTTTAGACCAAGGTGGCTTCAAAATCACAGAGATTCTCCTGCTTTCTGCCTCCTGAGTGCTGGGATTGAAGTCATGTGCCATCATTGACTTCTGGAAAAACATCACAGTTACAGGAATTTTCTGTCTCAAATCAGTGGAGGATTAATTAAGTATTATCTTAATGAGAAGCCCTAAATCTACAAAGTTATCTAAATATAAATTTGTATATGTATGTCAACATTTTGAGTGTATCCATTGTTACAGTTTTATTTGCACAGGTAAGCATTGATGGATTCATTTATAGTGTGGTCATTGGGAACTATAGGATTTAAGGATGTAAAAACTGAAGATCTGTTGTTTAAATGTTTTAAAAACATTCATTGTAGAGTTGAAAGGCAAAACTGTGTGGTAATGGAATATTAGGTTAGTCAATGGGATGAGCAACATTTTAAGAACAATAACATTTGAGGTGAATGTGGAATTAGCGTCTTTTTATCTAACTAGTCTATCCCTGTGGGAGAACTACAGAGCACAGATGCAGTGCTGGATGAGTGTAGGGAAGATAATGATGGAGCATGGCACCAGGGTAAACTTAATTGGATTAGAGCTTTTGTGGAGAAGAGAGGCCAGCAAACAAATCCCTTCCCTTGCTGACTCTACAGCAGCCCATCCAGTTCAGAAAGGGCAGCACCAAGCTCCAGGTGTCAGATGTAGGCCTTTTCATACCATCTAAGAGTGAGATGAGAGGCTCTTTATGTTCCCTGTAGACTATCAGTGGAATTAGTGATGAGAAGAAACGGGTAAGGAAAACTCATTACGTCCCATCCCTTTTCAATTATCTAAAAGTCTCCTCTGTGACAGAGGAATCATCAAAGAACTGACACACAAGCTGATTTAACTTGTTTTGTTATTTAAGTCATAAAAAATTAATGTGTCCATGGAGTTAAATAAGACGGAAGGTAAGCCATTTGTCCACATCACTGACAAAGGCTTTTCCCTGCCTATGAAGGCAGAAAAGCACATTTATCTGGCTCTCAACTGGTACCATCAACATCTTTTGTAAGAACAAGCACAGCATCGATAATGGCTACCTGGGTTTGAAATGTACACAAACTCTGTCAGAACCCTCAAGCAAAGCCCCGTTAAAGCTCAACATAATAGCAACTGGAAAGAGCTGTGCAATTGTTAACTTGATTTAGAGTTAACCAGGAAATCTCAAAGCATGGACTTTGACTGGAATCTTTCTTCTGTTTTGAGGTCCCCCATCCCTCTGCACTTTCTACTTTATCTGCCTTCTTGCCCACAATCCTGCATTTCAGAACATCAAGGAGTCTATAAAGATGGTCTTTCCTATATCCCAGGGGCCCTCTGGATCCAGATAGCATCTTTTTGATCTTCAGCTACCAGTTTAGTTTTCCCAGTCTCTTCCCTCCTATCAGCCATGGAGGAGTTTCTGTGTCTATTTGTTACCGGATATTTACAATATACTAAACAAAATTAGATCAAAAAGAATGATATGAAACATTTATCTAGAACGGGCACATCCCAAGTCAGAAAACAAACCTCAGGAAATTTGTAAGAATTTAACTTATTCGCTGATCTTTTATCTTTCTTCTGTGTAGCCCTGGCAGTCACGAAACTCACTTTGTAGACCAGGCTGACCTCGAACTCAGAGATCTACCTACCTCTGCCTCCCAAGTACTGGAATTAAAAGCATGCACCACCACACTCAGCTATCTTTTCTAAATATAAAAAAAAACCTATAAAACAAAAAATATCAGGAAAGTTCTAAACTATTGGGAAGCTGCATTACACACTTCTTTATTAGTCATTTGTATAGTCTCTCCCCAGCTCCCACACCACCTCTAATCACTAGTAATGATTTTACTCTCTCCCAAATTCCATTTTTTCAGATTCCACATATGACTAAGACAAAGAATTATTTGCATCCCTCTGCCAGGCCTAGTTAACTTAGTATACTCTTCTCCGGGTTCAGCCCTAATTATTTGTCATTTGTGATGACGTAAATGCTTCAGTTACTTTTAAGCTAAATACTATTCTATCATGGATATAGACTACAATTTCGTCATCCATTCACTCACTGATGGATACCTAGCTAGTTCCACATCTTAACAATTGGGGATAACGGCTGCAACTGCATAAGACTGCAGATATCTGACATACGTATCAATATAATATCTATTCTTAACATGCTCCAGTCTTCCAACTACCTGCAATTCTTCCACCTGATAGCCTGCCAAGATTCCAACTGAGACCTTTTCAGTGCACTACAGTAATGTGAGCCCACACACATGCTCCTCTCCACAGTTTTAAGCCCTCTCACAGATCTGTGCGTGTGGTCCACATACTATTTCACCAAAAAATTAAATAGCTTGTCAAGCTTATGTTAGAAGTTTGACTAGAACAGGCAGTATGATAATACTATATTGAGAGTGTTTCCTGGGACAGGGGGAGAAACACTAGAGCTCTGTGTTATGTGCTTTGCTACAATCACACTCAGTGTGTTTTATTCATTGATATTTTTGTTCAATACCTTCAAACACTAGATTTATAAATAAAAATGATGACTAACTGAGTCACTACAAGAAGGAATAGCAACTAATATCCTTAGCATCTTGAAACCAACGGCAGGGACAATGGTTGCAATCACAGCAATCACTTATTAAGTGTTTACTATGTACCAGGCATTGTTTTCAATGTTTTATATTGGATAAAATCATTAATATTCACAGAGTTCTTTCAGAAAAATTCTACTCTGATCCCTCCTGCTGAGGCCAGGAAGGTTTTGTCTGGTCGTGTGACTATTCTGAGATAATTATAAAGCTTCTCTGAAACAAGTGTCATACAAAGCTAAAATTTTACCAAAATTATTTGCACTATAGCACATTCATTCCAACACTTTGTCCATCAGGAAGCTATAATTCTTATTATAAAAAATATAGATGAGCAGGTATAGGCTCATTATTAAATTACCTTTCTGCACACAAATAATCTATGTAAATAAGAAATTTGAGGAAATGCAAGAAGTAAATTTGGTAGAAATTAAAACCACAATAGACTTGAATTAAAAATTACTGACTTATTGGGTGGTGGTAATGCACGCCTTTATCCCAGCACTCTGGAGGCATAGGCAGGTGGATCTCTGTGAGTTTGAGACCAGCTTGGTTTGCAAAGTGAGTTTCAGGACAGCCAGAGTGGTTACACAGAGAAACCCTGTCTTGAAAAAAAAAGCAAAAAACACTGACTTAACCCTATATCTTATCATATTAACCAATTAAATTACAAATTTTGTGGTATTTCATTTTTTACACAGCAAAGAGTACTTTGTATAATCCGATGGTATTGCTCCCCATGCTACCCTGTCTGTTATCAATATTTGAGGCTAACTTTACAATCAACCCTTAAACTTACCCCAAGACTTTCCTTCACCTTTTATTCCTGCAACACGTAAAGGCCATTTTCCAACAACAGCAAAAGACATTTTAAAAAGGTTTTCTTGAAATAAAACCCATTCCTTCTCTATCTGCATTATTTGGAGGTTGACTTCACTTGATATCTCAAATGTCATTATGGTAAAATCAGACTCTAGATGATAGTAATAGATGTAAGATTTCAGCACTTAACTGATGCCAGTGACTATTGTGAATTTCCTTCATATTTCTTCTTTTAATCATCACAATAATGCTGTAAGATATTAATGATGGGTGACTGCTAACCTTTCCATAATATAAATGTGACTTATCTTGACATAGAATATTATGGACATATAAAATAAAGGGCATCAGCTGTGAATTTCTGAATTATTTAGATTGTTATTATGATTCCATTACTTGAGTCCAGACATGGCTTTCTGGATCCTCTGAATTAACTACTTTATTTTCCAGAGAGAAAACCAATTCCCAGTGAGTTAGCAGCAGAACAGAGCATGAAACACAGAGCCCTGATTCCCATTTCAGATACCTTTCTACTATGGCATACCTCGTTTTTTTTACAATAAAATGGTAGGAGAATCCAGTCCCTCTTGGTTTGCAAAAGTGGGTCCTATTTACAGAGGTAAACTATTAAGGGGACATTTTAAATAGCTACAAAATATAATGAGTAGACTGTCAACGTGGGTGACCACAGACCATCAATGTGGGTGACAGCAGGTCTTTCCTTCTTCAGAGCAGAGGGCAGTAGGGGGAAGTGATCGGTCTTGCTAAAGACTGAATTTTCTGTGTAGAACTGGTATGTTATTGTTTTTAATTATCATGAATGTTTATTTACTACAGTACAGTTTTACATAATGAGATCTTTTTCAAATATTTTACTGCCTTTAAGAATTTCAGACATGTATTATTTTATAATTCTTCCCAGATCTAGCCCATCTCCCTATCCCCCTAAAACTGTTTCCTCTTTTTTTGTGAATGACTCATCATATCCACTTAGTGCTGTCCATGTCTTCCTGGGTGTGAGGCCATCTACTGGAGCATGACCAGTCTACCAAGGGTCAAATCCTTAACTAAAAGTGATTCTTCTTTCTACACTGGAGCCATCAACTGCCCATATTCACGGATGCTGTGAGCTCTTAAGTGTAGAGGTCTTGGTATGTCCAGAGGACAATGTGTCAATTCAGTCCTCCTGGACATCAGGCTCTCACAATCTTTCCGCCCCTTCTTTCCTGGTGGTCCCTAAGCCCCAGCGGTGGGAAGTGATATAGTTGTCCTGTTTATGAGTAAGCATTGGTTCCACTAATATTTATTCTCTGCATTTTGACTGGTTGTAAATTTCAGCCTTAACCGTTCTCCACTGCCCAAAGAAACTTCTCTGCTGAGATCTGTCCTAATTTATGAGCTTGGAAGGCAGTTTGATATTATGTTTATTTAGTAGAATAATAGTAATAGGTTCAGGGGCCCTATGACCTCCCCAACCATGAGTTGTAGGTCAGATTGACGGTGCTAAGTAGGTTTTTCTTCCTATAGAAAGAGGTCCTTAAATCCAATCAGGATGCAGTCGGCTACCATAACATCCATGCCACTCTTGAGCCTATGGGCATATCCTGTCATGACACTTGTTACTGAAGTTCACAGAGTTCACAGATGGGTAAGACCATCAATAACTTTTTCTCTTCAGCAGTGTACATAGCACCTTCTGGTGAAGACTACCAGAAAAGAAGAAATTTCCTGGTCAATGCCAACATGATTTCTCCATGCCCTATGACCAATATGTAGTGTCTTCAGAAATAGGGTCTTACCATGAAGTTCTGATAGGACACCAATAGTAGCAAAAACAGCCTGTATTGTTTCAAAGGTCTCTTGGAAAACTCTCAACAAAAACTCAAGAGAGAGTATACCACACATGGCACTGTGCTTTTATTTTTGACGACCAATGGCTTCTAGGAGAAACACAATCTCTTGGGCAGGGCAACTTCAATTAAACTCTTTTATACGAATATTTTTATGTAACTGTATATTGTAGGATAAGGAATTTCCTATAAGAGATTGTCACTTCAGTGAAAGTCACATCACACAATTTGTGTATTTTAATTGTAACAGTCTGTTTGCATTGCTCATTTCACTATTCAATGTTCTCCTAGGCAGAAGTACAATTCCATTGTCTAAATCTCCTGTGTTCAATATTAATCCTCACTTTCTAGAGTCTAGATTTTTTTCAGTGTTATCTAGGATAGTGTCCCTGTTTCCCACCCGCCAGCCTCCCAGCGTCTTACCTGTTTGGAACTATAATTATGAATCGTTCATGTTCCAGAGTAAAATGAGCCACTCTGCTTGGATCTCCCTCTTTCCTGCAGCATCAATCTCTGCTTCTCCACTCATTTGCTTCCATGCATCCATGAGTATGCTGGAACTTGTTCCATTTTGAACATTAAAAACACCTTTGATGCCATATAACTCTGGAACTCTCACTGCGTTTTAGTGCTCTGCTTGACAGAAAAGCTCCTGGGAAGATGGGCAATGCTTTCTCAGTTCATTTTTTCCCTTCTCCAGCACTGTTGACCTATCAACAATGAAGGTGCTCTGTCAAAATGACTAAGAAACTCCATATTGCCAAGCCCAGAGGGCAACTGTCAGCCTTCATTTTCTCTTACTTCTCAGTACTATTGACTCAAATGTTGGTTCTACCACCTTAACTCACATCCTTCATATGACATCCATAACAGTACGCATCACTTAACATGTGTCTATCTTAAGTTTCCTTCGTATCTTGCTGAATATTTGTAAATCCATATCTTCCGATCTCTGCATGTATTCATCATCAAAATTCATAGCTGTATCTACTCTCTCTTCCTTAATGATTTTGTGGTATGTCTTACTTATCATTAGTATGATTCCAATGGCTGACTAGACTTCTGAATTTCTACACGAAATCCACATCCTTATTCCTCTTTGATTTTTTTTTAACCTCTTCTGTTTTGTTTTTTTCCAACATAGCATTTTTATTGATGCTCTGGGAGTTTCCCATCTTGCAATCCAATCACACTTCCCATTGCTTCCGTGTTCACACTCCCATCCTCTTCTGTCCCCCCCCCCCGCAAAAAAAAAATCTGAAACATAAAAAGAAAGAAGAAAAAGGAAACCAAAGTCCAATTTGTGTTATCTATATACTCACTGGAGCATGGTCAAACTCTCAGTGGCCGGCACCTTTAATAGAACTGAGTCCTTCCCCTCCTGAACCCCAGCCAGAAGCCATCAGTTGTGGAGACTACACCTCAGCATCCTCATCACATTTTATATGAGTTCTCTTACTAGCCAGGTGTAGTGGCATGTGCCTTTAA